>NC_047055.1:114153411-114457078 GCF_011762595.2 Tursiops truncatus | reverse complement strand
AGACTAGCACCGTTACTTTTTATCCCAGCAACTGAAATAAATACAAGAACTGGATTGTAGCAATTATTTGCGAAAGCACTGGAAAACATCATTCTTTGTGATTCTCGTGGAATGAATGTGGTAACAAAGAAGATGGCTATGCCAGTTTTTAATTCAATGGAGGTTTTGAACATATTTCTAATTCCTTTGCCACATCCCTGGTTTTCTCATGCATAAAATGGAGTGAATGCAATAATTAGTATCTACCTTATAGGGTGGTTTAAGGATCAAATGACTTAAAACACTTCGAGCACTTGGAACAGTACCTGGTATCTAATAAGCACTTAATACATTTACTATTTTTATTATTATTGCAATAGCAAAAATAACTTATTTTAAAGTGACAACCTCAATATTCAGATCTTCCAAAAATTTATACCAGATAATGCCCTGCTGCAAAGGAATAATCCTGGTTTGCTTGAGAACCTTACTAGAAGGAAAAAATGAGGGGTGGGAATTAATTAATGAGTGGTCTACCACTCTTCCAGAACATTTTGGAAATTAAACCCTTCATTAGGTTATTTGTATGAGGGCTGGCTGTGCCTATGAGAAAATGGAACCCAAAGGTTGCAGGTGCCACTCCTGTTCTCACCTACATGCACCCCGTTGTAGCAAGAGCCATTTCCCAGCCACTAAGAGATCAAGAGTGTATCGTGATTGGGTTCTGATGTGACAGCAAATTTATGTGTGACTGCTGAGGTAGTCAATCCAGCTTGTCACACCTGTGTCACCTCTCAAATATAGGCCCCACAGGTCATCGCTCCCCTCTCATACTTTCAGCCAAGGGTTTCTTTGCTCTGCTTATCACCTCTCTTGCTCTTCCTGTCCCTCCCAATCCTGTCCACTGTGTCCACTGGAACTCCAGTGCCCACTTCCACAGAAAGTAGCCCTGCGCACTGCCACTCCTCCGTCACCTAGTGTTAAATGAATTCTGGCTCTCCCACGAAGCTCTACTTCCTAAAGTCCTGTAGGCAGATAGTGCTTATTCTACTGGGTTTCATGGAAATTATCATCATCATCCAACTGTCCTTCCTCCAGACTGTTGTTCCTCTACCTTTATATAAAAACCTTCTGGGGAACTTCCACTTCCAAGAAGATGGAATAGATGTACTTTTCCCTATTCCTTTCACTAAGTACAACTAAAACCCCTAGCCATTATATATGAAACAAACATAAGAAGAGTCTGAAAGGTGGAAAGAGGAAAGGAGACTGGCTAGGGACCTCAGGACCTGAGGAACAACAGGGTGGTGAATTCTCTGGGTTTTCTTTTTTTTTTTTTTTTTTGCGGTACGCGGGCCTCTCACTGTTGTGGCCTCTCCCGTTGCGGAGCACAGGCTCCGGACGTGCAGGCTCAGCGGCCATGGCTTACGGGCCCAGCCACTCCGCGGCATGTGGGAACTTCCCGGACCAGGGCACGAACCCGTGTCCCCTGCATCGGCAGGCGGACTCTCAACCACTGCGCCACCAGGGAAGCCCTCTGGGTTTTCTTTTTGTCTCATATATCATAGAATATGAGCTGAAGAAGCTGACAATCTGGAACAACAAACACGTGCAGACAAAAAACAAGTCCAAACAAAAGCCTGCTGTCTCCAGCCAAAGTACCAGGAAAAGGACAGCCTAGCAAATAGAACCTTTAGAAAATAACCAGCTTACTTGAGAAAAGCATCACCCAAAGAACTGTAGTCTAGACTACCCTCTCACCAGGGTGGGTGTCAGAGGAGGCTGAGTAGCGAGCCATGTCTTTCATCCCTGCTTGGTGGTAACAAACACACTTCCCTTGCAGTGTCAGTGGATACCATGTGGGAAGCGTGGACCCCCATCCCCACTTAGCAGTAATGAGACACCCCTCGCCCTCCCCTCCCCGCTGCGTGATGCCAGGGGAGGCCTAGTGGAGAGTCAGGACTTTCACCACTACCCCGTGATAGTGAGGCAACCACCCAGACATCAGTGAAGGCTATATGGGGAGTTGGCACTGCTCTAGGATGACAACAGAGGCTAGGTGGGGAATCTGGGCTTCTGCACTCACTTGTCAGGAAGAAAATGGCATTCCTACTTCCCCTGTCAGAGCGGTGTCAGAGGAAGCCAGCTAAAGCAGAAGGCTTAACTCACAGCCAGAGTACCACAGCATATACGTCCAGGTCTCAATAAAAAACATTACTCATCATACAAAGAATCAGGAAAATCTCAATGTGAATGAAAAAGACAATCAACAGATGACAACACTGAGATGACAGAGATGTTAGAATTATATGACAAAGACTTAAAAGCAGCCATCAGAAAAATGGTATCTAATAAGCACTTAATACATTTACTATTTTTATTATCTTGAAAGCAGTGAGAGAGAAACAACAAATTGCCTGGAGGGGAAAAACAATTTACATAACAGCAGATTTCTCATCACAAACCATGGGAGCCAGGATAAAGTGGCGCAACACTTTTCAAGTAGTGAAAGCAAAAAGAACTGTTAATTCAGGGTTCCACATCCAGTGAAAATATCCTTCAGGAATGAAGAGGAAATAAAGGCATTCTCAGATGAAGAAAAACTAAGAGAATTTCTCACTAAAAGACCTAACTTAAGAGGATGGCTAAGGAAAGTTCTTTAAACAGAAAGGAAATGATAAAAGAAGGAGTCTTGGAACACCAGGAAGGAAGGAAGGAAGAACAACAGAAAGAGTAAAAATACGGCTAAATACATTTTCCTTCTCTTGGGTCTTCTAAATTATGTTTCATTATTAAAGCAAAAATTATAACACTGTCTGATGTGTTTCTGAATGTATGCAGAGGAATTATTTAAGACAATTATAAATGAAGAAGGGTAAAGGAGTTAAGGTTTCTGTACTTCACTTGAATGGTAAAATGTCTAGTGGACTGCAATAAGTTGTGTATATATAATGTAATATGTAGAGCAACTACTAAAGAAGCTACACAGGGATACTCAAAACTCTATAGATAACTCAAAATTTAATTCTAAAACATGTTCAAGTAACCCACAGGAAGGCATGAAGAACAGAACAGAGATGATAAACATAGAGAACAAATAGAAAACAAAATTATACAGTGGAAGACTTAAGCCTTAACATACTAATAATTACACTAAATGTAACTGATTTAAACACCAATTAAAAGACAGAAATTGGCATAGTTGATAAAAAACACGATACAGGGCTTCCCTGGTGGCACAGTGGTGGAGAGTCCGCCTGCCGATGCAGGGGACGCGGGTTCGTGCCCCGGTCCGGGAAGTTCCCACATGCCGCGGAGCGGCTGGGCCCGTGAGCCATGGCCGCTGAGCCTGCGCGTCCGGAGCCTGTGCTCCGCAACGGGAGAGGCCACAACAGTGAGAGGCCCGCGTACCGCAAAAAACAAACAAACAAACAAAATAAAAAAACACAACACAACTATATAGTATCTACAAGGAACTAACTTTAAATATAATGATATAGGTAGGTTGAAAGTAAAAGGATGGAAAAAGATATATCATGCAAACAGTAAAAAGAAAGCAGAAGTGGTTATATTAATATCAGATAAAATAGAGCAAAGGAAATTACCAGAGACAGAGGGGCATATTACATAACAATAAAAGAGTCAACCCATCAAGTACACATAGCAATCTTAAATGTGTATGCATTAAATGACAGAGCTGCAAAATCTGTGAAGCAATAAAATGATAAAGCTGAAAGGAGAAATAGACAAATCCACAATCATATTTGGAAACTACAATACAATTGATAGAACATCTAGACAAGAAATCAAGAAGGATATAGAAGAACTCAACACTACTACCAACCAACAGGATCTAATATTTATACAACACCCTGCCCAACAACAGAAGAATACATATTCTTTCCAAGTTCCCACAGACCATATGCCAAGATACCATATCCTGGCCATAAAACAAACCTCAACTTATTTAAAATAATTGAAATAATACAGAGTATGTTCTCCAACCATCATGGATTCAAACTAGAAATCAATAACTGAAAGATAATGGGAAAATCTCCAAACAGCTGGAAATTAAACATACTTCTAAATAATCCATGTGTTAAAAAGGAAGTCTCAAGGGAAATTTTAAAAATACATTGAACTGAACAAAAATGAAAATACACACATCAAAATACGTGAGACCCAGCTAAAGCTGAGAGGGAAATTTATTGCACAAAATGTTTACATTAAAAAAGAGGAAAAACTTCAAAAAAATACTATGCATATCCACCTCAAGAACCTAGAAAAAGAAAAGCAAAATAAGCCCAAAGCAAGCGGAAGGAAGGAAATAATAAGAACAAAAATCAATGAAATTGACAACAGAAAAACAATAGAGAAAATTAATAAAACAAAAGCTGGGTTTTTTTTAAATCAATAAAATTGACAAAACTCTAGCAAGACTGAAAAATATAAAAGAGCGAAACACAAATTACCAATATCAGGAATTAAACAGGGGTTATCACAACAGACTCTGCAGACATAAAAGGATAAGGAAATACCAGGAAAACTGTACACATATAATTTGACAAGTTAGATGAAATGGACCAAGTCCTCAAAAAGTGCAAACCAGTACAACTCACCCAACAATAAATAAATAATTTGAATAGCCCTATAACTATTAAAGACACTGAATCTATAATTTTAAAACTCCCCCCAAAGAAATCTCCAGGCCCAGAAGGATTTATTGGAGAACTCTACCAAATGTTTAAAGAATAATTAACACCAATTCTACATAACCTCTTCCAGAAAATAGATGAGGAAGGAACACTTCTTAATTCATTTTATTAAACTAGTATTACTATGATACCAAACCAGACAAAGACAGTACCAAAAATATATATCTCTCATAAATATAGATACAAAAATCGTTAACAATATTTTGCAAATAAATTCACCAATATACAAAAAGAATTACACACAGTGCCCATGTGGGTCTTATTCTAAGGATACAAGCCTGGTTCAAATTCAAAAATTAATCATAATAACAGGCTAAAGAATTAAAATCATATGATCATATCAATTGATGCAGAAAAAGCAACTGACAAAATTCAACACCCATTCATAATAAATGAAAAATCTCAGAACTAGGAATAGAGGGTCACTTCCTCAACTTGATAAAGAACACCTACTAAAAACTATAGATATTACATTAATGATGAAAGACTGACTGCTTTCCTTCTAAGATCAGGGAAAAGGTAAGAATGTCTGCTCTTCTCATTCCTATTCAAGATAGCACTGGAGGTTCTTCCAGTGTAATAAGTAAAGAAAAAGAAAGGAGACATAGAGTTTGGAAAGAAAGAAATGAACTGTCCCTATCTGCAGATGACATGATTGTCTATGTAGAAAATCCCAAGAAACCTACAAAATGGTCCTAGAATTAATGAGTTCAGCAAGGTGGCAGTATATAAAGTGAACATATAAAAGTCAGTCACATTTCTGTATACGAGCAATGAACATATGAACACTGAAATTAAAAATGCAATACCATTTACAATCCCTAAAATAAATACTTACGTGTAAATCTAACAAAACCTGTGTGGGACTTATATGCTGAAAACTAGAGAACACTGATGAAAGAAATCAAACAAGATACACATAAATGGAGAGACATACCTTGCCCATTTTTCAAAATAGAAAAAGTGTCAGTGCTCACTAAATTGATATGCAGGTTTAATGCAATTCCTATCAAAATCCCAGCAAGATTTTTTGTAGCTATAGATAAGATTATTCTACAATATATATATGGAAAGGTAAAGGAACTAGAATAGCTAAAACAATTTGGGAAAAGAAGAATAAATTGGGAGAAATAGCTCTACATAACATTAATGCTTACTAAAGAGCTACCATAATCAGAACAGTGTGGTTGGCAGAGAGATAGACACATAGGTCAATGGAACAGAACAGAGAACCCAGAAATAGACCCGCATAAATATGTCCAAATGATTTTTGAGAAAGGTGCAAAAAACAATTCAAAAGAAGGATAGCCTTTTAAACAAATGGTGCTGGATCACAAACTTAAATGCAAAACGTAAAACTATAAAACATGTTAGAAGAAAACACAGCAGAAGATCTTTGCTAGATCTAGGCAAAAAATCCTTAGACTTGACACCAAAGCATGATCCATAAAAAGAAAAACTGATAAATTGGACTTTATCAAAATTAAGAACTTTTGCTCTGTGAAAACCCTGTAAGAGGATACAGGGGCAAGCTACAGACTGGGAGAAAATATTTGCAGACCACATATCCAACAAAGGACTATTGTCTAGAATATATAAAGAACTCTCAAAACTCAGCAATAAAATATGAACAAGCCAAATAGAAAATGGGCAAAACACATGAACAGACATTTCACGGAAGAGGGTATACAGATGGCAAATAAACACAAGAAAAGGTGTTCAACATCGTGAACAACTAAAGAAAATGCAAATAAAAACCACAATGAGCTATCACTACACTTATCAGAACGACTAATATAAAAAACAGTGACAACACCAAATGCTGGCAAGGATGCATAGAAACTTGATGACTCACAAATTATTGATGGGAATGTAAAATGGCACAGCTACACTGGAAAATAGTTTTGCAATTATTTTTTAAAAATGAAACATGCAACTATCAAATGATTCAGCAATTGTACTGTTGGGCATTTATCCCAGAAAAATGAAAACTTATGTTCACAAAAAAACCTGTACATGAATGTCCATAGCTGCTTTATTCATAACAGCCTCAAACTGAAAACGAGATGCCCTACCACAGATGAATGCTTAAACAAGCTACAGTACTATTCAGCAACAAAAAGGAACAAACTATTGAGACACATACAAAAAGGTTCGGATGAATCTCCAGGGAATTATGCTGAGTGAAAAAAGCCAATCCCTAAAGATTACAAGCTGTATGATAATATTTATATAACGTTTTTGAACTGACAAGGTTTTAGAAATGGAGAAATGAGTAATGGTTGCCAGTGGTTAGGGATGGGGTGGAGGGGTGAAAGATAGGTGCGTGTGGATATTAAAGGGCAATAGACGTATCGCTGTGGTGATGGAAATGTTCAGTACCTTGACCATATCAGTGTCCATATCCTTGTTGTGATATCGTACTATAGTTTTGCAAGATGCTACCCTTTGGGGAAACACTGGATCTCTCTGTGTTATTTCTTTTTTTTTCTCTGTGTTATTTCTTAACTACATGGGAATCTACAATTATCTTAAATAAAGGGTTTAATTTAATAAAAACATACAAAATAAACTTCCTGTTTTGAATCATTATCTTCTGGCTGTACCACTCACTATCTCTCTTCATCACTGTCATCTACCAGGTGTGAGTCAATGGTGACTTGGAGTAGGGAGGAAGTTGTGAAAATAGTGAGAAGTGGGTGGTTTCTGGGTGTATGTTGAAGGTAGAACCAAAAGGATTTGTGGATGGACCAAATATGTGAAACAAATGGAGGAATTCAAACATGACTCCAAATTTTTCCTGAGCCATCTAAATGATGGATTCATTATTTACTGAGATGGGGAAGACTGAAAAAGGAGCATGTTTTGGAGGAAGTTGAGAGTTTGGTATTGGATATGTTGAGTTTGAGATTCCTAGTAGAATTCCAAATGGAGACGTATAGCAGGCAGTTGGATACATGTGTCTGGAGTGAAAAACAGAGGTTATATCTGGACAATCAAAGTGAGGAGTCACCAGCACAAGGATCATATTTAGTCATGAGTTTAGATAAGACTGTCTACGTAATATGTATAGGAGAGAAGCAGCTTGGGACTCCAAAGTTTAGAGGCCAGAGAAATGAGGAGAAAGCAGCAAAGACCCTGAGAAACAATGGCCATTGAGCTAGAGGAGAGCCATGAGAAAGTGGGGTTTGGGAAACCAAGGCTTAACTCTCCGACTATCCCTCCTTGACCTTTTTCATGTGAGCACTGGCCTCTGGTTTCATCTTCAGTCCTTTTAACCATTATATATATTCAGATTCTCCCCCAAATTATTGTTTTCAGCATTGAGCTCTCCCTTGAAGTTCCAATTCATGAAATCTATTGATTGTTGGACACTCTGTTGAGACAGCACATAGGTACTTGTTCTAGTTATTCATTAATGCCTAAGAAATCTCCCCATAAACTTAGTGGCTTCAAACAATAACAATAATTTATTATCTCTCATAGTTTCTACGGGTCAGGAACTTGAGATTGGTTGGCTGGGCAGGTTTTGGCCCAGGATCTCTCAGAAGGATGCCTATGGCTGGGGTTGAAATCATCTGAAAGCTCACTCATTCATATAGTCTGGCACCTGGGCTGGGAAGACTCAAACCATTGGTCCAGGTACACCTCATCAATCTTGGAGTTATACAATACACAATGCAATTGCAGGGTACGGTATTTTCAAGTATAAACAAAGTGGTATCCATCACCCTCAAACTCTCTGAGTTGGCACAGTCTAAGTACATACCAGAACTCACTGGTTTGGAACCAGAAGCAGATGTTGGTTTTCCAGGTATGGGTCAGAACCTTACCAGATAGGATCATATTATCCCTGTGTGTATATCCCAAGCAGTCTATCCTTCTGCAATGCCGCTGTACCACAGATAAAACGGTTGATCTCAATCCCTAAAGTCACTGCATCCTCCATATGACATACAATAAGCAAATCTTACCATGTTGACAATCCCTACAAGCCTCTCTGTGAGCTTTGGAGAAGACTGCCATTGCATGAGCATTTATGTACCAGGGTTATCAGATGTTCCACTTTACCAAGACAAACATCTCAGTTTTTACACCTGTTGCCCCACCCTAACGTTTAATAGTGCCCCCTTTATTCACACTCAAAACTGTCCTTGTTAGTTGATAAACAAACAAACAAACAAATAAGTATGTATGTATATACGATTTATTTCTCCCTGCAATCAGATTGTTTCAGAATCAGGCTGGAAGTACACATTATTCCTCCAGGAGGCAATAGACTGATGTGTCAGCAAAGGGCTCTGAAGGAGAAAAGAACCAGCCTTTCCTTGAGTATGGGGCAGGGAACACATGAGAGCTCAAAGTATTCAACATCAAAAGGGAATCCAGAGACTTCCCTGGTGGTGCAGTGGTTAAGAATCCACCTGCCAATGCAGGGCACACGGGGTTCGAGCCCTGGTCCGGGAAGATCCCACATGCCGTGGAGCAACTAAGCCCGTGCGCCACAACCACTGAGCCTGCGCTCTACAGCCTGCGAATCACAACTACCCACGCACCCTAGGGCCCACGTGCCACAACTACTGAGCCCGCGTGATACAACTACTGAAGCCCAGGCACCTAGAGCCCATGCTCCGCAACAAGAGAAGCCACCACAATGAGAAGCCTGCGCACCGCAACAAAGAGTAGCCCCCGCTCACGCGGGGGCTACTAGAGAAAGCCCGTACGCAGCAACGAAGACCCAACACAGCCAAAAAAAGACTCCGCACTCCCAGTGCAGGGGGCACAGGTTCGATCCCTGGTCAGGGAACTAAGATCCTGCATGCCGCACAGCGTGGCCAAAAAGAAAAAGAAGTGGGGGGGGGGAATCCAGATAGACAGTAAATGTAAAGTAATCACTCCCATAATAGTAATAAGTAAAGCACGCAGAAGCTCTCAACCCATCTCTGCTTACTTGATTCACCTGATTAACCAATGCTCTCCACTGGAAATAATACTGATGCCAGGACCTGAAACTGCTCAGAGCTAGAAGGCTACTCTCTAAGATGCCAGATGTTCCCACTGGTTGAGTTGTATATTGAGCAAAGAGTGAGCTGAATTTGTCCCCAAACCTGCTTATGCTTGTAGCTGTCATTAGAATTCTGTAATCTAATTAGATATGACCTAAATTGATGGAAGAAAGACTATAAAAAGCCTGAGAGTTATTGGATAGGCTTGATGAAGGCAAGTTGCTGGGGATATAAAAAGAAGGCTATTGGTTTGGATGTAGTAGATTTCAGGTGTAAAATATTAGGTGAATATTTAAAAACTCTCAAAAGAGTTTGTATTCAGATTTCCTCATAAAATATGAGGAAATTATAAGTTGTGACTACTCAGCATCTTTTGAAAACCCTTCCTAGTTTTGGAAAATTACCTTCCTCAAGATACAAGTCAGAATTCATGCTCCTAGCCTCCAGTGCAGCTGGGGAGCAGGCACAAGGCTCTGCCAATCAGGATTTAAGACGGAAGGGAGTGGGCTCCATGCAAAATTGGTCTGGGGGATGGGTGGTGGAGGAAGAAGCCTTCTTTCTGGGAGGCAGCAGTGGCAGAGCTTCGGGTGTTCATTAAGCGGGAGAAGTCTTTACGACAGAAGGTTTGAGAAAAATAACAGTAGCTCCATTTCAGGCTCATTTAAGTTGAGATGTGTATTAGACCTCCTAGTCAAGATGTCCAGTAGGCAGGTGGACATACAAATGTGGAGTTTAGAAGAGAGGTCTGAGCTAGAGTTACAAATTTGGGAGATATCAGTATACAGGTGTTTTAGGCTGTGGGCTTGGATAAAAATAACTAGGAAGTGAAAGAAATGAGAAAAGACATGAAGATCAAGCCTGGGGTGCTCCAAAACTTAGAGGTCGGGAAGGTAAGGAAGTACTAGAGGAAAGGAGAGTGAGAAGGAGAATCCAGTAAGGAAAAGGCAAACCAAAAGAGGGTGGTGTCTCAGCGACAAAATAAGAATTTAGGGAAAAGATGGTGGTCAACTGTGTCACGACTACTGATGGGTTAAGCAGGATGAGGGCTAAGAACTGGCCATGGGATTTAGCAACATGGAGGTCATTAGCATCCTTTATAAGAGCAGTTTCAGTGGTTTATCTTTGGCTACCTGCAGTTCAGACCATCCTGTGTTCCCATTCAGGGACTGGTGGGGGCCATTGAGACAGCTTGATCAGCTCTCACCTCAATCAGGTGGGACTGGTTTTGAAGCTCTTTCCCCAGACTGGACAACACTGTCAAGGTTGGCTCCAGCAGCCTGTCTATTGGGTGGAATGGAAGTTCCTCCTGGCCAGTTGACCCTCTCAGACCCTCTAAACACAGTGCCCCTGAGGGGCCCATGAATCGTCCCAGACGTTGGGAAGGACCAAGTCAGCCCACTCTCACAGATTACTATTTCACACCATATCTTGTTTCTTCAAACCACACACAATTCTCTCTTCCTTACACCTGACGACCTTGTTTCTTAAGTCCCATTTGTTTATTTTTGCTTATGCTTCCATTACTCTAGGAGACGGATCCAAAAAATATCGCTGCGATTTATGTCAAAGAGTGTCCTGCTTATGTTTTCCTCTAGGAGTTTTATAGTATCTGGTCTTACATTTATGTCTTTAATCCATTTTGAGTTTATTTTTGTATATGGTATTAGAGAATGTTCTAATTTCATTCTTTTTACGTGGTACCTGTCCAGTTTTTCCCAGCATCACTTATTGAAGTAACTGTCTTTTCTCCATTGTATATGTGTGGGTTTACTTCTGAGCTTTCTATCCTGCTCCATGGATCTATGTGTCTCTTTTTGTGCCATATACTGTTTTGATTACTGTAGCTTTGTAGTACAGTCTGAAGTCAGGGAGTGTGATTCCTCCAGCATCGTTCTTCTTTCTCAAGACTGTTTTGGCTATTTGGGGTATTTTGTATTTCATACAAATTAAAAAATTTCTTGTTCCAGATCTGTGAAAAATGCCATTGGTAATTTGATAGGGATTGCATTGAATCTGTAGATTGCCTTGGGTAGTAGCTGATGACCCTGTTTCTTATTCCACTGGAAAGGCAGAAGCAGTGGGAGAGAAGCCCCTCAGGTTCCCACCACCGATACATCCACCAACCTACCTTGATTGTGCCTCCCCTCCACTATGGACGAACTGTCCGTTCTTAGCTAAGGCTGACCCTTCACTTGTGCACTGGTTACCATCCCCACTTGCAGGACCAGCTACACAATTTGGGAGGCCCAGTGCAGCATAAAAATGAGGGTCCCTTATTCGAAAATTATTAAAAATGTCAAGACACCAACAGCAGAACATTACGCCAAGCATGGTGCCCTTCTGAGGCCAGAGTCCTGTGTGACCACACAGGTCACATGTCCATGAAACTGGCCTCCATCCCTGGCCCAAGAAAGGATGCCCATTCCTTGGGCCACCCTCTCCCACAGAGAGAATCCTGGCAGTGGTGAGTGGGTCTCTCTCTGAGGTAACCTGAGGAGGTAATTTGGGGAACAGGCATTGTCTTCCAGAGAAGCAAGGACCCCCAGGAAGCCACGGCTAGGTGGCCAGCAGGGAGCCACTGCCATCTGGGGTCTTGAGACACTGCCTGATAGCCACAGAATGAAACGGGGGTTCCTTTGCCCTCAGCCTTGCATGTCTCAGGACAACCCAAGAAGAAGCTAAGGAGACACCAAAGGACTCCAAGGGTGCATCGTGTGGTGCTGCCGTTGGTGAAGAGCAGCAAGTTGCTCCTGATGACATATGCACTCCGTGGGGGTGGAGAACTGAATGGAAACAGAGTGAAAGAAGACTTGTCCAGAGGAGTGCAGGTGGAAGGGCCGAGCAGAGGGCAGTGTGCTTCCTCCACTGGGCTCCAGAGCCTGGATATCAAAATGGAAGGAGCCCTTGCAGGCACAGGGTGCTGGGGGGGGGGCGGTCAGCAGCCACTCTGTGCTGCTGGAGTGGGGCAGGTAGCCTGAGTCTGCGCCCTCTCTCTTTCTCAGCCTGCCCTCTGATGCCTTGGTGTCTGTCCCAGGACTTCTCCAGGGATGTTGTCTGCTGTCACTGCCACCGCCAAGGCTTAGAGGCAATCAGCGATGTCTACTCTGGCATCTTATGCCAGGAGGAACCCAGGGGAAGCCACATTTTAGAGTCCAAAGGGGTTCCCCGTTGGCAGTCCCTACATGTGGGCCTGGACAGGGAACAGCTTCTGATTTCAGGTCTAGGCTCTTAGCAGCGAGGGGCAGATGCGTGGTGGACACTGCCCACCACCCTGGGTGCCCGGAGAAGGAGGTCCCTCTGATGCCCCATCAACCTTCCTCCATTCTGAGTGTCTCTTCAGCCTGTCTCCCTCCTCCGGGAGGCTACCCTGTCCCCATCAGACTCAGGACAGCTGGAGGTGCTGAGGTGTGTCTGGATCTGCCTGTGCTTATATAGGTTGCTTGGGGTTACAAAATCAATGCCACAGGTGGCACACAGGAATGACCTCTCGTGTGTGTAGGACTGGATGTGCTTCTCCTAAATGCCGAGCTTCAGGAAGTACTGGCCACAGTGCAGGTGCGGTACTTGTGGGCTTGGTCATCTTCCCTGGGAGACCCAGGCCTGGCGACAGGGCAGGCAGAGGGCCCATGGTGTTCATGCTCAGCACTGGGGCCGCTGGCTTCCCTAGCTGGACAGAACTAGTGACCACCCTGCCGGGCCACATCAAGGGAGTTAAGGATAAAGGTCAAGCAGACCCCACCCAGGCTGCCCGTCGCTAGGGAAGCATGTGGCGGGAGACCCCTAGGAGGTACTGTGTGGTAGAGGAGAATGGGCAGGGCTTCCAGGAACACGGCCAGTGCCAGGCCCTGCTCCAGAGATAAGATGACTGGGTCCAGGGTTAGCCAGAAGGAGGTCTGCCCACCTACGGCCCCTGGGGCGCTGGGAGCACATGCTGTCTGGTCCATGCAGGCAGAGCAGGGAGAGTGGGATCTCGCACTTCCACCCCACATCCTTCAGGGTAGCCCAGGATACTGGGCAAACTGCAGCAGCTACCACGTGGTCTCACAGGTGCCCCTCCTCTCTTCACACGGTAAACTCTTACTCCAGGCCAGACACTTACATCACCCTGTTAAAGTCTTACAACAACCCCCCAAGAAAAGTGCTACATTGTCCACGTAGGAAAAGAGGAAACCGAGGCTCAGAGAGCTGAAGTGACTTGTCACGCGGCTTCTAAATGGCACAGTCAAGAGGCAGACCTGGGTTGGTTTGAACCTGCTCCTTGCCCCCTACACGGGCCCCATAACAGGCTTGTCACTGGTGAGTCTCCAGCACCTGGCATGGTGCCTGGTGCAGAACTGACCCTCAAAACCTGTATTGACTGCATGGGGGAGAAGATGCACAGCTTGCCCAAGATCCTCACGGTCCACAGGTGTGCAGTGCACTGGGAGCAAGCCCCTTGCATTCTCTAGGGCTCCATTTCCAGATCTGTAAAATGGGCAGGCACCCAGCAGCTTCCCACGGCCCTTCCCATTCTAGGGTTCCGTCTCTGCCCTGGGATGTGCACAGCAAGAAAGAAAACTGACGCAAGGGAAGGGAGGCTTTCTTCAGCCCCAGGATCAGGCCCAGGGCTCTCCTTGGAGGCGGGGCTGTGAAGCCCCTCCAGCTGTGGGCAGGGCAGAAGTGGTTCCCTCTGAGCTGGGGTGGGGACAGCTGGGAAGAAGCTGGAGAAAGGGGCCAGAGAGATCGAGCAAGCGCTTCAGAGCAACTGGAAAGGAAAGTGCATACAATGGGAGTAAGTGGGACAGGTCCACGGCTAAAGCTCTGACGCGGGGATCCCCGTATCCTACCTCCTTGGGCACCCAGCCACCAGGAGCTTGCATAAACACATCTCACCCCCACTCCCTGGCTTGGCTCCCCTAAAGCAGTGATGTGCTGGAGCTGGCTTGTACTGGTTCATACCAACTCACATCTGCCCACACTGCTTACACCAGTGCACACTGGCTCACGAGAGCCGATTGTTCAATTTTTAGGAATTGAAACAGCCATTATTTAAAATTAAATTGAATAAACATACAATTTCATAAATTATATTAAAAACAAAGGTACTAAACACTCAGTGCTCATCACTGACTACTCATTTGATTCTACTTTATATTATCTATGCTCCTAAGGGTTTCTTAATGTCTCGCGTCTGTACGATGGAAATAGCATATGATGCTGTGTTGCCTGCTGCGCGTCCCTCTCTAGCTCGTCTTCACCTTGGTAGCTTGAAATCAGCCATGGTGGGAGGATTTATACCATGGAAACTGGCAAAGGCTATAAATCAGGTTTTTAATTTTTACTAAGAGCTGGTTGTTCAACATTTGCCAGCACTCCACTGGAGAGAAGGGAGGGCAGATAAGGCCATCTTGCCCATCCTCTTCCGACTCCAGACATCTAACATTCTGTATCTTGCACACCATCCCACCTGCAAAAGCCCCCATGCTTCTCCAAAAATCTGAGCCCTTATACATTTTTAAAGGGAAGATTTACAAACAGAGCGCCTTAGGGATTAGTAGGTGGCTACTAAAATTGATAAGAGCTGATATTAAGATAAAGGCTCAAGGCAAGATACTGCTTCACTTCTGCTGGCTGGAGAATTTCAAGGTGCTTCCCAGGAAAAGGACAGACCTGAGGTCCTGTCCCTCCTTAAGCATCGAGCTCACTCAAGGATGTTCTTCCTCAGCTCTAAGAACAGTGTCATTAGGGCAGAATTACCAGGAGAATCAGATGAGGTCACTGATGTAAAAAATATCTAGCGCAGTGGCTGGCATAGAGTAGGTATTCAATACAAAATTTGTGGGGACCGGTTCAAAATGAAAATATGGGCCACCTTGTTTGAAAAGCAGGGGCAAAGGTACTCGAGTATAAAGCCTTTTCCTTTCTTCCTCAGTCTCTCTCTCAACTTGTCATGGCACTTTTATTTGCTGTTCAGTGTCATTCTAGGTAAAGAAAAGGGTCAAAGGTTTAAATTATTAGCATAAATTTTACTGCACACACTTGGGCCTGTTGGCTGCCGGGTTTCCCCTCCCACTAGCCTCCATGCAGACCCACTGCACTGAGATTGGGGTGAGCTCTGCGGAAGTCCAGCCCAGCTCCCCATGGGTTTGTCTCCCTGATCCAAGGCAGTTGGATGACCCTTAAGGATATCTAAACCTGTGCGCCAGGGCACACGAGGTACCTGGATTGGCAGTGGGCAACAGGCTTGTCCCCACCAAGATGCAGCCTGTTAAGCTGCCTGGACATGCCGCGGCAACGCCAACCCTGGGGCAAGACGGCCACCGCCACAGTCTGCCCTAAAGCTCCCCGGGGTGTGCAAGCCTGAGCTCCACCACCCTGTCCCCAGGCCCCATTGGGAGTGGAGGAAGACAGCAGAAATCGGGTCCCCCTCCATCTCCCCACAAGGCAACCCAGCCGCCATCCCAGGCAGAGGGCAGTGAGCTCGCGGGGCAGGGACTGGGGAGGGTGGAAGCCAGATGGGACCTGGGGCACTAAAGGGCTGGGGAGCAGGTGTGTAAGAACCTCTTCCAGGGAGCTGGAGAAGGCAGGACTGTGTGTGAGCCGAGGCTCCAACCCCTGGCACGTGTTCCTCTGCTCCTTTAGACTCTATTTACAAAGGAAGAAATACCAAGAATTTCAAGACGGTGACAAGAGGGCACTAAACCGAGCACAGGGCCTTTCTGAGCATGGGGCCCTGGGCACCTGCATGGGTTGCAGGCCTGGATGCCAGTCCTACCCACGTGCCTTCTCAAGGACTCACCCCAGCCTTTCTCTCATCAATTTCCCCCTCTGTACAGGAGAATGCAGTGCCAGCTTACAAGCACGCTGAACATACTTCAAAACTTTTAAAACACACGCACCTCCCTCAACTCGATGTCCAATGTCACTTACTGCCCTAATGTTCTGCTCCCCTTTTCACCCAGATCCCTAGAATGAGTTGTTTATACTTGCCATCTTCACTTGCCTCTTTTTCGATCCCACTCCAGTCGGGTTTTGTCCATCACTCCATTGAAACTGCCACTCCCATTCCCTGAGCACCCCTGCAAGGGCGGCTTCACAGGCTGCCACTAGAGCTGCTGCTGTCTCTTTCTAAGGTTGAGAATGGAACTTGAATCAATCTCTCTGGGACCTGTCCCACCCAAGGCCTCTCTTCTTGGAGAACACCTCAGCCACGGCAAAGATTCGAAGGAAGAATCAAGCTGCCTTCCCTTAGGGTGGTTGATTTATTTTCCTCTTCCCTTTATTTCCCATCAAACAGAATGCCCGTGCAGACGCGGCATGACAGTGTTGAAACTCTGAATTCAGAACGTCCTCAAGTTATCACTGCTTGCAAGATGTTTATCTAGAGACTAGTTTGAGTTCCACATTTTTCTATTGTTATTGTATACTTTAAACGTACCCCCCCAAATTCAAATTAGGACCAAGAGAGCGTTGCTGCTAGTTATGAAACACCTGGCTTTTGGGATACTTAAATAGCTATCCTCTAATTGTGGTACCAGTTAATGTCTCTAAAAGCTAGAAACGTGTCGTCTCCTTTACAAGTTTTCTTTTTGAGATCACAGCATCACTGTGTTCTTAAGAAAGGAGCTGGTTGGCACATTTGCTACATATATCAGCAACTGGTCTCACTTTTAGGAAGTCCAGGGAGAAGGCCCATTGGATTTGAAATTCTTCTATAGCATCGGCCATATGTGATGCGTCACAGCTCTGTTCACACTAGACTTTCATGTGGGGAAAAAATTTAAACTATCTTATTTTTCTGTATTTGACCTAACCATCCTCATGTTCCCTCCTGTCTATTAGCAGAGCAAGTTCGACTTTTTAATTGATCATGTCTTCATCTCCCCCAGTTCTAAAACTTCCTTTTCAGTTAAAAAAAAAAACAAAAACCTTTTCTGGGTTAATCTCCTTCACATATATAAAGAGCTCTTAAAGAAGAAAAAGACCAAAAGCAAATTTAAAAAAAATGGACAAATATAAATAAGACAGTCCAGAAAGAAATATGAACAAATGATTCTTAAATATAAGAAAATATGCTCAACTTCACACATGACAAGTTAAAACTACACATTTCACATCCATCCGTTGGGCAAAAATCCAAAAGCTTGACAAAACACTTTGCTGGCAGTGCTGTGCAGAAACAGGCGCTCTTCTACATGGCGAGTGAAAGTGAAAAATGGTAGAGCCACTATGGACGAGAATTTGGCAATATGTGATAAAACTACATTCACTCTCTTTACTACTGGAAATAGAGTCATTAGCATCTTTAAATCTAATGAGGTTAGAGAGCCAATTCCAGAAAGCCCAGAACCAATTCAGAAAACTCATCCTTAAAATTCTGTTCCTCTAGTACTACTTTTGGTACCAAAATCTGTATTAGTCAGGGTTATCCAGAGAAACAGAACCAATAGGAAAGATAAATAGATCAATAAGAGATTGATTGTAGAAATTGGTTCAGGTCTTATGGAGGCCAAGAAGCCCCACAACCTGCCATGTGTGAGCTGGAGACCCAGGAAACACAGTGGGGGAATTCAGTCCAAGTCTGGAGGCCTGAGAACCAGGGAGGTGCCACGGTGTAAGTCCTGCTCTGAGTCCGAAAGCCTGAGAACCACGAGCACTGAGGGCAGGAGAAGATGGAGGTCTCACCTCAAGCAGAGAGAGAAAACCTGCCCTTCTTCCACCTTTTTGTTCTATTCAGGCCCTCAAGGGATTGGATGCTGTCCACCCACACTGGTGAGCTGGATCTTCTTTACTCAGTCTAGTGATTCAAAGGCTAATTTCTTCCAGAAACACCCTCACAGACACATTGAGAACTAATGTTTTACCAGCTATCCGGGCATCCCTTAGCCCAGTCAGGTTGACACATAAAATTTTCCACCACAAAGACTAATGACAGAAATGGGTTATAACGCACATTATGCTGCTTACTTTCAAATGTTTCAGCAAGAAAGAGAGAGAGAGAGAGAGAGAGAGAGAGAGAGAGGAGAGAGAGAGAGACGGAGAGAGAGAGAGAGAGAGAGCAGGAGAGAGAGAGAGAGAGAGAAGGAGAGAGAGAGAGAGAGGAGAGAGAGAGAAGGAGAGAGAGAGAGAGAGAGCAGGAGGGAGAGAGAGAGAGAGAGAGAGAGAAGGAGAGAGAGAGAGAGAGGAGAGAGAGAGAGAGAGAGAGAGAAGGAGAGAGAGAGAGAAAGAGAGAGAGAGAAGGAGAGAGAGAGAGAGAGAGGAGAGAGAGAGGAGAGAGAGAGAGAGAGAAGGAGAGAGAGAGAGAGAGAGAGAGAGAGAGAAGGAGAGAGGTGGGGGGAGAATAATGGAATAATGTTAGAATAATGGAGAGATGTTAGGGGACTCTTGGTGAAGAGTTTACAGGGGGTAATTGTATTATTCTTTCAGCTTTTCTTAACGTTTAACAATTTTAGAAATAAAAATTTTGGGGAAGATCTGAGAAAAGTCCCTCCACTCAGCATCCTCAAGTGATGGGGGTGTGGGTAGGGAGTAGAGACCTGCCATGTCCTCATGACACTCATCAAGTCCCTGCAGGCCTCAACAGCAATAACATCCCTGTTCTTTTGCCCCTGTTCACCCTGTTGTCTCTGCTGCTGGAAAAACTGGGACTCAGCCACTCAGGGCCCCACATCCTCTCTCCCGGCTCTCACACGGGCTGTGTATCCCCCGAAGTCCAGCTGGGCCCGCATAAGGCGCCCCGTCTGGGGTTCACCTTGCAGTCCTCAGTCCTGGGGTCAGTCTGCCCCCACCTAGAGCACCTCCTCTGGTGGGCTCACCAGCCAGCATCAAGGCTACTGCTGGCTTCCCTCTACAGCAGGGCTCCCCAACCTCTGGGCCGCAGACTGGTACCGGTCCACCACGGCCTGTTAGGAACTGGGCCGCACAGCAGGAGGTGAGCGGTGGGCAAGCGAGTGAAACCTCGTCTGCCGCTCCCCACCGCTCCCCACCGCTCCCCATCACTCGCATTACTGCCTGAACCATTCCCCCCCACCCGCCCCCGCCCCCATCTGTGGAAAAACTGTCTTCCACGAAACTGGTCCCTGGTGCCAAAAAGGTTGGGGACCACTGCACAGGGCCCTTCTGGAAGCCTTCCCTGCTATCCCAGAGCCAAGATCGCCAGGAAAAGGGCATGTGTCATTTCTATCCACATTTCATGGGCCAGTACTCAGTCATATGGCCCCCAAGCTAACTGCAAGGGAGGCTGGGAAGTGTAAGGTTCCTGCACACCCAACAAGACAGTCCGCTGAGTACTTATAGTCTGGCTGTGTCATAATTACCTAGAGAGGCTAAGCAAGACCAGGACCCGCTGAGAGCTCAGACCAACCCCGTCAGACCTGAGAAGGGCTGGGGCAGCCTGACAGATGTGGGAAAGGGATGGGGAGCAGAGCCGGAGGGTTCCCAACAATTCAGGGGATGATAGGAATGTCACAGGCACACTACTTATGGTTCCCAGGCAAGTCAGCTGGTTGAAAGCCAGAGAGCCTGGTGGACTCAAGTCTCTCAGTGCTGTTAAAATAGGACTTATTAAAACGGGACTGAAATAGACTATTTCAGGGACCCACCTAATGTCTAGATCAGGGTTTGTCAACCTTGGTACTGCTGATATTTTGAGCTGGATCCCTCTTTGCTGTAGGGGGGCCGTCCTGTGCACTGTAGGATGTTCAGCAGCAACGTGGCCTCCACTCACTAGATGCCATCAGTACCCGCTCCCCTGTTGTCAAAATCAAAAATGTCTCCAGACATTGCCAAGTGTCCTCTGGGGGCGCAAAGTCACCATCATTTGAGAACCAGCGTTCTCAAATTTCAGTGGCTGTCAGAGTCACATGGGGAGCCTTTTTAAGATGCTTCCCAGGCCTCGCTTGTGGCGGAGTGGGGCTGATTTGGAAATGCTGGGGAGGGTCTGCCTGATAAGTGAGATACAGAACAAGGGGCCTTGCCCTCACATTAAATTCTAATTTGATTTTAATTGGATAAAATGAGATTTACAAAGAATATCTCGGGGCCATCTACCGTCCAGAGGTCCTCAGTGGGGACAGTACTTCTCCCCCACAATGAGCCTAAGGGAAATTTGGTGATGTTTGAGGAGGATTCTGATTGTCAAAGACAGAGCCTGTTTCTGGTATCTAGTGGGCAGGGGGGCCAGGATGCCAAACGTTCTGCACACATGGGACAGTCTGGAACACCAAACTTTTGTCCCACCCAAGATGCCATTCAAAGTGCTGTTGAAAGACCACAAGAAGCACAAGCAATTTTCGAGCTGTT
This sequence comes from Tursiops truncatus, assembly GCF_011762595.2. Taxonomy (NCBI): domain Eukaryota; kingdom Metazoa; phylum Chordata; class Mammalia; order Artiodactyla; family Delphinidae; genus Tursiops; species Tursiops truncatus. Next base: position 114,436,098 of record NC_047055.1, on the reverse strand, counting down.
TACACTACCTCATGAAAATCCTTTTCGTGCAGGATAGTTGTAAATCTAGAGATTACTGGGTTCGCTTAGGATATAAGCTTCCAGAAGGCTTAAATTGCTGGTAGATTTCTGAAGAGCATGCTGTGAACAGATGCTGATGCAAAAACTGGAGTCAGTTTTTCATGCCCAACGACAGACAAGATTTTTGGGGGGCCGTGAAGCTTTATAGGATTTGGTGAGGGAAGATGGTTTAAAAAGCATACAAAATAGCAGATACAAAATTAGATACAAACATAAGTATTTACTAAGAATGAGAACAAAACTCGGAACAAATTGTAAATTTCAAAAAAAAAGAGATAAAGATCCCAAACAAAAATAAATAAGATAATATTTTGTATTAATTAACTTCCTGAAATATATTTATAATATTTTTTCCTTCCATTTTGGGCTGGATCCTCTTTGATCACATCTTCATGTGATAATAATTTTATAATATCATGTTCTATAGAAATAACAGAAATAATTCAGCTTACTTCCATCATGGCCAAATGAAATACGTCATAAAAAGACTGAAAGCTGGGATGCATATAACATGCAACTTCACACACGCGTTCTTATCCTTTATAGTACTGCTACAAGCTTATGGAAATAAGCACAGGAATTCTATTTCTATTTCTTCCAATTAATAAAAGAAAAAAGACATGTTACGTGCTTATAATTGTAAACATTGCATTTATTAAGTGTATTCATTTCCTAGAGCTACTGTAACAAATTACCATACACTGGGTGGCTTAAAACAACAGAAGTTTATTCTCTCACAGTTCCGGAGGCCAGAAGTCCAAAATAGAGGTGTCATCAGGACTGTGCTCCTTCCGAAGTTTGTGGGGGAGAGTCCTTCCACGCCTCTTCCAGCTCCCCGTGGCTCCTGGCATTCCTTGGCCTGTGGCAGCATCACTCCAACCTCTGCTTCCATCTTCACATGGCCTTCTTCTCTGTGTGTCTGTGTGCCTGTCTCCTCTTCTCATAAGGACATCAGCCATTGGCCTTAGGGCCCACTGTAATCCAGTATGACCTCATCTTAACTTAATTACACTGCAAGGTCACTATTTCCAAATAGGGTCACATTCTGAGGTTCCAGGTAGACATGAGTTTGGGGGGACACTCTTCAACCCAGCACATCCAGCATATCCCTGTCAGGAGAACTTCCATGTATTATTATTATTATTTTTTATTGGAGTATAGTTGCTTTACACTGCTATGTCAGTTTCTGCTGTTCAGCAAAGTGAATCAGCTATACGTATACATATATCCCCTCGTTTTTGGATTTCCTTCCCATTTAGGTCACCACAGAGCACTGAGTAGAGTTCCCTGTGCTATACAGTAAGTTCTCATTAATTCTCTATTTTATACAGAGTGGTGTATATATGTCAATCACCATCTCCCAATTCATCCCAACCCCCTCTTTCCCCCTTGGTACCCATACATTTGTTCTCTACGTCTGTGTCTCTATTTCTGCTGTGCAAACAAGATCATCTATATCATTTTTCTAGATTCCACATATATGTGTTAATGTACGATATTTGCTTCTCTCTTTGACTTACTTCACTCTGTATGACAGTCTCTAGGTCCATCCAGGAGAACTTCCAATTTGATTAAGCATCAATGAGAACTGAATCCTCCACTTGTGTCTGTTGATGGGAAGAGTCTTCTACAACATCAAGCTACCAAAGTTTCCAAACCTTCCTCATCCACTACTCACATATCTCTGGTACTAGGTGCTGTAGGTCCAGCTGATATCTCAATACGGCCAGGAGTCATATCGTAACGTGAGTCTTCATGTCACGAGGCTGCATGTGTTGGCACAGTGGGTAGCAGAAGGATTCCGGAGTCACTCTTACAATGGGATGGCTAGCAATAAACTAACTATATACCCAAGTCACTGTGAACCACATAAATATCTCCCACTGAGAGTAAACTAAGTGTACCCCCAACTCAAATCACCCAGCCTGATCTCAAAAATGTCCATGGCCACTTCACCACCACCAGACTTGAAGGGGCGGTAAGAACTTGAGACAGAGGACTTAACCAACTGTGGTCAGAACATCTTATTTTTGCAAATTTTGCAAAAATACATGACATCTGAACACATTGCTAGGGCCCCTTCCAAGACTGTGCAGGTGAGGGGCCTTGAAACTTAAGGTTTGTTAGCTCATGTCAGTTAACTTTTTTGCTAGGGCTATCAAACTATTAAACCAGGGAAAGGCCATAGACTGTGTATTTGGATTTCAGCGAAGGAGTTAGCCAAGATCTTCATCATTTCCTTTTTTTAAAAAATTAATTAATTTTTGGCTGCATTGGGTCTTCGTTGCTGCACACGGGCTTTCTCTAGTTGCTGCAAGCAGGGGCTACTCTTCTTTGTGGTGTGCGGTCTTCTCACTGCAGTGGCTTCTCGTTGCGGAGCACAGGCTCTAAGCGCACGGGCTTCAGTAGTTGTGGCACACTGGCTCAGTAGTTGTGGCACACGGGCTTAGTTGCTCCACGGCATGTGAGATCTTTCCGGACCAGGGCTCGAACCTGTGTCCCCTGCATTGGCAGGCTGATTCTTAATCACTGCGCCACCAGGGAAGCCCACCATTTCTTTTTTTTTTTAAACATCTTTATTGGGGTATAATTGCTTTACAGTGGTGTGTTAGTTTCTGCATTATATAACAAAGTGAATAAGTTATACATATACATATGTTCTCATATCTCTTCCCTCTTGCGTCTCCCTCCCTCCCACCCATCCTACCATCATTTCTTGATAAACAAATTATGGCCAACTGGATGGAAGTGAACAATCACATCTCAAGAGGGTTGCTGGTGGATCAGTGGGAACCTGAAAGAATACCCTGGGATACTCTACCTCATCTACTCTATTCCAGCCCTACTGGGCCCCCCTGCTTTTCCTCCCCTCTTCTGTGCCAGATACACCCCTGCCTCAGGCCTTTGCATTTGCTGTCCCTTCTGGCTAAAATGCTCTTCTCTCCCCCGCCACCGCCCCCTCCGCCGAGATCTGCATGCTGGCTTCCTCAGTTCTTTGAGGGAAATGTTACTATGGCAGTAACATTAGCTGCTCACCAAAATTCATGCTCCCCTTCAATAGTGTAGAAAATGGTATAGTTTCTGTTGCATCTAGGTAAGGATATGTGCTAAGGCGACCAAGTCATCCCAGTATGGCTGGAACTTTCCTGGTTTGAGCACCGGAAGCCCCATATTTCAGGAAAACCCTCAATAACTGGCAAACTGGTACAGCTGGTCACCCTACATGTGGTTAAGTTTTGGCCAAGTGAATGCCAGTGAAAATGATTACACCATTTTCAGGCCTGACCCACAGAAACCCACAGAAACCTCTTAAACAACACTCTTTCTCTTCTCCCATCTGCTGGGTTGAGGGTGACGCCCAGGGCAACTCTGGAAGCTCTGGGTTGTGGACGGCAGATCATCTGTTAGCCTGCGGCCCTGAATGACCACATGGAACAGAGTCCATCTAATGATTCCACAGTCTCTCCCTACAACCCTTGACTGGAGCAAGAAATAAACTATTGTGTGTAGCCACTGAGATTTGAGGGATTATCTGTTATATCAGCTAGCATTATGTTAACTAATACAGTCACTTTCTCAGTGAGAGCTTCCCAAACTACCACTCCTGCTCTCTATTTTCCATTGTTGCTTAATTTTTCTCCATAAACTTATTACGATCTGACATAGCATTTAGGTTTCATGAAGACAGGAAGTGCCTGTTGTGTTCACTACCGTATCTCCAGCATCTAGAACAGCACTATCCAATAGAACTTTCTGTGACAATGGAAATATTACACATCTGTGTTGTCCAATGTGGCAGCCACCAGCCACGTGTATCTGTTGAACACTTGAAATGTTGCTGGTGTGACTGAGGACCTGAGTTTCTAATTTTAGTTTATTTAAATAGCCATGTGTGACTAATGGCTACCCTATTGGACAGGGCAGATCTAGAGCAATGGCTCAGTGTAGCCATCCAACAAATATTTGTTGAATGTAAGAATCAGTGAATGTATTCAATAGGCTTTTGCGGAGTCTGTTACGTGTCACACACAAATGAGACAGACACTGGTTACTCCTGGTGCATTGGCCTGGGGCTCAGCTCGATGTTTGAGAAACAAACCCAAATTTTCACCCTTCTCTGTGAGCTTAAGTTGGACAAGATTCATTTCTAGAACATGTTATGTTCAACCTGGGTGGGAGAATTCCTTCACCATCACTTGCAATACTAAAGCCAAAATAATATCGGAGAAGAAAGTTCCCGTGCTTTGTGTAGTGATTCCCATGATCTGGAGATAGTTGGAAAGGTTCATTTCCCAAGAGCATCCTTCTTCTTCCCTTCTCCCATAAGTCTGAGCTCAACACTCAGAATGTGATAATTAAGTCAGCCCTCAGTATCTGTGGGGGACTAGTTCCACAGTGGAACTCTGTGGATACCGAAATCCGCGGCTGCTCAAGTACCTTATATAAAATGCTGCAGTATTTCCGTATAACCTACGCACATCCTCCCGTATACTTTAAATCATCTCTAGATTACATATAATACCTAATACGATGCAAATATTATGTAAATAGCTGTAAATAAAATTGAAATGCTATGTAAATAGTTGCCAGTGAGCCGCAAATTCAAGTTTTGCTTTTTGGGACTTTGTGGAAGATTTTTCTTCAAATATTTTTTTCATCCACAGTTGGTTGAATCCAAAGATGCAAAACCCATGGATACAGAGGGCCACATGTATACATGGTAGAGATGGTCTCTGGTCTCCAAAAGTTACGTTCTTGTCTTCTCGAACACACAGTTCCTTTTGCAGTTAGGTTTGGTCATGTGACTAAATTACAACCTGTGTGGTTCCTTTGCAGGTTGTTTGTTTGTTTCTCTCTCTCTGGTTTCTTTTGAGATTTTTTTCCTCTGCAGGAATGCTCTGTAGTTTTACATTTTTCTATGTGTGGATTTATTTTAATTTATCTTGCTTGGGACATGATATTCTTTGAGTCTAAATATTCATGTCTTTTTTTAGTCCTAGAAAATTTTCTGCCATTATTTCTTAGGATATTGTTTCGCCTCCATTTCCTTTTAATTTTTCATTCTGCAACTTTGATTAGACATATGTTGGAACTTCCTCTAAATTACTACCATAGTCCATTTCTCTCTCTCTCTTTCTCTCCCTCTCTCTCTCTCTCTCCCTCCCCCGACTCTGTGCCACATTTTGGGTAATTTCTTTACACATATCATTTAGTTCACTAATTCTCTTCTTACCGTTGTCTAGACTACTGTTTAACCTGTTGACTAATTTCTATGCCTATATTTTTCATTACTAGAAACTCTTTGTTTCTCATTCAAATCTCTCTGGTCTTTTTTCACATTATTTTGGGCTTTCATTTTGGTTTCTCTCTTTTATGTCTTCAACTATTTAAAATATACTTATTTTATGGTGTCTTTAAAATTAATCTATTATACCTAATGTGTGGTGCTAATTCCCTTATTTGCTGAGTTTTCTATCTGTCCCTCACAATGGATGCGTTATTCTATATACATCCATAATCTTTTATTGTGAATTTCTCTTTAGCAGGTTATTTTTTTTTCCTGGCGTCCTGTGAGCCACTAGGTGTGAGAATGGACCTGTGGACTGGTTTTGCTTTTGTTTCAGTTGGGAATTCTGGAGGTGTCAAAGGTTTTAGATACGTTTTAATGATAGTTGTTTGGCTTGGGTTTCCTCTGCCACACAGGAACTGTGAATGTGAATTCGATATTGAGTAGGGTGCAGTCCTGGGTTTTTCAATTCCTGGAGATGACTTCTTTCTACTCGAGGTCCCAGATGCCAGCCTCCTCATAAATGCCCTGGGCCGCAGTTGCTTCCCTAGCAAGTGTCCCAGTCCCCTTTTCAGAACCTGGACGGAACGGCTGTCTGAGACGGTGGCCCCCCTGCATCGTCAAGGTCCGGATCCTCATTTCCTGTACCATATAGGTATGAGAACCCCAGTCCCCAGTCTCTGGGTCCTGTATCTGGGTGTGAAATCTTCATCGTCTGCTGTGGTAGCTATTTGGCCTTACTACCCTATGATTCCTTTCTTCCTGTCTGGCATGTGGGGGTTGCCCTTTTATCCTTTTCTGAGCGCATATATGTATTTAAATTCTGGGGATATGTTTTTACAGCATTACTATGTGTTAGTAATAGGAGAAAGGTCTTAGTCTGTCTTATTGTTGGAAGGAGTCTGCTGTTGATTCTTTTGAGAATGTCTCAGAAGAACTCTCCGATCTCTTTACTCTGATTTACTTCCAGCGTTCTTGTGACAGGGGTGGGAAGGGGACTGAAGGATGATCTGTGTGACATTCCTAATATAGACTGAATACCCCATCATGCAAAGAAATCATAGAGACACATAATTTATGTAAAATTAGTCCCAAAAAGACACGATATACTTGTGTATGCTCTTAATGATATACAATGTAAATGTCAGACAGTAGCTTGAAAATTAGGGTCAGAAAACAATGACCTTTGCATTCTGCCAAAGATGTCCTTGGGATAAATTGCATTTTTATTGCATTATATTATATTACATCACTGCAATTATATGAGACTCTTGTTAGATCTTGAATGCTTCTCTTTATCATTTTAAATATGCATGTATATTATATACGGCAATTTGAGTGTTCTATAAACAAAATTCATATATAAAAATGAAGAAAAATATGATAACTCAATAATTCATAGAAATATGTTCTAAAAATAATAGGATATAAAAGAAATTATACGGCTTCTAAGAGTAAATATCTCAAGCAAATCAGACCATCATATTGGGCCTTGGACAAAGGACCACTTTTGTTTATTTTATCAATATTCCAAGAGAAAAATAAGAAGAAGAAATTCTCAAAGCCGCATAGCACAGGGAGATCAGCTCGGTGCTTTGTGACCGCCTGGAGGGGTGGGATAGGGAGGGTGGGAGGGAGACGCAAGAGGGAAGAGATATGAGAACATATGTATATGTATGACTGATTCACTTCGTTATAGAGCAGAAACTAACACACCATTGTAAAGCAATTATACTCTAATAAAGATAAAAAAATGAAATAATAATTACGGTGTAACAGAAGGTTGTATTTTTCATGTTGGATGGTTCTGAAAAAATGGTAAAAAGGATCCTTTTGGCTTTTCCCAGCTCCCTTGAGAAAGATGCTGATAAGAAAGACAGGGAGAAAAAAATGCCAGAATTCTGTAACACAAACAAGACACACAAGCCATTTTCCTAACTTCACACGGTTCAGGAGAGTGACAAAACACCAATTTCCACAAGATGGTCTGTCTTTCAAATATGGAACACTTCCCATTCAAATAGGTATCTGGGGCATTCTGGGTAAGCCAGCCAAAACGGGTAGCAATAGCATGTAAATTAAAATAGCAACTGTCCCAATCCTGAGTATTCATCCGTGCCACTGACACACTGCAGAAAGGATGCCAGACCTGTCACTGACAGAAATCTCACGTCTGTAGCCTGCTGCAAGATCTCCAAAAAGCACTGCTTCCAGAATGTAGGGTTCCTTTGTTGGTGACATGCAGTTGAGAGGAGGAAATAACATACCATTTGGTGTCCTCTGGGCAGGTCTGTGAACAGACTCGTGCTGGGTCCCTGTACTGCTTTTTCAAGATGTTCAAGATCTGCATGTGTTATGTGCTGCAACATCCAAGTGGCGCATAAACAAACCTGGGTTGATTTCCAGGAAAACGCAATTACCATTTTAGGAGAACCATCACATTTGTCTCAAGCCAAATGATTTGCCAAATGACAAATTGCAGCTTGTCAGTATGGCCTGTAAGACAACCACCTGATCCCCAGAAGTGCACACGTAGCCACAACTTCAAATGAGGCCTGGGCTACTGGAGCAGACACTGTCAGGGTTTGGCCTGTGTCCCCTTGTCCTTACCACTTCAGCGCATTCCAGCCTGACTTCCATGTGCCAGAACCTGTATTTCTTTGCCTTTTCTGGCCCCTTAAGTCTGCACTGCCCTCCCATGTGGTAGGCCGGAAGTGCTGAGTAATTAATGCCAATTGCCCACAGGGATAATTGGCTTGATACCACACTCCTTATTGGCAGCCTTCTCTTCCCTGTTTCACTTCCCTGCTCCCTTACTGTGTTTCCTCGGACCAACTCTCCAATCAGCTCTGTGTGCTTGAGTCCCTGTTTTGGAGTCAGCCTCTGGAGGAACCCAAGCTAAGACAATTATCTTCTCCCAGAAGTCCTGGCAACCTGGCATTTTGGCAGGCTTCAAGATGTCAGGGTTTCAGGGGAGGAGGACATATATTAGAATCCTGGATCATATGCACCCCTATGTTCACTGCAGCATTACTTACAATAGCCAAGATATGGAAGCCACCTAAGTGCCCATCATTTGATGAATGAATAAAGATGTTGTATATATATACAGTGGAATATTACTCGGCCATAAAAAAGAATGATTTCTTGTCATCTAGGACAACATGGACTGACTGAGAAGGTATTATGCTAGGTGAAGTAAGTCAGATGGAAAAAGACAAATACTGAATGATTTCATTTATATGTGGAATCAAAAAGAACAAACATAACAAAACCAAAATAGAGTTATAGGTACAGAGAACAAACAGGTGGTTGCCAGAGGGAAGGGGTTGGGGGGAGGAGTGAAATAGGTGAGGGAGATTAAGAGGTACAGACTTCCAGTTATAAAATAAATAAGTCAAAGGGTGTAATGTACAGCACAGAGGATATGGTCAATAATATTATAATAACTTTGTATGGTGACAGATGGTAACTAGACTTATCATGGTGACTGTTTTGAAATGTATAAAAATATTGAATCACTGTGTTATATACCTGAATAATATGATATTGTAAGTCAATTATACTTCAATTAAAAACAAGAATGCTCTACCAATTGAGTACACATTTCCAGTTTACCATTCATCTTAAAAGGTATTTTTGCATTCCAAGTTCACATCTGTATACCTAGCGTGTCTTCCTTCTTCACTGCTCAGATCAGCCTTGCTGTAAGGTTTCTGCGCTTCTAGCTTGCCAGAAGTTCTCTAGTTCCTAAAACATCCACAGGCTCCCTTCATATGATGGTGAAGCCACTACTAATAGCCACGACAATAAACAGTCAACCAGGGCTTCCCTGGTGGCACGGGGGTTAAGAATCTGCCTGCCAATGCAGGGGACACGGGTTTGAGCCCTGGTCCGGGAAGATCCCACGTGCTGCAGAGCAGCTAAGCCCGTGCACCACAACCACTGAGCCTGCGCTCTAGAGCCCACGAGCCACAACTACTGAGCCCGCATGCTACAACTACTGAAACCCATGTGCCTAGAGCCTGTGCTCTGCAACAAGAGAAGCCACCGCAATGAGAAGCCCGCGCACCGCAACTAGAGAAAGCCCGCGCGCAGCAATGAAGACCCAACGCAGCCAAAAATAACTAAATAAACCTAAACTAAACAGTCAACCATTTTACAGGACAGCCTCGAGAGAGGACACTAGACTGTGTTTGGAAGCAAAGTTTGAGTGGCGGTAAGGCCAGCATGGAATTAATACTGATCCATACACTTTGGAATTAAAATACCTGTTAAAATAACTAGAGTCTTGTTTGAAACTTACAGAGTCACTCCGGTGGCCTTGGGTCTTGTGGGCCTAAGAACACTTGTGAAAATTATCATCATCTTCACCATCAATTTAACAGATGTTTACTGAGCATTTAGTACGTGGGAGGCACTATTCCAAGCACTTTACATGTATTGACTTATTTAATCTCCACAAAATGCTAAGAAATAGGCATTATTATTATTACCCCTGTTTTATGCATGGAGGAGCTGAGAGATTAAATAAAGGTCACAGTGATCTTGATCTTGTGCTTACACCTCGAAGGAATGGCAGTACACGTGGCCTTGTGGGAGCTGGAATGGACTTGTAGGACCTTTTCATTGGTAGCTCATGGCTTCATGGCCGCCTTCTCTGGGCTCTGCCGTTTCTATGACTCTTGGACTCTGAAAAACTATGTGAGGCTCCATATTTGAAGAGGGATGGATAAGGTGACAGGCTTTTTTATTTCCTTTGTAAACTTTTGAAATTGAAGAATAACATACATAAAGACAGTGCACAAATCATAAGTGCACAGCCCAATGAATTTTTACAAGGTAAACGCATGTGTGTAACCACCAGCCAGATCAAGATATGTAACAGGAGGCTTTTCTCAGGGCTCTGGAAGTGTTCCTTACCATTCTATAGTTCATAGGTCATAGGATGCTAGAAGACACTTTTGAAACAATTGGGCTAACATGATCATTTTGCATAAACTAAACCCCATAGCAGTCAAGTGTCATGCAAAAGACCATGCAGTTAGAGAGCATCTGTTTTTTTGTTTTGTTTTGTTCTAAAAAAAATCAAGAAGTTTTTATGTTGCTTAACTAAGTCAGTGCCTGTGGAGAAATCACCCCACCTCTCCACTTCCCCTATTTCTTTGTTCAACATGCCACATTAACTTTTCCCTTCCCATTTTGTGCTCACTTTATGGTTAAACCATCTAGGATCATGAATTCTTCTGGGATCTCTGTGCCTGGTGCCCAAAAAGCTGGCTCTCCTCTCATTTCAGTAGCCAGTGACAGCCTGTGGACGTGTGATGACATCAGCAGAGAGCAGCTTTAGGGGGTGTGGGGAGAGTTTGGCTGGATTAAAGGGTCACTGAGAAAGGAAATAACCCTAAACGTCAGCAAAGGTTGTGCTTTTGATGCTTTTCCCAATTTGTATCTCGTTTTCAAATTTTCTTTGTTAAACATGTATTGTTTTTATAATGGAAATAAATGTATTTCATAAAAGCCTATGATAGTCATGTCTAGCTAATACTTTCATACGTGTTCACTGGAATTGAACAATTAAGTAAATGGATGGCAGATGGTGGGAGCCAGGTTTCCCACTGTTGGAGTGGAAATTTACAGATCAGCCGGGGAGCGAGAATGATCCATGTGGTAATGGATTAGTTGGACACATCGGTATGAACTCATGTTTAGCTTAATATAGATACAGATGGATATATAAAGAAATATTTATAGATATGTATGTATGCATGGGTTAGTATACACACATATATTTCTTTACTCTGTCAGCTGAGACGGCCTAAAAGGAATGACACTCCAGTAACAACAAAGCCTAGTGCCCAGACCTTGGTTTCTAACACCATTTTCCAATAAAAGGAACCAGGGCTCCTTGGAGAAATGGCAGACTCTAGGGCTGAGGCAGGAAATACACCATATGAGCCTAAGCATCTTGTAGAGCCAAGAAGTAAGGAAGTGCTCAGCTACACACACACACACACACACACACACACACACACACTGAAGGGATTATGTCAAAGGGTCACAGGAGTTAAGTAAAAGAGCTCCCAAAGGCCAAAGCTGGAACGATTTGAGTAACAAAATATATAAAGTAGTATCGGATTATAACCCAAAATGTAAAATAAATACCCCTGAAACCATACCGATATAAATGATTGAATATCTTAATAAGTGGAGAAGAGACAAGTTTCCTATGCAGAAGAATTCCAAATAAATTATGTAGATTCTCTCCCTAAAGGAGGTGGAGCCTCACTCCTCACTCCTTAGGTGTGAGCTGCATAGAGTGACTTCCTTCTAAAGAGGACGGTATGGGGCTTCCCTGGTGGCGCAGTGGTTGAGAGTCCGCCTGCCGATGCAGGGGACACGGGTTCGTGCCCCGGTCCGGGAAGATCCCACATGCCGCGGAGCGGCTGGGCCCGTGAGCCACGGCCGCTGAGCCTGCGCGTCTGGAGCCTGTGCTCCGCAACAAGAGAGGCCCGCGCACCGTGATGAAGAGTGGCTCCCGCTCGCCGCAACTAGAGAAAGCCCTGGCACAGAAACAAAGATCCAACACAGCCAAAAATAAATTAATTAATTAAAGAGGACAGTATGGAAAGGGGGGAAAACACTAACTTTATGGTGGAGAGACCTGGAAAAGAGACCTACTAGTCCTACTCTAGCCAGGTGACCAAGGCCAATATCAACAGTGATGAATCGCGCTGACAGTATATACTGTTGGTAAGATGTGATGCAAATGGCACTGCGTCACTGTGACCTTCCTCCCCCAATCCATAACTCCGCTCTAATCATGAGAAAAACTCAGCCAAAACCCAGTGTTGGGGGGTGAGGGTGGAATTCAACAAAATACCACCAGTGCCCCTCAAAACTGTCAGGGTCATTAAAAACCAAGTCTGAGAAACCATCAGAGCCAAGAGGAGCCCAAGGAGATGTCATGACTATATGTAATGTATCCTGATAGCCAGAGAAAGAGCATTAAGTAAAAGCAAAGGAAATCTGAATACAGTATGGTCTTTAGTTAATAATGATGTATTGATTGGTTCATTAAATGTAACAAATGTACCATACTAATGTAAAATGTCAATAATAGGGGAAACTGGGTGCAGGAGGCAGGTGTATGGAAAATCTTTGTATCATCTGCTCAACTTTTCCGTAAATCTAAAACTATTCCAAACAATAGAGTACAGTCAATTCTCTGTATTCTGACAGTTATGTTTTATAACATCTCTGCGAACACTGAATTGGTGCACGTTGAGCCGTTACCCCTAGCTGAGAGCCTCTGGTCACAACATTTTCGGATCAATACATAAGCTTGTTTTACGTGTGCTTCTGTTTAAAGACACTTCATTTAATATACAATTGATTCATTAATATTAAATATCTGTGGTGAACAGCACTTTACCTCATTTCTGAACAAAGCTTATCTAACACGTGTATTTTCTCCATAAGGCACATCACAGCCATCCTGCACTTAGGATCACTAGGCGGCACTTCAGCACTATGTTTGCGGAGCATTTTCAACAGCGATATCACGCACAAAAGGCACAAAAATGCCCCAAACTTGGCACGAAACAGACCACAGAAAGGACACTTGTTAGTAGTATGCAAGTTGCTACAAGAAGACAGAGCTTCCTCTCATTCCACCTCAGGTGGGAATGTGTGCACTGGACAACTCAATTTTTTTACCCTGTGCACATGCCATGCTCACGAATGACCACAAAAGTGTCATGAGTATTCATTTGGGGGTCACAAATACATTTTAGTGAGTAGGTAAATTCATAAATATGGAATCCATGAATAATAAGGATCAACTGTATATTAATTTTTAAAAGCCTATGAACATGTTCCCCAATAGCCTAAGTTCTCTCCCTAACCCACTACAGATTGCTCATTTCTGAATCTAACTTACTAAAATTTATTTATTTATCTATTTATCGATCTAGTTGTTTCGTTAGCCTATACCTGTGCTGTACAGTAGCCACATGTGGCTATCGGTACTTTAAACGTGGCTAGTCCAGCACTGAGGTGTGCTGTAAGGATTCACACCAGATTTTGAGGACTTAGTACAAAAAAAAGAATGTGAGTTATCTCATTAATACTTTGAATATTGATTACATATTAAAATGATAATATTTTAATATAATTGGTTAAATAAAATGTATCATTAAAATTAACTTCACCTGTTTCTTTTTACTTTTGTAATGTGACCACCAGCAAATCTAAAATTACACATGTGATGTGCATTTTATTTCTATTGGACAGTGCCAACCTGTATCATCTCCTGGGAAAATGAATTCCATCGTAATATTTGTAACATAGGGAATGACATAGGACAATGGAATCATTTTATCCTTAGAAGGACTAGTCAATCCTCTCCTTTTAGGACACTGAGGCTCGGACAGGTGAAGTGCCTTGTTCAACTTCACACAGCCATTTGCTGGCAGAACAAGACTCAGACCCCAGTCTCCTGTCTTCCAGTCCAGTCTCTTTCCCCTTGACCTTCTCCCCTGTATGTCTCCACCCTGCCAATAAGTAAAACCAACAGCCTACATAATCCTTTAAGAGAAAAACAGTGTTGGCCATTCCTGAATTGAAAGAGAACATTTCATAAAATCTTGCTAGATTTCTATAAGTAGGGCTACCAGATTCAGCAAATAAAAATATAGGATGCCCTGTTAAAATCTGCATTTCATGGAAAAGAATCTGAAAAAGAATGGATATAGGTATATGTATAACTGAATCACTTTGCTGTACACCTGAAACTAACACAGTATTGTAAATCAACTATACTTCAATATAAAGTAAAAATTAAATTAAAAATTTTAAGTTAAAGAAATAAAATGAAGAATTAATTATAAAACATTTGTATTTCATATAAATGAGAAATAATGTTTAATTATAAGCATGGGATATGCTTATACGTAAACATTATTCCTTGTTTATCTGAAATGTAAATGTAACTGAGCACCTGTGTTTTCAGTATAAGTATGTCCCATGAAATATTTCGGGACATATTTACACACAAGAAAAGTGTTTGCTGTTAATCTGAAATGCACATTTAACTGGTGTCCTATATTTAATCTGGCAACCCTACTGGCAAGCCTTTGAGGAAAGAACCTTTCCACTAATTTCTCCCAGGCACTTAGGCACTTATCTTTCTGTGTTCCTCCAAGGAAGAGCCCAACCTAGTGAGTCACTCAGTGGCTCCGTAATAAACAAGGGAATCTCCAGACTTGCCTTCCCATCTGCAGGCTGTCTCGGCTGTCAATGCTATCTTTCTAAACAGCCAACTTACTGGGGAATCAAGCTGCAGATCTCAACTGTCCCTCCCAACCTTTATAATCAATCTGAGTTGGGCAAGATGCCAGCTTAAAAAAAAATGCACAGAACCAACTTTTGTAACTAGGGAAATAAGAGGATAGGAAAAACCCAAGGAAACAGACAAGCTTTCCTTTTCTTTACAGAAGCTCTTCTAAATGTAACAGGCGACAATTGGTCCAAACACTCCAGCCATTTCCTGCACATGTATACACATCAAAGAGAGCACGGCAAGAGTCAACCGGATTTTGCATTTTATGATTTTGCTTTCCTTCATTGCTATTATTTTGTGGCATACTAGTGAGGGGATGATATAAGTGGTCCATACAAGGTGCAGGCAAAAAGGGGGTACAGGTAATAAGAGAATTTAAAAACAATTTAATGTCTGTAGAGAATTTAAAAACAATAATAAAACTGACTAAAAGTTGTTCTGCTTTTTATTACCCCATGTGCTGACAATTGTAAACAATGTCGTTGATAAAATACTCCTCCCACTGCAATTTCCCTTCCCCCCAGAACCTTGGCAGTTCTGATATTAAGCAAGTCCACCAACTATTTTTAAAAACCCTGTTTTATGGAGCTTTGCTTTTTTTGCTGTTTGGGGCATGTATGTAGGAGGTGGAAGGAGAGGAGAAGAGCTAGATAGAGATGCTTAACCCACCAAACAGCAAGAGTTTTAATAAATGGAGATTCCCCTCTCACGCACATATCGGACTATGTCTTAAGGTTTCCAAGGACCAAGAGGCAATATTATAGTAAAAGGAGCACTGGAGAAGGAGTCAGAATACCTGGGTTCAAGATGCGGCTCCATGTCTGCATAGGTATGTAACTGAGGACAAAAGTTACAGCCTCTCTGAGCCTGTTTCCCTCCTTGTCAGGTAGATGCTCTGACCACTTCCCCCATCTGTCTACTCCACCTGCTTGTCTTGTGAAGCTAAGAGATAAAACATATAAAAGTGCTTTGCAAACTGCAAGGTCCTTTACCCATGTAAATCACTGTATTTATTGTAACAGAGACCAAAATAGCAGCTGCTTAAATAAGATAGAAGATCCAGTTCTCTATAAAAGTCCAAGCTCGTAGGCAGTTGATGGAGGTAGGATGACTTTCCTTCCCAAGGTCATCTAGGGACCCAGGTTCCTTCTCTGTTACTGTTCCATTATCCCAACAGGTATCTTTCTTATCTTTTATTTATTTTATAAACTTATTTAGTTTTATTTATTTTTGGCTGCATTGGGTCTTCGTTGCTGCGCGTGGGCTTTCTCTAGCTGTGGCGAGCGGGGGCTACTCTTCATTGCAGCGCAGGGGCTTCTCTTTGCGGTGGCTTCTCTCGCTGCGGAGCACAGGCTCCAGGTATGCGGGCTTCAGTAGTTGTGGCACGTGGGCTCAGTAGTTGCGGCGTGCAGGCTCTAGAGGTCACGCTCAGTAATTGTGGCGCACAGGTTTATTTGCTCCGCGGCATGTGGGATCTTCCCGGACCAGGGCTCAAACCCATGTCCCCTGCACTGGCAGGCGGATTCTTAACCACTGTACCACCGGGGAAGTCCTTTCTTATCTTTTAGATTGAAAGTAAACCACCACCCGACACAAACTCATTCTTACCCACAAGAAGGAGAAAAGAATAAGTGGAGGAACATCACTTCTGTTCCTTTCTTATTGGTTAAAACTAAGTTACACGGTCTCACACTGCTGCCACAGAGGCTGAGAAATATACTCTGGCTGGGAAGCCATGTGTCCAGCTAAAACCTGAAGGCTCTACTGCTAAAAGTTGATAATGGATACGGTGGATAATATGCAGTTTGACAACAGGTATTGTCATTATTTTTCAGGCTAGTGGATAAAGAATTGTTCGTTGTTTTATTGCTCTGAGGAACGAGAGATGAAAAGCCCTATCTTTCCACTGTGGCTGATGAGGTTTAGATATATATCAATTTATCAATGCAAATGATCCTGGTTTAAATGAATGAATGAATTCCTAGAGCAGTGGATTTCAAAGCACTTTCATCGGGGGCCTGTGCGACTGGCTGTTCTCCTAGGAGAGCTCTTCAGTGTGAATTTGGACACATCTTATGAATACAGCCCTGTGCCTCTCGGGGACCAAGCCCAAATCCCAGGAGAAACACGGAATTTAGACCACCTTACCACTCTACTGACCCTATTCAGCGAGCTCCTACTGAAATAGTGGTACATCATCTGGTTAGTGCCTTATCATCCTCCAGTCCTTGTGTCACTGCCTCCATAATTAAACACAGACCATTAGCTATAACCCACTGCACCCGCATCAATTATGCCAGTTTGGATAACAGCCACAGAAACCCTCCTTTCCTGTCTTCTGCCTCTCTGGAAATAATCCTGGTCATATCACACCAGTATAGGTAGAACTGCCTTGGCTTTTATAAGATGTCAAATTAGCAAGGCTGCTATGCCACGATGGAGCAGAAGCACTGTTCTTCCATACACTGATTAAGAGGTAATTTAACCGCTTCCAAAGGTGGTCCAGCCAATCCCCAGCAGTATTGACATTGTGTTAATGAGAAATTGCTGTCCAGAGTGATAAATTAGCCTTCTGAGACTAGTATGCAAACCCATCTTCACTGGATGGCCCAACCTTAAAAAGCAAACTTGGTAGTTTCATGACCCTCTGCCCCCTTCAATTAAATGTGGAGGGGCTCATACACCGCATCTGAAATCCCAGAGCTGTGCAGATTAGAATACACACTTGCAGCCTCCTCAGTAATGCAAGCTGTCCCAGTTTGCTGCTTTCCTCACGAGTGCTAGGCTAAGGTGACTGTAGCTCAGCGGCTATAGGACTGTGTAATCCACCTCATTCCTTAGAGATAAGGAAGTTTACCCTGAGAAAGAAGAGAACGAAGCCAAACGGGCTCTCAGAATGTGCGAGGAGCCTTAGCATTCACTTAATCTAATGCTTTCGTTTTGCACGTGAGGAAACTGAGGCCCAGGGAGGTGAAATATGGCCAAAGTTGTAGGATGCTCAAGCAGCAGAGATGGACGAGGATCCATTTCCTCTGACAATGGGGTCACTGTTTTCTACCCTCCTTCACACATCCTACCAAACTGATGACCACCTGTACACCAGTTGTCACATCATCTAGAGATCCCCATTCCACCACCTTGGTTTTCTTCCCGGGTGAAGAAAGCACTCACCTTGCTCGAGGACGCTAGCCTGATTTCTTCCTGTGTAGCAGACACAGATCTCCACGCACAAACTTAGGTGAGCAAGAAACACTGTATGTCTTTACTTTCTAATAAAGAGACCAGCCCTGTCCTGCCAAGCAGGAAATTCAATCCCAAACATTCTTGAGGGCTCTTCCCCCACTCTTCCGGGGTGTCAAGGTTCTGGGTCTCAGAAAGTGCTAAGATATCAGGGTGACCTTCTGAATCTCAAGGAGGTACAGAGGTATCATCAAGATGTCAAAGACCCAGCCCACAGGGCCCCTTCAGCTTCCCAGACTGCAGGTTCTTGTCTGTGCTGGGGGCTGGGGAATCCCTGGTTGGCTGGGAGCCTAGGCCTTGGTCCTCCCTCCCTCAGCTCTATTGTCTAAAATTGGCCTGCTCTCCTGGTACTGTCAGGATGAAGACTATAGGGATCTGTGGCTCGCCAGGCTTTCAGACACCTTTCCTGTTCCAAGTCAGAGGAATTTCTTTCCAGTCTTAGGGAAATCCTTCTTGTTCTCCTCAAAAATATGCTCTCTCTTGTCTCATACTCTAGGACGCCATTACAATTACCTGGAGGGACCCAGGTTTTTTGAAACAAATGCCAGGAAGGAAAATGTAAGTAACTTCTACCCTTTGTCCAGCCGCAAACCTTCACCAGGACAAGCAAGAAGAGTGGGGAAAGAAATGGAAAAATGCAGGGAGGGGAAATACAAATTACCTCTCAAAAAAATTATACTGCACCCAGTGACTGAAAGTTCCATGAAAGGACAAACAACCCAAATTCCAGTTCAGTTTTTCTGGGAGAAAGAATGCTGGGGGAAATGGTCCCAGCTTCATCTTGAAAGGAGCATGAAAACCATGAGATCATTTCTCCACAATGGGAGAGGCTACTACATGCCCTAAAAACACAGCAATGACTGCACCAGCTCTCGGGCCTTCCTTACCACTTGATTGTTCCTTAACTCCTTGCCACCTGGCTACAGATGCCACCACTCTCCAAAACAACTCTGCAGAAGGTCCTCACTATCCAGTTGTCCAGTCCAGTGGCCAACTCTTTGTCTTCATCCTCTTTGACCTTCTCCTCCTCCCTGAAACTCTTTCCTCTGAGGGATGGTTGGTGACATTGGATCTTACTGGTTCACCCTTTACCTTTCAGACCATGTTCTCTTTTATTCCTTTACTGGCTTTTCTTCCTTTCCTTTCCACTAATCAAAGGCATCTTCTAGGGAGCTGATCTCTAGCCACTTCTATCTCTATTTAATCTTCCTCCTTGATTAATCCACTCCTACAACTTTTATTGTCTTTCAATCTACATCTCTAGCCCCACTCAATTTCTTGAATTCTAGACCCAGAATTCCAACTGTCTTTTGACTGTTTCCTGATGGATGTGCCACCAGTACCTCAAACCTGCCATGTTCAAAATCAACTCATCTTTCCTCCCTAAACCAGCTTCTCTTTGTGACGCCCTTGCTCCATTGATGCATGACCATTCTTCCAAACTTTGGATCCATCTTTGACTCCTCCTCTCTGTTGTCCTTACATCCAATACGATTTTAATCTAAATAGATTTTACCTCCTCAAATGGAACATTCCAGGTATTATACGACAAGTGCAGAATAAAGTGGAACTCTCCATCAGCACACCGTCTTTCTATTAATGCCATATAACATTAAATTAATCATGGTTATCATTTTGGCTTTTATCCTTCCATAATTTCTTCTATACAAATAAGTATTTTTACATAAAAGGGATCACCCTGTTTTGGAACTTGTTTTGTCACTTATATCAGGAACACTTTCCTATTCCATTAAATGTTCTTTTCTACAGTAATTCTCAGACTCTAAGTGTGTACTGGAATTATCTGAGGGCACTTGTTAATAAAGTATTTCCCTGGATCCTCCCCCAAAGACACTCATTTAGTACTCTGGGGAGGGCCTAGGAACCTGTATGTTTAACCAGTATCCCAGAAAACTCTAATGCATAAGGTTTTCGGATTGCAGTTGGAGAAATACTGTTGGTAAAGCACAATTTTTAAGAACTGCCTCATTTTCTTTTGTTTACATTTACAATAATTTAGTTACCAATCCCCACTAACATGTATTTAGGCTACTGTCCAATTTTTTAATATTATTATTAGTTCTGCACTGACTTTATTTCTAGGCTTTCTCTTTACCATTCCCTCCACCCCCACACACATATAATTTTTCTTTAGGATAAATTCCTAGAAGTAGAACTTCTGGGTCCAAAGGATATGCAATATCATAAGCTATATATATATAGTAATATATGCCGTTATATAATTCATTATATAATTATATATATTAACATTACAGTAATATAATAACTATAATACAATAACAAAATTAATGTTTTAATTACATGATATATAATGTAATAATATGTATTAATTTATATACGTCCAAGTGGGGTTTTCTTTGGACCCTCACACAAGATTTACATTTATCCATGTTAATTTCATCTGGTTATATCTCACCCATTGCTTCAAGGGTCCTGATATTTTCATATCCCTACACTCCATTAAAAGTATTTGTTATTTTTCTAATCTTCTGCATATCTGATGTGTATCTTCTATACTTTCATCCAAATTATGGGTGAGAAACAGTGAACGGGATAAGACTGAGAAACGTCTTACTGCTCTACCAGAAACCTACATTACCTAGCACTCTTGCTCGTTCTTTACACATTAATAACTTAATTTTAATAGTGATTGGCTTATGATTCTCCATCTCGTCTTTAAGGTTGTAGGGACAGAACTCACCACATGTCTGCTGAAGTTCACGTCCACTGCCATCGATTTCTTAACTGATCTGCCAACCAAAGGAGAAAAATAGGTGTACTGGTTTTCTATATTCATTTAATGAGGCTTAACACAGATTCATAATGCTGTAGTGGCATACAACATAAGGCTGTGTCCAGTTTGTGTGTCTGAGCATGGACTGGGGGCTCTGTTCATCCAAGCAGGGTAAAAGTGTTGATGGCCCCTCTGGGGGGGAGGGAGAGAGCAGGGGGAGGAAACAGAAGGCAGGATGCAGTGGGCTCACAGCAAAGGGAAGAAATGGGGAGGTGAGAAAGGGAGAGAAGCAGAGGAGGGATGCAGGTTGCCTGGTACTCTTAATGATAGCAATAGTAATAATCTCTAACATCGATCAAATTTAGGAAGAGCCCAGCGCTCTGCTAAATGCTTCACACGGATGAACACATCTACTCTAACAACTCTGAAAGGTGAGTAATAGTATTATCTCTATTTTGCAGATGGAGAAACTGAGGCACAGAGAGGCTAAGAATCATGCCCATCACCACAAAACCATTAAGTGGCATAACTGGGATTTGAACTAGGCCAACTGATGCTCCCTGTTAAGCATGTGAACTGCTCGCCGCAGCACACAGCATGTGTCACACTGTGATTATATTCTGGCTACTGTTATTATTGGTGTACATGTGTGTACGTGGGTACGTTCATGCACACACACGCACGCACGCGAGCACACACACACACAATGGCCAGGAAGCGAACTGCCATTGCCTTGGTTGCGTGCACATAAATGAGTTAGCCTTGGGAGTCTCTCCTTATGCTTACCTGCAAACAGTATTTTGAGGAAATGGACATCTGGGTGGTACCCATACTGAGGGTGACCAACTTGTCCCAGTTTTCCCCAGACTTCACCAGTTTTACGACCATAAGTCCCATGCCCAGGGAATCCTCTCTTTCCTGGGCAAACCGGTACAGTTGGTCACACTGTCCGTACTAGTATGGAGAACCAACTGTATGTTTTGTTTTTTTCTTAACATCTTTATTGGAGTATAATTGCTTTACAATGGTGTGTTAGTTTCTGCTTTATAACAAAGTGAATCAGTTATACATATACATATGTTCCCTTATCTCTTCCCTCTTGCATCTCCCTCCCTCCCACCCTCCCTATCCCACCCCTCTAGGTGGTCACAAAGCACGAGCTGATCTCCCTGTGCTATGCGGCTGCTTCCCACTAGCTATCTATTTTACGTTTGGTAGTGTATATATGTCCATGCCACTCTCTCACTTTGTCACAGCTTACCCTCCCCCTCCCCATATCCTCAAGTCCATTCTCTAGTAGGTCTGTGTCTTTATTCCCGTCTTTACCCCTAGGTTCTTCATGACCTTTTTTTTTCTTTCTTAGATTCCATATATATGTGTTGGCATACGGTATTTGTCTTTCTCTTCCTGACTTACTTCACTCTGTATGACAGACTCTAGGTCCATCCACCTCACTACAAATAACTCAATTTCGTTTCTTTTTATGGCTGAGTAGTATTCCGTTGTATATATGTGCCACATCTTCTTTATCCATTCATCCGATCACCGACACTTAGGTTGCTTCCATGTCCTGGCTATTGTAAATAGAGCTGCAATGAACATTTTGGTACATGACTCTTTTTGAATTATGGTTTTCTCAGGGTATATGCCCAGTAGTGGGATTGCTGGGAAAACTGGACAGGTACATGTAAAAGTATGAGATTAGAACACTCCCTAACACCATACACAAAAATAAGCTCAAAATGGATTACAGACCTAAACGTAAGGCCAGAAGCTATCAAACTCTTAGAGGAAAACATAGGCAGAACACTCTATGACAAATCACAGCAAGATCCTTTTTGACCCACCTCCTAGAGAAATGGAAAGAAAAATAAAAATAAACAAATGGGACCTAATGAAACTTCAAAGCTTTTGCACAGCAAAGGAAACCATAAACAAGACCAAAAGACAACCCTCAGAATGGGAGAAAATATTTGCAAATGAAGTAACTGACAAAGGACTAATCTCCAAAATTTACAAGCAGCTCATGCAGCTCAATATCAAAAAAACAAACAACCCAATCCCAAAAATGGGCAGAAGACCTAAACAGACATTTCTCCAAAGAAGATATACAGATTGCCAACAAACACATGAAAGGATGCTCAACATCACTAATCATTAGAGAAATGCAAATCAAAACTACAATGAGGTCTCACCTCACACCGGTCAGAATGGCCATCATCAAAAAATCTAGAAACAATAAATGCTGGAGAGGGTGTGGAGAAAAGGGAACACTCTTGCACTGTTGGTGGGAATGTACATTGCTACAGCCACTATGGAGAACAGTATGGAGGTTCCTTAAAAAACAACTGTATGTTTTGTTATTTCTTCCCACTGAATACACAAGGGGGCATTGTAACCATTCAGTCATGCATTCCTCAAACATTTATTGAGCGCCCAATTAGAGGTGTGACTGCTGCCCAGGAACCTAGCACCAAGGATGGGGCAGGGAAACAGGAAACTGAGAAACCTTCCACAATTCCCCATCAGAAAGAATAAAATGTGTATTTAAATAAACAAACACTTCCACAGCACTGACTGTGTGCCAACCAGTGTAATGAGCACTTTACATCCTAACTCACTTAATCCTCACAAATACCTTGTGGCACAGCTACTATTATTATCATCCCCGTTGTAAAGAAACAGAGGCAAAGAGAGGTTAAGTACCTTGCCCATCACACAGCTGGCAAGTGGCACAAAGCAGGATTTGAACCCAGGCAGGCCCTCGTTGCTCCAGAATCCACGCCTTCAAACTGCTGTGCTCTGCTGGGAAAGGACTTTGAACCCCGGCAAGAACTCTGCATGGCCTCAGTCTCTCTTTCCAGCCCCGCTTAGGGGTTTTTCCCTCGCCTGGTGGTTCTTGAACCCTGAGCGCACATTAAAATCACGCAAGAAGTCTGAAAAATAATACTCATTCCCCGGGGCCCCACTCACAGAGATTTCGATTTAACTAAGTCACTCTGATCTGGACCTCAGGACTTTTCAAAGCCGCCCACAAGGATCTACTGTGTGGCTGGGTCTGAGAACCGAGGTGGCGAGGTCCTCCCCTCTAGCAAGCTGGGCTACCGCCAAGCCCAGTCCTCTAATTTGGCGCTTCTCAAATGCTAATGTGCAAATGAATCAGCTAAGGACCTGATTAAAATGCAGATTCTGATTCAGTAGGCTTGGGGTGGGGTGACTGGACCAGAAAGTCAGCATTTCTAACCAGCTCCCAGGGTTTGCTGATGCTGCTGGTACATGGACCACCTCTGGAGTACCCGTGGTTCTTAGACCAGAAGCCTCTGCATCCCCTGCTTGTTAGAAATGCAGACTCTCAGGCCCCATCCAACACCAGCTGAGTCAAAATCTGCGTCTTAATGCACACTCGAGTTTGGGAAGTGCTGCTCGAGCCCTGAGCTTCCCACAGGTGCTGGGAATGGGTTTCAGATGTGCCAAGGTACTGTCTCCCCTTAGCTCTCAGGAGCTTGGTCAGTGACCTCCAGGGTCCAGCTGCAAGCAGCCTCACTGACCCCACGTGTATGCAAATACTCTAAGATTCGCCACTGACCACCATGGAGAAAAGAGTGAGAAATCCTGCTCTAATCGAGTCTTGCTGCCCCCTTGCCTCACACTTCCAGGAAGCCTTTGCTCACACTGTTTCTCCCAACTGGGTGGCCTCTGACCAACCTTACCTAATTTCTGAAGTTCAAGCTCATGTCCTAGCTCTTCTTCTATGGAAGCATTCCCATTTCCATGTGGCCATTTCAGTCCAACAGACTTTTTTCTTCTCGTATAACAAACACATGATAGCGTTTCCTATGTGCCAGGCACTATTCTAAGCCTTTAACATTATTCATTCATTTAACTCCCATTTTACAGGTCAGAAAAACTGAGGCACAGAGCAGTGGGGTAAGTTTCAAGGTCACATATGTAATGAATGGTAGTGTCAAGATTCAAACCCAAATAATCTGGCTTCGGAATCACCACACTGAACCACAACACTAAGATTCTTCTTGCTGCTGTGGGACTTAGAGAAGAATTTGCAAATGATACAGAGTGTGGACAGTGAAAGAAAAGATATTTGTTTTCCGTGGCTGCTGCAACAAAGTACTACAAACCGGGTGGCTTTAAATAACAGAAATGTGTTCTTTCACAGTTCTGGAGACCAGAAGTCCAAGCTCACATGTCGGCAGGGTCATGCTCCCTTTGGAGGCTCTAGGGAAGGATCCTTCTTTGCCTCTTTCTGGCTACTTGGTGGTCGCCAGCAGTCCTCCATGTTCCTTGGCTTACTGACACATCACCCCATCTCTGCCTCCATCATCACATGGCCTTCCACTCTGTGTCTCTCTGTGTCCTCTCCTCTCCTTGAAAGGACACCACTCATTGCCTCAGGGCCCACCCTGGTCCAGTATGGATGGATCCATCTTTAATTACATCTGCAAAGACCCTATTTCCAAATAAGGTCACATTCTGAGGTTCCAGGTGGACATGAATTTGGGGGGGATGCTATTCAACCCAGAACAGAAGAGCACAGAGACTGTCTCAGGGAAGAAAGTGTCTCTTAAAACTCCTCAGCTGCTCACTGTTTGGAAATACTGCTGAAGCCTTTGGACCCGTTACCGACGCCCTCCAGATGCAGTGGAGGTACAGCAAGCAACCCACGGAGTAGCTGGACATTCGGGTCAACGGACTGCAATTTCCGCAGTGCCAAAATGACAGCATTTTCCACCTCCATCCGGGGTTGAACATCTGATGGTGCTTGCAGGTTCTCCCCAGACCAAATCGATCAGACTGATTGTTGTGTACAACAGGTACAATAAAGCTGCCACTTCTGAGGATTTTGCAGGTGGCAGGTCCAAAGGTGACACGTGCACTGTGCCAGTGGTCAGGGAATATACAGCTCAGCACATACTGGCAAAGGGATCCTGTGGTGGAGATCTTTCGCGAGAACTACTTGGACATCAGCACTTCTCTGTGAAACATCCAAGTCCTTTCTCTGACAAGCTAAGAAGGGATCCTGTCACCGCCACTCCAGGGCTACAGCGTGGATATTCCAAGCCAAGACCAACTGAAGCAACATGCAGAGGAAAGTTCCAACACCAGGAAAAGAACCGAAGAGGTTGGTATCCCTATGCTGCCGACCTTACCACATACATGCAGAAATCCTAGAGAGGGAGATATGTCCTACATTGTTTTAGGCACTCAGGAGGACATGTGGATTTTGAATGAGTCAGCATTACAGCAGTTAAATGCTGGAATAAAAGTGGAAGCCGCTAATACAGATCAAACAAGTAAAAAAAAAAAAAAAAAAAGGAACGGAAGTGACAAAAGGTAATGGAAATAGAAAAAAATGACCGTGGGGACGCTACATCCTATGTACTGACACTGATGGAGAAGTTGCTTCTGAGGATGCGTGGTAGTGTTACTGAGTGCAAGAAATCAAACTCTTCAAACGAGAGGTGTTTCCATGCTGGGCCCTGAGGAAAGATCAGTATTCGAACTGTGCCAAGCGAACCCATTAGCTCTTCATTCCTGTCATCACTGCCCCACCTGAAAAGAAGGAAAATGAAGGAACTGATGTCCCTTATTGCCAAAGAACCATTTCGGCCTAAGATCTTGTAAAAAGGGAAGAACAACACAAGACTTTTTTTTTTTCCTTTTTTTGTGGTACGCGGGCCTCTCACTGCTGTGGCCTCTCCCGTTGCGGAGCACAGGCTCCGGACGCGCAGGCTCAGCGGCCATGGCTCACGGGCCCAGCCGCTCCGCGGCATGTGGGATCTTCCCAGACCGGGGCACGAACCCGTGTCCCCTGCATCGGCAGGCAGACTCTCAACCACTGCGCCACCAGGGAAGCCCAACACAAGACTTTTTGATCTCTGTAGCTCAGAGGAATTCTCGGATTTGGCTCACAGGTCTGAAAGCTCACAGACCATCTCAAGCACAGGAGAACAATCAGGCGGCCCTTCGTAGCAGAGAGCAATCTCTTGAAGCCGTGTAGCACGGGTGAGAAGCACCCATGAGATGGGAATATTATTCATGGAAGCACAGGCCACCTTGTCACTTGTCACAGCACCAGAAGGTTAAAGAAGCCTGGGGCGTCATGCCCTCTTTGCAAGAAGATTCCGCCGGTTATTAAGATTTTATGGCCAAGCTGAATTGGTGGGTTGCAGAGAAATGATTATCAGGGCCAGGTCAGGATAAAATCATCGGTACTGAGCATCTCCACTCCGTGCGACGTGGGGCATCATCCATCGTTCATTGGTTCATGCAATTCATGCATTTGCTTTTCTAAATTCATACGGAATTCAAGAGCAATTCTTTAAAACTAGATGATCAATCTGTGGACTCCATTTACATGAAAAGTTACTTTAATTACTACGTTGTTCTTCAAAAAAAGGTTCTGGGGGGGAGCAATTACAAAGATAAACGGGAAAATACATTCATTGACCAAACTCTCTGAAGATTAACCTTTTTTTTTTTAACATCTTTATCGGAGTATAATTGCTTTACAATGGTGTGTTAGTTTCTGCTTTATAACAAAGTGAATTAGTTATACATATACATATGTCCCCATATCTCTTTCCTCTTGCGTCTCCCTCCCTCCCACCCTCCCACCCTCCCTATCCCACCCCTCCAGGCGGTCACAAACCATCTAGCTGATCTCCCTGTGCTATGCGGCTGCTTCCCACTAGCTATCTATTTTACGTTTGGTAGTGTATATATGTCCATGCCACTCTCTCACTTTGTCACAGCTTACCCTTCCCCTTTCCCATATCCTCAACTCCATTCTCTAGCAGGTCTGTGTCTTTATTCCCGTCTTACCCCTAGGTTCTTCATGACCTTTCTTTTTTTCTTAGATTCCATATATATGTGTTAGCATATGGTATTTGTTTTTCTCTTTCTGACTTACTTCACTCTGTATGACAGACTCTAGGTCTATCCACCTCACTACACTACTGGACATATACCCTGAGAAAACCATAATTCACAAAGAGTCATGTACCAAAATGT
Organism: Tursiops truncatus; assembly: GCF_011762595.2. Lineage (NCBI taxonomy): Eukaryota > Metazoa > Chordata > Mammalia > Artiodactyla > Delphinidae > Tursiops > Tursiops truncatus. Next base: position 114,408,384 of record NC_047055.1, on the reverse strand, counting down.
TCATTGCAGCTCTATTTACAATAGCCAGGACATGGAAGCAACCTAAATGTCCATCATCGGATGAATGGATAAAGAAGATGTGGTACATATATACAATGAAGGTTAACCTTTTCCCTAGTTAATTTTACTCCCCACACTTCTATTCTGCAGGAGAATGTCCTTAGGCATAAAAATCCAAGGTGGCTATGAGAAAAACACTAAAGGTAATAATCAAAAAACATAAATAATGTGACATGCTACTGACGACTTTATCTTACAGTCAAGCTACATGGTTCTGAGACACCTAAAGAAAGAGTAAGAATCTTGAAAGAAGAGAGATTTATTCCACATATGCCTAGAACAATGGTTATTAAACTTCTTGCTAACATACCCTTAAAAGAATTTTGAGAAACTGTACACTCTTTTCCACATTTAAAAAATTGAAGTGTAGTTAATAAGAAATAAAATACACAGATCTTAAGGGTTGCTTTCCTATGAACTGTAGACATGTGAGCACCCACAACTGAAAACAAGCTAAAGCAAATTTCCATCGCCCCAAATCGCCCCTTATGCCCCTATCCAGGCAATCGTCCATTTCCTGACTCTCACCCTAGACTAGTTTTCTTCTGGCACATCTTTAATTTGATTTCTAAAATTTTAAAATACACATAATTACTTACAAAGAAAAAAACGATTGGCTAAAGCTTTCCATAGTTCCTTGGTGAGGAAGGATTGAAAGTGAATATGGAACCATCTTGTATACTATTTGTAGTCTGCTATATACACACTTTGACTTAAAGGTGCCTATTTCTCACAGTTTGGGCTTAGGTGTTCTCTCAGTCTTTTCTTGGCACTCTTTATTTATTATATCCCGGATAAGATAACCTCACTGGGATTGGTAAGAACATTTGCAACTACGGGTTTAGTGCTCAAAGTTAACCAATCAGGTTAACGGTATCCTTTCTAGAATGCTGTCTTCCTTAACAAGAGTTAGGAAGGGGAGGTAGGAAAGTGTGCTCCCTGCTATATTTGATCATTCCACTGGCATGTGTCATAGCCTGCCTTGAACCATTGGATAACTGTTTGTGGATGGTATATTTTATTCCCCAGCTAGACTGAGATATAATGACAAGGGAACAGAAACTGGAACCAGAAGACCTGGGTAGAAGATTCAATTCTGCCCTTATGTGATCACGGACAGATTCCTCAAGCTCTCTGAGCCTCTGTAGACTCTCTTAAATGGGACTAAAACCCACCTCGCTGGGAAAAAATTAGATAAGAAGAATAAAAGTGCTTTGTAAAATGTCAAGTTCTCATCACTGGGACTTTCTCATTATTCTTTTAATCAGGAGTTCACTCTTATGCTTCTTTTAACCCTCGTTGAGCGTTGCATGTAGAAAGTCTTAACAAATATGTGTTAACTGAGTGATATATTTGTTTATAATAAACAACAATAAAGAGTTGTAAATGTTATTTTTTAAGGAATCAAAAATTTACAAATTAGATTCTCCATTTGCACATACATATGAGTACAGAACTCTTATCTCTGCTTAAAATACATACATAAGGTAGAAGAAACAAGCCACAGTTTACAAAAGAGTGATCTGCAAGTTTCCTTCCTTTATTAATTTGAAGATCTATATGTAAAATTACCACTACTTATTCTTCTTCCACCAGGAAAGTTAAGTAGCATCAATACCACATAGTGTAACCTCTCTTTGGAGCATCTACTTTCCATCCTTAATCACATCTGTAGTTCTCCTGAGAACGGTTTCAAACATTTTCACACTTGTATAAATTATAAAGTGCAGAATAAGAAATACTGTTCTGCTAGGAGCATGCCATAGTTGATTTTATGAATCTGGATAATTTAAAAGTCCACCAAGCAAACCACTGTTAAGGTCCCAACTATGAACTAGGTATTCAAACAGAAATTTGGATACAGAAACAAGATGAAGGGGGGCGGGGTGCTGGCCAAGATGGGTAAGCCCTCTACATCCTATCTGCCCCACTGATTACAACTGAAAGCTCTAGACAGGAGACAAAAATAACTACGACCACAGTTCACTGAGGACTTGGAAAATAAAATAATAGCAGGCAGACTGGAGAGGGAAATAAAACTTGAAGAAGTCAGTACTATGTTAAATTTCTTTTTGTTGTTGTTTTTCCTCTTTTATTTCCCGGTTTTGACCCCAAGTAGCCCAAGTTGCAGAACTGTGCAGTGGCTCCATCCACCTTGGGGCTCCTCCTTCCCAAACATTCTGAGTCCTCTCTACTCAGCTGAGGGGAAAGAGAAGGAGGACCAAATGTGAGAGGTTTTAATGGGCCAGGCCCATTCATGAGAATTGGTGCACATCACTTCCATCAACATTCCATTGGTCAGGACTCAGTCACATGGCCACCCGTGACTGCAAAGCGTGCTGGGAAACGTAGTCCAGCTGTGAGCCCAAGAGGAAAAAAGTAAAACTATGGATACTAGTTAGCACTACAATAGTCTGCGCCACATAAGTGCTTTGGTAGACAAAGGGGTGTACAGAGAGCTTTGTGAACATAGAGGAGGGACTTCTAAATCAGAACGGGGAGACAGAGACCAGAGAAGGCTTTCTGAAGGACAGGACATGAATTTTGCAGGATAATCAAGAGGGTGAAAAGGGGAGCATGGGAGGAGACCAGAGCATGTGCAAAGATGCAGGGGCAGGAAATGTGAGAACGAATTTGGGAGAGCCCAAGTGATTCCCTCTTCCTTAGGCATTAGCTGTATGAAGAAAGAGCCAGGAGATGAGTCTGGAAAGGGAGGCAGGAGCCAAGATTTGAGCCAGAGAAACTCTGCAGCATCACTGATGTATTTAAAGCAGAGGCCCAGAGCAGTTGATTTCTAATTTAGAAAGAGCCTGGTAATTATGTAGAGGGTGGCCGGAGCCAGGAATAGGAATTAGGAGACTTCCCATTTTCTAGGCAAGAAGCAACATGGGCTTGAAGTAAGCAGTAGGGTACAGTGACAGGATCAGATATGAGATTTGAGATATTCATGCGTCAAAGTCTATAGAACTTAGTAACTGATTGAGTGTGGTAGATGATATTATGACAGGAGTCAAGGAAAATTCCTAGCTTTCATTCATTTACTGACTCATTCATTCATTCAACAAATATTTATTGAATATCTACTGTGTGTGTGTTCCTCTAGGTGCTGGAGACACAACAGTGAATAAACAAGCAAAGTTCCTGTCCTCATAGAGTTTACATTCTGGTGGAAGATTTTAAAACATTAACAAATATAAATTTATAGTGTGATTAGGGTTGCCATATTTAGCAAATAACATGTTATGTTTCGGATGTCCTTGTGGGACATCTGTGTGAGGGTTGGTTAACTGCATGTTATTTCTATGAGTCTGTTGCTCAGGAGAGAAGCCTTGGCCACTGATGTAGATTTGGGAGTCATGAGCATATGGGTAGTTGTATGTGACAAAAAAAAAAAAAAAAACCCAAAAACAAAAAACCAAGAAAACAACAACAAAAATCCAAGTAAGGGAATTCATTGGCTGAGGACGCCAAAAAGGTCAGGGTTGTTTCTCCAGCTTCAAGCACAGCTGGATCCAAAGGTTTAAATGACAGTATTGGATTTCTGTCTTCTTTTTTCCTCTCTTGGACTTTCTTGGGCTTGATGGCCCCTGGCAACCCCAAAGTCCCCAATTCACATATATTCATTCAACAATTCAGCAGAAGTTTGCTTTTGTTTTGTTTTGGTTTGGTTCTTCTGATGGTTCCAGTGGAAAAGTCTCAGCGAAGACTATGATTGGTACATTGGGGGTTACATGTCTATTTCTGAGCCAAGGCCTGTAACTCAGAGCATGACACTTGGGGGATGAATAGAAAAAGACAGCCCTGCAAAAGAGATGGAGAAGGAGTGGCCAGAGCAGTAGAAGAAGATCCCGAAGCCAGTGATGTCCCAGAAACCAACTCAGTGAGTTTCAAAAAGGACTGAGTCAACAGTCACAGAGGAGGCAGTGAAAACCAGGACAGGAGGAGATGCAACCCAGTACCCTGACCATAAAAGGCCATCAGGTAAAACGCTAGGCAGTGCCCTACGGAGGATGGAAGGTGGTACTAAGGAGAAGCTGATAGAAAGTACACCAGGTGTCTGGGAGGAGGATCTGGGAAATTAACTAAATCAAATGGCTCTAAATGTCTCAGCTTCTCGAACTGACAGGCATATCAAGAGGACCAGGAAAGCGATGGGCTGAACACGAAGCATCTCTCCTGACTCTCAATTCTGCTATATTATGGTGCAGGATGCAAAAATCTGTGGGGATTTTAAGTGAAAACATTAAACTTTAAAGAGATTTGTACTTGGAAGAGGACTCCTTCAGACTATACTCCCAGAGTTCCTTGCAGTATGCAGTCCTTCCTCTCTGGCTGGGGGTATGTGGGTAAAAAGAACGGGAGGCATGGCTGTTAGTTGTTTGAGCACTTGCCTGCTGTTCTATGGGAAAAGAGATCACAATTCAAGGATGTTTTAGGACAGATCCACTTACAAATAATGATAATGATGCCTATCATTTGTGAAGCACTTCCCACATAACAGGCACTGTCCTAAGAGCTTGACCTTGGTTATGCCTCACAATAACCCCATGGGATGGAGCACCGTTATAATCACTCCTGTTTTAAAGATGAGGAAGCTGATGCACAGAGAGGTTAAATAACTTACCCAAAGTCACACAGCTCTGGATTTAAACCTAGGGAGTCTGGCTTTTGAGCCAGTGTCCCTAACCACTGCACTACTGCACCGTTGTTCATTCCCATAGTTTCCATATGGGCCAGTGCTTTTGCCAGACTGTAGCTTCTGATACAGGTTCAGAAAAGAAGGTCATTCCTCATACAATGGTCTGTGAATTTCTAGAACAGGCAGGGTTGGGGAAGCACCATCTGGCAGCTGGGTCTCACCTCTGCCCTACCCAGCCTGTCAACTGGTGATTCAATGGCCATGCCAGAGAGGCCCAGAAGCCCTACTCCCCAGGCAGCTTTGCACTGTAACCTTGGAACCATGGGAATTTGTCAGCCCACTGGGTGATGTTTATCTGAACCCTACAATTACCTTTTTGTTTGGACTTGCATTTTTAATTTTTATTGGTTTTAATGCATTCCCCAAATGAAAGAATAATTTCAGAGGTGCTTTATACAATAGCTGGTTTCATTAAAGCATTTCAAGTTAAGCTTTTTATAAACTAAGGATGAAGAAAAAAACAACTCTGCAATTTCACAGTACTGATCTGCTTTCTTTGAATTCATATGCACAAATTACTTTTTGCTTTATTTCTGAATGTGTACAAAGGTAGCTCAAGCAGTATATGGACCCACACAGCCCCGTCAACCAGCAATAACCATTTACCCATGGCCAATCTCGCCCATTTCCTGCCCTCTCCCTATATCATCTTGAAGGAAAAACCAGACATCATATCACTTTATTCACAAAAATTTCAGGACATATTCCTAAAAGGATTACTTTTAAAAACATAGCCATGATACCATGATTATAATTCCTTAACACCAGCAAATAGCCGGTCCATGTTCGTATTTCCCTAAATTAGTTTTAAAATTCTGCTTCTTCTACAGCTCTATACCCCTTCAATATTATTAACTTGACTGCTTTTATAATTGTTGATACATAGTTTAAATTTTTTTCCTTATGAAAAATTCAAACCCACAAATGTAGAGAGAATTGTATGATGAACCCCTGTACCCATCACTCAGCTTCAACAACTATCTGTATTTGGCCAGTCTTGCTTCATCTGTTTTCCCCTTTCCATCTTCCCCTTTCACTGGATGTTTATAAAGCAATCCTCAGATAACATTTCCTGTCATTGGGCATGCAGTCTTAGCTGGGTAGGCAGCAAGAAAATGCAGAGGTGTTTTCTGGTAGGCATTTATATATTTATTTCATTTCTAAATCCCTAGAAAAGGATTCGATTAAATGTAACATTTCTAGCGGATCAGATAAACTTACACTTGGTGTTTTGCTGTCTCTTTTTTTTTCCCCGAGCAACGTTTAAAATAAAACCAAGTTCTGAACAAACGGCACTAATAGTCTATGACGTGAAAACCAAACAGAATATTTGTGTCACACACTCTCTGTCAGCTGTGCCCAGATCTTTTTTTTTAAATTAATTTATTTTATTTTTGGCTCTGTTGGGTCTTCGTTGCTGTGCGCGGGCTTTCCTCTGGTTGCGGCGAGTGGGGTCTACTCTTCGTTGAGGTGCGCGGGCTTCTCATTGCGGTGGCTTCTCTTGTTGCGGAGCACGGGCTCTAGGCGCGCGGGCTTCAGTAGTTGTGGCACGTGGACTCAGTAGTTGTGGCTCCCAGGCTCTAGAGCGCAGGCTCAGTAGTTGTGGCGCACGGGCTTAGTTGCTCCACGGCATGTGGGATCTTCCCAGACCAGGGCTCGAACCTGTGTCCCCTGCATTCGCAGGGGGATTCTTAACCACTGCGCCACCAGGGAAGCCCCCAGATCTTTAAAAGTACACATTTTTCCAAGACTAACTGAATAAAAGCTGAAACGGAAAATTTTAAGCCTAACTATAATTTTGAAAAACAAAAAAACCCCAAAAAGTAAAGAGACACCATCAGCTGGCTTAGATTCCAAATGGGGCCTGAATCATGACACTCCATTGGCAAAGCCCCTGGGTTCCTCTCCCACTCCTTCTGGGTTTTAAAATCCACTGTTTTCCAAACAGCATTTGGGGGACTTTTGAGAATTGTGCATCTGCTTGCCTGGGAGACGGAAGAAATAGTTCAGGCTTTGGGTGCTCATAAGGTGGCACCACAGATCACAATTTGTTGAGATCTACTGAGATGACCTCGTTTTGTCTTGTGGAGAGCGACCATGAAATCCACAGTAACACCCACAATAACTGTGAAATCACAGTGTGCCGCCATATTGCTCATGCTGCTGGCTGCTGCCACCACAAGCAAATGACAAATGACAGCCACACTGGCTCGGACACCATTAAGAACCCAGGGGGTAATGAAAACTTGTCACAGGTTAGGTCAAGCAACTAGAAAGAGAAGTGTGGTTCAGCATTTTCAGTGCTAACAGCAGAAAATCTGGGCAAACAAAAAGTGATTGGTTAGGATTGTAAATTGGTTCGATACTTTCGCAAAAGCTTTGGCAGTACCTATTAAAGCTAAACGTGCATATACCCTATGGTCCAAGCAATTCCACTGTATGGCGCTATAGGTCAGAACAGTGCTTACCCTGGGGCACTGGCTGAGGGTGGGGCAAGAGTGAGGTTTCTGGGGTTCTGGAAATGTTCTGTATCTTGATCTGATGGAGGTCACACAGGTGTGGACATAGGTAAACATTCACTGAACTGTGCACTGTCCTATAAGTAGGCCTCAAAAAAGAATTTATAAGAATTCAGAATAAAGAGGCTTTGCAAAGTGCTGGCAACTTAAGAGGACCTCTGTCTCTGGATTAAGACAAACTGCTATGCTCGCCAGGAACTCATAGCTTCTCAGGTAGAAAACCCCCAATCAAAAGCTGGGGCCTAGGGTGAAGTCTCTACTTTCCCCGAAGACAGTTGGTCTCACCCATCCCTTTCTCCAAGAACTTGGGTCCCACTGAGATAAAGACCCACCTTTCCTAGGAGGGCACTGCTATATTTTCAGGCACTGATAAAGACCTTACTTCTGGCACTGTTTGACTGTTCAAATGGCCTTTCTTTGATGAATTGAGTCCAACGGTTGATGGTCAGGTTGCTTTTGAATCATCCTTTCTTGGCAAAGTCAGAACTGTCATATCACATCACAAATCACTTTTTAAAATTAAGTTACATGGCAGGCTCTGTTGACACTGCTGACTATTTGTTCATAGCTATACTGTAGCCTCTGCCATTTCACACTGCATTTGAGTATCCTTTATTCACTTTGTGTTTAGTAATTCAGGTGCATCCATTGGGTGGTAAATCATTGAAAAACCACCACAGCTAAGTTTCTACGTTGATACGCTACTGGCAGAGGAGTGTAACTCTCCCAGTGCTTATACCTAGTAGGCATTACTTGCGCTAAGTTCCTCTCCATTCTCAGACGGCAGAGAAATTTTATTTTGTAAAGGGAGGCAGACCTGTACCTTAGGTCCTCAACCTGAGAAACAAATGGACTCCTGGTGAGTCCAGCATTGAGACAGTCCCTCTTAAATCGCCAGCCCCTTGCAAAGGAGGCAGACCTGATGGAAAAGCATCAAGCTGTCAGTGGATGGATGTGGTTTTCAGTTTATGATGGGAAAATGGGAGAGACACAAACAAAAAACAAAACCCCGAAGTTTGAAGAGCACAGAGAAGCTTGGAGTCAAAATATGAATAAATCCAAGCGCATTTTCTAGGTTAAAGCGGTTTTATGTTTGTTTACATGTAGGCATAGGAAATGTGTTAGTATTAATGCATGTATATGGCTATGATTTAGAAGGAATTGATGCTAAATTGGGAAACAAAGCGATGTTACATGAACCAAAACTGAACACTATTTTATTATTTATGACTTGGTATCACAACCTTATGGCATCTTTTTAAATAAGAAAAAAAAACTGTTAGGATATAATGAATTAAAGCTGTGGAAGCCTTCTACAGATAAAAATGCTCTATATTTCAAGGCATTACATCCCCTGGGTATTTTTATTTGATTTTAATTCAATGGTCAAATTTTTATGGCTGTGTGAACAGTTGAGAAAGCTTCCATCAGCTGCTTTTGAATTATTATAATAGGGGGAAACATACTATACCTTTGCTATTTAAAAGATTTTTTAAAAGATCAGAACGTGTTCTACTTCATGGTATCAAACACAGAACAAAATGGCTCTAATTGGGAACATACTTGGGCAAACGACTAGATTAAAATGACTGAGAGTTATAAATGTCTGAAATGTCTATTTCAGGCACAAGTAGGGGAAATGGCACTAATTTCTAGAGTGCACACATAATGATTAAATTAGCCTGGAGAGATGAAGAGCATATCAGCATGTATCCTGGAGAAGAAACGCCATATGAATCAGGAATGAGCCAATCAACTCTTTAGTGAGTGGCGTCACCATGAGAAAGGCCTCCGCTGATTGCTGCTACCCCTCCAATCACATGATCGTCTAACTAGCTCATTTCTCTAGAATCCCATTACCTTCCTCTGTAGCATCCACCAAACTAAATAAAATACAATCTGCAACTCCGTCCCTTAGCCCATTGCTCTTTTTGGTCCTTTTTAGATCCTTTTAAGTAAGTCCCAATAGATGGGCCAGGCTTATATTGGTATGATGGAAAATGCCAACTAACCTTTGACTTTTGACTTAACCTCTGACCCCGTGGACACCAACATTTATATCTTCTCCTCAGCCTTGCTTTTGGAATAAGTTGGTGGAGCATAACGATCAAGATATGCAAAGACCCAGATATGCACACATCTAGTCCCCATGCACACGCAGGCACCTTGCTGCTCTTAGCTGCTAACTCCTGGGCCCAACAAACAAGATCAGGGCACCCCCTGCCTCCCTTGTTTCAACCTATCTGGATGTGTGTGTGGTGAGAGAATATTCCAAGAGGAGAGGAAATGGTCTGCACGGCAGCAGGTTTATGGTATGGATGCTGAATAATGTGGGGGCCCTGCCCACATCCCCTGTGCACTAACCTCTCCAGTATATGCTGACAGTGTACTACTTCAAGCAGTATCTGCGATTCCCTGCCTGAGGTTTTCTCTTGGCCTGAGAATAGAGGCATCTAGAGGGGCCATGGCGTAAGCACCTCATGAAAGCAGCCCTCATTCGACACTTCATGGACTGAGAGGTAAATATACCAGCTTCCTTGCCCCTCAGCTGGATATAACTCCCTGAGTTCCCCGGTGGGATCGAGCCCCAGTTGCCCACGGAGGCGATACGCTCCTTAACGTACCCTTTCCTGCCATGCTTCCCTGCTCCCTACCGGAGCTTCAGATCACCTCCCAAATAAACTTCCTGTCCTTAAACCCTTGTTTCAGGGTCTGTGTCTCTGTGACCTAACCTAGGCCAGATGGGTTTGGACTCGAGGAATCATAGCGATCAGAATTCAAAGAGGCGAATTTGCCTTGGCTTTGCCATTTGCTCTCTGTGACCATAGGTGAATTATGTAATCTCTCTGAGCCTCAGTTTCTTCACCTATAAAATAGGGATAATAGTACACCTCTGCCGCCTAACAGTGTTGTTGGGAGGTGTGAATGAGAAAACATATGTGTAAGCGTTAAACACTGGAAAGGACCACACAAATATTCATTATAGTTCATGAGAACTGTTCTCCTTATCCCACCCAGGCAAGACTTCTTTTCAACATTTTATTTGAAATAATTATAGACTCACAGGAAGTTGTAACAATAGTACAATACATAGAGTCCCATGTACCCTTCACCCAGCTTCCTCCAATGGTGACATCTAATACGATGCTAGTACGATATCAGAACCAGGAAACTGATGTTGCTACAGTGCTGTTACCTAGAATACTGACCTTATTCAGTTTTATGCTTTTAAAGTACTTACTAATCTGCCATTCTATTTCTCCTCGGTCGTCTGGCCTCCATTCTCCGTCTCTAGTGATCTTTGAGGAGTCTAAACTAGCCACTAACTCTTAGTGTCCACCCCATTAGAGCACGCACTGACTGAGCACCTTCAACCATTGTCCTAACCACACTTCAAAACTGTGGAACAAAATTCTATTCCTTTTAATCTAAATCCTTTGTCACTGCCTCTTGACCAATAACAGGTAGGCTTCGCAGACGAAATCCCAAGATCCTGGATCCTGCTAAGCAACTTCCTAAGGTGGTGAATGCAGCAGTTACCAAAAGAGTTGTTTCCAAAGATGAACTGGATAACAATATTTTCATTAGGAGGTTAATACATTTTCTTTCGTTGCTTTAGAAGTCTTGGATAAATGCCTCCTTGTTTAGTTGATTCATATCCTGCTTAATTTTTCATGTTGTCCTGTCACCCCTTCCTCAGTACTCCTGGGACTTCACCCTTAGTGCCCGAAGAAGAAGTGGGGGGAACCTTTTCTCCATCAATCCTCTCATGAAGCGAAGGGTCGCAGGGTCATTCGCAGTAGTGCCTCAGTCATCTCCTATTCTCTCTTTGAATGCAACCATTATTCCTCCTTGAACAGATAATTTATCTCCTCCCTGACTGCCTTCTTGGTTAAAGGTTAACAAAAATGACATAACGTTCAAGTTCCAACCCTTGGAAGGCACAGACCCATGCTGCCAACAAAGTCTTTCAAACCGAGAAAACAGAAAATGTACTAGAGCTAAGTCTCTGAAACTGCCGCCATTTCTCTTTCTTCTTGTTGCCTATGAGCCTTGGTGCCAACCTGATCTTCTGAAAACACTTCAGAACATACATTTTCAAGGATCAAAGTTTGTCCCTCTTGTCATAATACAGGATCCATTTTCCAAGTGCCTCTCAAAGCCTTCCAGCACTCCAATCTTTTCTCATAAGTTCTCTCTTGGGGCTCCTGTCCTCCTTCCTGGTTTTAAGACATTAGCGCTACAGATATTATTCCAACACTACATCTCATTCCCAGCCTCTCTCGAGGAATCTGATCCCACACTCCACTTGCCTGCAAGTCCCACCTCCATGGGTCAGACCACCATTCTCATAGTAGCCTGGACTTAAACTCTCAGGCTTCTTTCGCTCCTTATTAAGAAGCTCCTGGCACCGCCTGGTCCCATTCTGTCATTCCCACCCCACACAATCACCACCCACCAAAGCACTGCAAGATCTCATATGTCTAAGAAATTTGTCTTAGTGACATTCTAACTTTGGCCAAACACGATAGTGCTTTAGAAAAATGTCAGAGGCCAAGGAAAAGGACAACAGCCTACCTCTGCTGATCCCAACCCACAAATCAAACACTCAGAGATTCCAGGCCCATTCCCAGATCACTGGGTTTTGCTCCAGTTATTCTTCTATTTTTTAATTAATTTTTATTGGAGTATAGTTGCTTTACGATGTTGTGTTAGTTTCTACAGTACAGCCAAATGAATCCTCTAGACATGTACATATATCCCCTCTTTTTTGGATTTCCTTCCCATTTAGGTCACCACAGTGCATTAAGTAGAGTTCCCTGTGCTATACAGTAGGTTCTCATTTGTTGTCTATTTTATACATAGTATCAATAGTGTATACGTGTCAATCCCAATCTCCCAATTCCTCCCACGCCACACCCCCTTCCAGTTATTCTTCTTGACCAAAACTGCCCTCCAGACTCTTTTCCACCTGTGAAATTCCACCCAGGCTTAAAGGATCTGGACACTCCTAACCTGGTTTGTACCATTTGCTGGCACTAATGCTATACCACCTGGTACTGTTTGCCAATTTTCTATAGCCCTTATCTTCCTCAACTCCACTGCAAGCTCCTAGGGGGCAGAGAGAATGTCTTCTACATTTCTGCAACCTCCGTAGCACCTAGGAATCTGCCTCATTCAGAAGTGGCACCATGTATTTCTCACGACGGGTTGATATCCATATTTCCCAAAAAAAACAAAGGGAAAAACAATGACACCAATTCTTATTGAGCAGCTATAGATGAGCCACAGCTTTCTCTAACTATCTAATCTAATGTAAGTCTCCCACTCCCTGAACTATCACATTACCCAGCTTTGTTGTCTTCATAGCAGTTATTGCTACTGGAAATTATCATGTTCAGTTATTAATTTATGTAATGGAGGCTGTGTTGCGCCCTTTGGATCCTCCTTTCTGGACTAGTTTTCATTCCTCCAGGCCTTGGGAGTGATGGCTTCTGAGTGTTCTCAGCTGAGTGTCCCTCCAAGAATTGCCCTTGGAAGTGACCACTTGGCCTTTGATCACACCTCTTCCCTGGGGCAGCCTGGATTTAATGATTGGTCAAAGGAGGGGTATAAGGGCTGACATGCTTGTCTTGCCTCAGGGCAACTCCAAAGTGTTATCCCAGTTCCAGAGCTTCTGCGGGGGTGGCTCAACTTCTCCCTGACAGTCTCTGCCGTCTCTCTTCCCTCCCTCCCCTTCCAGTGTTGTTCCTAGAAGCATCCATAATAAACTTCCTGGGTGCACATCTGCACTGCAGTCTGTTTCCAGGGAACACGACTTAAGAACATTTACTTGTTCATTGTCAGTTCTCACTAGAATGTTCCACGAGAGCAGGGACCTTATCTGTCTCATTTACTGGCTGGGCCTAGAATAGTGCCTGGCACGTGATGGGGGCTCAAAAAATATTTGTAGACTATGAATGAATGACTTTTATTTATCTAAGTCTTGCAACTCTACCTCATTTTCCATATGAGAAAATAAGCACAGAGAGGTCAATTAAATATCCCAAGGATACACAGCCAGTCAGTAGTGGAACCAGGACCACACTTGTATGAATCCAATATTTACACTCTTTTCAAAACCAAGTATGGCCTCTTGATGTCTTCGTCATTGTGGGTAGTACCGCCTGTTTGGCTGAGGGCCACGTGTCTTTGGCTTTTGTGGTCTGGCTGACTTCTTGGCGCACTTGGCATGGAAACCTCAATTTAGCCTTTAACTCTTTTCTCTCTGTTCTCTAACTCACCCACACCACTGGCATCTTCCATGCTTCTCTATACAACTTTACTCCAAAATGCCTTTTCTCCTCTGATTTCACTGACAACGTGTTGGTCCAGAGCCTGATTAATCCCCAGTTCAATCTGCACAGTCCTTCCATTACTCTCATCTCCTTCAGTTGACCCTATATGTCACTCTCGACATTCTCTTCTTCACCAGTTTCTCCACCACAGTCAGGGGCCAAGCAGGATACACAATTCATACCAGATGATTTAAATTAAGAAAACTCAACTGAAGGAACAACACCCTGAAGTAGAGGCAGGGTTCGGGGAACAAACTGAGATGGCAAGGCACTCTGGAACCAGTAAGAGTGGGAAGCTGTTGCCACCCTAGGGCTGAAGGGACGAGGGAAGGAAATAGTGTTACTTAAGCCTGGTGGGAGTTGGAGCCATGGAGGAGGGGCCTCCCAGTAGAAGAGGTAATTCTGAGGGTTGCAGATACTATCAGACACAGGAATGCCAAAGCAGAGAAAGAGCACAGAAAGAGCAGGGGAGAAATTCCCTGGCTTCTCTCTCCCACCACTCAGATCTCCTGCTGGTGTCTCCCACTGGCCAACCCCAGCTGCGTGCCAGGTGGCAAAGGAGACTGGGTGATGCAGTGCATAAGTTCCTGAGGCACAGAACAGGGCAGAGAGGGGCAGAGAATGGATCTAGCAGTTGGGAGGGGCAAAAGAGGAACCAACACATCTCAATTCTCCAACAGAACAGCTAATATTCACGTCCCACCGACACCATCCCACAACATGATTCCATGTGTAAATTACAGTACAGACTATGAAGCCCATTGAAACACACATATCCTTTGATCCTCAGGACGTCTCCCATTTTGCAGATAAGGAAACAAGCTTAGAGAGTTTGTGACTCGCCCAAGATCATCACACAGCTAAGAAATGGCACAGTTAAAACATGAGTTCAGATTTGTGAGTTCAAACTTTTGAACCAAAATCAGGGCTCAATTTGCACACGCGGTTAGGGTGTATATTCTCTGGAACATCTCACCATTCCTACCCTCTCCGCTTTCTACACACACATACACCATGTTATGTTAATTCTTCTAGCTAACTTAACTTTTGAGTTGACCTTCTCCTGTTCTTCAACACTTCTGCTTAGGTCACCCTCATCTCTCATCACTCCTCCTTCCTGCTAACATAGGCCCATCAGCTCCCTCTTCAGCACCTCATCTCCTCACCAGCTGCCTCTTGCCTCAAATATTGAAATGCGGTCATGCACAGTGCTGCACTATCCAATACGGTCACCATGAGCCACTTGAAATATGGGTGGTGTGACTGAGGAGCTAATTTTCTATTTCATCTTAATAAATTTAAATTTAAAATGGATACTTGGGGACATCCCTGGTGGCGCAGTGGTTGAGGATTCTCCTGCCAGTGCAGGGGACACGGGTTCAAGCCCTGGTCCGGGAAGATCCCACATGCCACGGAGCAACTAAGCCCGTGTGCCACAACTGCTGAGCCTGCGCGCTAGAGCCCGCGAACCACAACTACTGAGCTCGCACGTGCCACAACTACTGAAGCCCGCGCGCCTAGAGAAGCCACCGCAACGAGAAGCCCGCGCACCGCGACAAAGAGCAGTCCCCACTCACCACAACTAGAGAAAGCCCGCGCGCTGCAACGAAGATCCAACGTCAACTCAAAAAAATGAGATAAAATAAAATAAAATGGATACTTGGAGCTTTATCCCTGCCCCTCCCCCACCATCCTTCAGCACAGACTGTGCTTAGTAACTTTCTTCCAAGGAACAGTGTATAGAAAGGGAGAGAAAAAGTAACTTAAAGCGCAGAAACATGGCAAACACTACCTCAGTCAAGTGATCAAGATCAACATCACCAGTAATAACTCACGTTGATCCCATGTACCCTTGACATGATGGGATGAGAATGGCACTCCCCCTCCGTGGTCTCCCTCTCCAAATCCCATTTGGAAATATCAGCCAAACCCCAACTGAGGGAAATTCTTCAAAATACCTGACCAGTAATCCTCAAAACTGTCAAGGTCACAAGAAACAAGGAAAGTCTGAGAAGCTATCACAGACCAGGAGAGACTAAGGATACATGATTAAATACAATGTGGTGTCCTGGAACAGAATAAGGACATCAGTGGAAAAACTGGTGAAATCCAAATACAGACTGGGGTTTAGTGAATAGTAATATATCAGTGTTGTGTTTTGGGCTGTGACAAACGTCCACAGTAATGTAAGATGAACAACAGGGAAACACATGAGTTCTATACAGGAACCTTGGTACCATCCCTGCAACTTTTCTGTAAATGTAAAATTATTCTAAAATAAAAACCTTATTTAAAATAAAAATAAAGAATAAAACTGTTATTCAAATCAGGTATTGGAAAACTTTTAAGTATGTTTGGAACAACTTGAGTATGTTAACTTACTTTTCCAGCTGTAAATTTTAGGAAATCTAAATACAGATCAAGTATTTCCGGTGAAAATTTAGCATCTAAAATGAGATGTGTTACAAGTATAAAATACATATCAGATTTTGAAGACTTCACACAGAACAAAAGAAAGTATCTTAATAATTTCGAAAACACTGATTACATGTTGAGATGATATTCTGGATATATTAGGTTCAATAAAATATATCACTAAAGGGCTTCCCTGGTGGCGCAGTAGTTGAGAGTCCGCCTGCTGATGCAAGGGACACGGGTTTGTACCCCGGTCCGGGAAGATCCCACATGCCGCGGAGCAGCTGGGCCAGTGAGCCATGGTCGCTGAGCCTGCGCGTCCGGAGGCTGTGCCCCGCAACGGGAGAGGCTGCAGCAGTGAGAGGCCCGCGTACCGCAAAAAAAAAAACAAAAAACAAAAAACAAAAAAACTATATATATATATATATATATATATATATATCACTAAAATTAATTTCACTTATTTCGTGTTTTTTAATATGGCTAGTGGAAATTTTAAATTACACGTGTGACTTGTGTTATATTTCTATTGGGGGTTAGGAATATAGACCCTTGAGCCAAACAGCCTGGGTTGAGAACCCAGCTCTGTACCAAGAAACTGATTAACCTTGAGCAAGTTAGTTAACCTTTCAGGGTCACAGTTCTCCATCTGTAAATAGAGTACCTACCTCACAGGGCGGTTGGGAGGATTCAGTAAGTTCATCTGTATAATGTGCTGAGTTATAGCAAGCACTGAAACATAGCGAGCACTCAATAAATGCTAGCCATTATCATTACAGTAGGGCTGTTCATAGCCAAAGGATGTTCGGAGGTTCAACAGTGCCGAAGTGATTCACTGCCAAAGCAGAGAGGAAACAAGGAGGAAGGATCCTCACCGCTTTCTTCTCCTGCCCTCCGCCTTCCTGCTTAGTCTCTATGGGAAGCTGGCCAGCCAGTGAGCCCAGGCGAGGCCATCCACAGTGCTCAACTTCCCCAGGCACAGAGCAAGGCAGAGAGAGGTGGGGAATTGATCTAGCAGGGGAACTCGGGGGGTGGGGTGGGAGTGAGACAAAGGAAGAGAAGCAACACACCTCACTACTCCTGTAGCAACCAAAAGCTTAAAGCATCCTGCTTTCCAAGCTCTCAGCCCCACCTCTCTTACCCACCTTTGATTCTCAGAACAGCCATGTTTAGTGAGTTTCCCTTAGCCCCTCCCACCACCTATTTTCTAGGGGACTCGGCCTTGCCACGCCCAGAGCCTCTGAGCCATCACCTGTCCTGGACTCAGCCTTTTAGAGATGAGTCATGTACATAACGAGATGGACATTTTTTTTGCCTTATCACTGATTTCTTGCCTTTATTCTATAAAGGAAGTGGGCTGATCTTTGAAGGCAAAGAGCAGATATTCTCAATATTATGTACACCCCACTGCAGCCTGAACTGACTGATTGATGGTGATGATGAGAATGGTGATTAATGATTAATGACCTCAGAATTGTGTTTTGAGTGTTTTGGGTTTTTTTTCCCTAGAAGATTCTTCCCAGTGTTCCTAATATCTACCTTAGCCGGCCAAGTCACCATTTCCTGAAATAAATGAAGCTGGGATGGATCTCCTTTGCGCAGGGTGAACTGACCCCACTAGCCCTCTTCTCATGCTGGCCATATGGTCTCGCTTCTGCTTGGTTTTTCCGGGGCACATGTGCAGGGAATCCAATAATGGAATCCAGCCAGCCCCTGGGCTATGATGTAAATAGGAACCTTCTAGCACCCTGACACTCCCTGGGGAATCTCTCTAATTAATTAAGTTTAAAACACACTCACACGCAAGTACTCTCTCTCATGGTGTTAGGTGGCCTTAACACTACTCTATTTTGGGGGTGTGGCTCTGCTTTTAAGGATAGGGAGCACATGATTCTGTGACCCTGGTTACTGAAGTGCTCAATCTCATTAAGCTCCTAAAATCATCACCTACTCCTAGGATCTCCCGATGGGTTGTTTCCCCTGCCAATATTTATGCATTTTAGGCTATTTTGTTAGGTGCATACATGTTTAGAATTGTTTTATCTTTCTGAGGAATTGAATCCTTTCTAATGATCTAGTGACCCCTCCTAACCTTGATAATGCTTTTTATCTTAAAGTCTATATTCCCCAATGTAGCTTTCTTTGGGTTAGTAATTGCCTGGTGTGTCTTTTTTATCCTGTTACTTTCTGCCTTTCTGCATACTTATGACTTAAGTGTGGCTCTTGTAATGGACATATAGCTATATTTTTAAAAACCCTGTATCTGACAATTTGTTTTTTAACTGTCTAGTTTAATTCACTTGCATATTTGGTGAGTAATAGTTACTATTATATTTGGACTTGGCTTGCCATTTTTTAAGTTTTTATTTGTCCTGGTTTCCCTGTGATTCTTTTTCTTTCTCATTTCTTGCCATCTTTTGGATTGTTTGCGGCTTACTTTCTATTTGTTTCTTTATTTCATTGTTCCTTTTTACTTGTTTGGACTTTATAGACTCTTTTTTTTATTCTTTTGGTGATTACTCTTGAAATTTTATCATGTATATTTAACTTACAAAGTCAAAAATTAAACAGCATTTTGACTTCCCTATAGAACAGGAATTGGCAAACTGTGGCCCAATGATCAAATCTGCCCATCACCTGTCTGTAAAAAAGGTTGATTGGAACACAACCACGTTCTTTCATTTTCATACTGTCTATGGCCACTTTGATGCTACAATGGCCGAGTTTCACAGTCATGACAAAGACTGTATGGTCTGCAAAACTTAGAATATTTTCTATCTGCCCTTTCACAGAAAAAATTTGCCAACCCCTGTTCTCTAATATTATTCCTAAGGATTTTAGGAGATCTTAACTTCCCTCTCCTGACTTGTATGTGATTACTGTCCAATAGTTTATTTTTGTCATTTTTTCTTAACTCTATAAATTCAACTTTAGTATTCCTTTTTTCCCAAATATTATTTGTTCATATATATACATTTTTACATGTTTGCTCATATGCATATATGTTTCTAAAGCTCACCATTCCTTTTTGCATCTCAGATCATCCTTCCAACATAATTTTCCTTCTTCCTGAAGTATAACTTTTAGATGTTCCTTTAGTGAAGATCTTTTGGTAGCAAATCCCTTGGTTTTCGTGTATTTGTAAGTATCTTAATTTTACCCTCCTTGAAATATGATTTTCTGAGCACATAAGTCTAAGCTGTAAGTTATTTTCTCTCAACAATTGGGAAATATTATTCTACTGTCCTCTGATTTGCATTGTTGTTCAAGGCAACTGTTAGTCTAATTGTCATTCCTTTGAGGATGATCCATCTTTTCTCTCTGGCCCCTTTTAAGATCTCTCAGCAGTTGGTGTTCCGCAGTTGAATTATGATGTGTTTAGGCACGAATTTTCATTTTTTTTAATATCCTTCTTGGTATAAGTTATGATTCCTATGTATGTGTTATTACATTTTTCATCTGTCTCGGAAGATTCATGACATTATCTCTTCAAATCAATCACTCTCTTTCTTCTTTCTCCCTCCCCCGGTCCCCGCCTTAGCTTGAAACTCTTTGACCTTTTCATTCTAGCCTCCAATCACTTAATCTCTCTTTCGTATTTTCCATCTCCTTCCCTCTCTGTGCTGCATTCTGGGTAATTTCTAATCCTCTCTTCAGCCGGATTTAATCTACTGTTTAACCAGTCCATTTGGGATTTTGTTTCAATAATTGTTTTTTTATTTATAGAAGCTCCATTTAAAAAATCTTCCTGTAGAGCACAGGGAACTATATTCAACATCCTGTAATAAACCATAATGGAAAAGAATCCGAAAAAGAATACGTATATACATGTATAACAATCACTTTGCTGTATACCAGAAACTAACACATTGTATATCAACTATACTTTAATTTTAAAAAATCTTTCTGATTATTTCTCCTAGCCTACTGTTGCCTGCTTATCTGTGTGATTGCATCTTTTATGTCTTTAAACACTTCATACATAGCTGTTCTGTAGTCTGTGTCTGAAATTTTTTGTATGTCCAGTCATGGTGGAGATCCAAATCTATCACATGTTGTTTACGCCACCTCTGGCTCATGGTGGCTTGCCTTAGCATGTTTTGAGCTTACTGCTTGATTTTAATCTGTGGGAGTCCTCTAGGTCTAAGGTGGGGAAGTTTTTTCCAAGGAGGATTTGCTTCAGCAGAAAGTTGAAGACACCTCTGATCTAAGACCACTTTGGCCACTGTGAGGCTCTTAGCTTAGTAAACGGGTCCCAGGATCAGCATGCCCACCTGAATGCTGGTCCATATCTCAGTATTCCTGTAAGTACTGCTATTGGTATCTACTCCCAGGGCACTTCCCCTCCACAACTACTGCTTGCAGTTTAAGGCTTCCTGCTCTGGTCTGGGTTTGGATTAGGTTTTGCTTGGTGGGTAGCTGTTGTGGAAGCCTTTGGGAATCTCTCCAATACCTGCAAGACCAGAAATGCCTTGAAGAGTGTTTTATACCCAGGACATAGCTGCTGTGCAGTGGGACAGTTCCTCAGAGCACTCCTTCTACCACCGACACACCCACCACCACCCCACCACCACCATATTGCTGGAAGGAGAAGGTTCACTGTTAAACTTTGAAACATACTGTTTTAGGGGGGAATTTGGTTTTTAAATGCCATTATTCAGGGACTTCCCTCGTGGCTCAGTGGTTAAGAATCTGCCTGCCAATGCAGGGGACACGGGTTCGAGCCCTGGTCCGGGAAGATCCCACATGGTGCGGAGCAACTAAGCCCGTGCGCCACAACTACTGAGCCCACGTGCCACAACTACTTAAGCCTGCGCGCCTAGAGCCCATGCTCCGCAAGGAGAGAAGCCACCGCCATGAGAAGCCCATGCACCGCAATGAAGAGTAGCCCCCGCTCGCCGCAACTAGAGAAAGCCGGCGTGCAGCAACGAAGATCCAATGCAGCCAAAAATAAATAAATAAATTTATTTAAAAAAATAAAAATAAATGCCATTATTCATTGTTTCACTTACTATGCCAAATATAAAATTAGCTGTCTTGGGCTTCCCTGGTGGCGCAGTGGTTGAGAGTCCGCCTGCCGATGCAGGGGACACGGGTTCGTGCCCCAGTCCGGGAGGATCCCACATGCCGCAGAGCGGCTGGGCCCGTGAGCTGTGGCTGCTGAGTCTGCGCGTCCGGAGCCTGTGCTCCGCAACGGGAGAGGCCACAGCAGTGAGAGGCCCGCGTAACCGCAAAAAAAAAAAAAACCTAGCTGTCTTATTTAGTCACTAATTTCTCAGCCCTAATATTGAGAGTGGCTATAGGCCTCAAGATGCGCGCTTCTTGTGTACAAAGCTGATGTTTTTGCATATGGTACTTAAAGATAGATCCTGTACCATAAGTTAGTTTGCCTTTGCACTGATGATCTTGGCCACGAGGCTGGCATTCCACTTGCCTTAATCTCACATACACAGGGAAACTGTTGATATTTCAACACTACAGGAAGACATTATTTAGCCTTCATAGTTTGCTGTTTATTTACCAAATGCTTTACAATCCATGTTTTTGAGAAGTCACTTCTCAATGCCACTCAGAGAGAAAATCAGGCGGTCTTTGTGAGATGACTCAAACCTTCCAAACTTCTATCCCTTCCTCCTCTACACTTACCGAAAAAGTGACTCAACTAAAAATGGAAAATGGGCTGCCACATCCCTCTCTTTCCCGACACCTCTTCTTTCTGGATTAGGCATCAGGAAAGGGGGCTGATCCGACAAATGCGAAAACAAACCCTGGTACACTGACTTTTCTTTCTTTGAACCCCTGCTATGGCACAAGGGGGAAAACTTCGAATCCAGCCAGTATCAGTGCCGTCCACAAGTGCCCCTTTGCAGGGCTCCTTCCGTTACTGGGCAAACTACTCCTTGTATTCAAAGGTCTCCGCAGATACAGAGAGTATGCTGTCACAGAAAGGACAGGAAGCCTTTAAGCAGGTGAAGCCTTGGGAAAACTGGGTGGGAAAGTATGGGAAGCATTCCAACTGCTTTGAGAAGACTTGAGGTCCCTAAGACTATGGAGAGAAGAAGAGAAGTTCACATTTATTGAACTCCTGTTATGAACCTAGTACTTTTCTTTCTTTCTTGAATAAATTATGAAAAAAAAGTCAAAAATAACAGAGACTAAGGAGAATAACATCCATTTACCTGTCATCTATATTTAATAATTAACATTTTATCATACTTGTTTCATCTATTTTGTATTTAGAATTAGTATTAGAGACATAATAATATTTTACCCTTAAAAACTTTATCACGTCCTATATAATCACAATGCCATTATCACACCTAACAAAATTAACAATAATTCCCTAATATTATCTAACATTCATTCTATATTAAAAATTTCCTGTAATTGTCTACTAAATGTCTTTTGCAGCTGGTTGTTCAAACCAGGGTCCAATCAAGGCATTATATCTAACACTCTATTAACCCCGATGGTCCTAGTAGTTTTCATATCTTTTTATCTTTATAACAATCCTAAGAGGCAGTTATCATTATTTCCATTGTACAAATGCAAAAATGGAGGCTTGAGAAGTATTTAGCCCAAGATAACACTGTCAGTAAGTGTGCAGAGGACATTTCCTGCTTTTTTAGCTTCTCAGCATCAAAACCCCCTTCCTATTTTGAATGAGTTCTATTGCATCTTGGTGAGGGTACTCCTGGTGGCCCAGAGGTAGGCACATAAACTAGTTTGTCAAATTTGATGCCTTGGTCTAGGACTCTGAGCCTAGAACAGCACTGTCCAGTTAAACTTTCTGCAGTGATGGAAATGTCCTACATCTGCACTGTCCAATATCGTACCACTAGTCACATGTAGCACGGTTCTAGACAGAATGATGCCAAGCTGCAGGGACATTTGAGAAATTATACACAGCATCGATGGCAGCATTTAGAGTCGTGGTGTTGGCAGCTCTGAGGGTTGGGTTGATGGTGGTGTTCTAGAGAAATCACTTGCCCACTTTCAGAGCCTGACCTCCTACTCAGCTTTTCAAATATCTGAACCACCCGACAGCTATTCAGTAAATTCTCCTTTTGCTTAAATGTTCCAGAGTCAGCTTCTATTGTTTGAAGTCAAAAGCCCCTTGGCAGACACTGCTAGTTGTCACCCAATTCCTTTCTCTCCTTAGAACAGAATCTCCATTTTTATCTGGGTGCAAGTTTTAGCTACTTGTGGCTACATAACTAAGTTCTGATCTATGAGACAGAGGTGGATGTGTGCTATACAAATTCTGGAGAATATCTTTAAATAGGATACACTTTTCTCCTCCCAGCTGGCTGGAATATGGATGTGATGGGTGGAGCTTGAGCAGCCATTTTTGGACCACAAAGTAGAAACCAAGTCTTAAGGATGGCAGAGCATCAAAATACAAGGAGCCTGTGACCCTGATTCTAGAGTTGCTACAGTAGACTTTATTGCTTACATTTATGTGAAAGAGAAAAACTTCTGTCTTGTTTATGTCACTGTTATTTTTTTTCTTTTTTGGCTGAACCTAATGCTACTGCTACTTTCCATCTGAACCTAATCCGAACTGATTAAAAACCCTGAGACAAGTGTGGCTGGTAGATCTAAATTTGAACCCACATCTGGGACAAAAAGTATGGGGAATAATTTAAACTTATTTTTCTCTAGGGCTATTCTCCACACACTGATTTTCATGTTTCTGTTGGCCAAGCCTATAGTTTGTAAGACTCATCCACTATCCTGCCTGTACACAGTGCTATTCTTTGATCCCATCAAGAGGGGCCCTATCCTTGGCCTTGACCATTAAAGAACCCCACTCTGGCTGGGCCCCTTCCCGCAGGATGTAGGAGGAGCCAGCAAGGTCAAAATCTTCTAGAACATGGTTTACGTGACAGGAACCTTGGAGTTCCCTGACCAGATGGCTCAATCCAGCTTCCAGAACCTGCATGGGCTTCTTCCCTGGGTTCCTCCTCCCAAAGGCAGATTGTGTAGCCAGTGTGAATACCATATGCTAGAGGTAAGGCCATGGGGTAGCTGTTTGCAGGGACGTGCGAATAGAATTTAGGTGGAAACTCCAGCCCATTGGTCCATGTGCCCACAAGGCTCCTTATAGCAGGAGGTGGGGTCTATGAGGGAAGAGATGGGTGGGTGAGCTACAGGCTGGTGACCCAGGCTTCCTCTCCCCGTGCCATTATGGTCCAGCGCGGAATTCCAAGAAGTGCAATAACTTTAAATTCAAACCTGGTCTTCCAGGTCTTGCAAAGGTGTGTTTCTCAAGGCAGGAGGACGGACATGTTTTGAATAACAGTTTATTAGCTTTATAACTTTTAAGTATTTAGATATATATTTGGGCATCCATTTGTACTCTGGTTTCAGGACTTACAAATATCAGCAGTGAGGATGCTTGTGTAAAAGCTTAAATACTACTTCCAACATCTGAAACAGCAAATAGCGCACAATCCCACGGCCTTCCTTCTGGGTTACTTGTTTTCCTTTCACTTCCTCTATTATTTTCTTGTTCTCTCCCTAAAGTTCCCCTCTGGTTGTGAGAAATCATTCGTAGGCTGGGACCTGGCTTTCTATTTCTTTCATGGCTCCCTGGCCCTTTAGCACACAATGTTCTGGATATATTGGTTCTTTGTCCAGTAAGTCTTAACACTGGATGTGCATCAGAAGTGTGAGGGGAATGCTTTAAAAATGTGGAATCCCTAGCCCCACCCTAGTAATTCTGATTCTGAAATCTGGGCAGGGGTTGAGGAATCTGTATTTTTTTTAAGTTGTACAGATGATTCTGAAGTACAGCCGTGGCTGAGACATTCGATGCAATGACCCACTGACTTACTCCTGACTGGAGACCCATGTCCTCAGAGACAGAAGAACAAGGGGGAAGAGATGAGAATGGGGTGAATTCAGAAGCTGAACCCCTGAGCCTTCCAACCCCTCCTCCTTCCAAACTCTAGGCCACTGCATCTGCGTCACATTTCCACTGGCCTCTTAGGGTATGGGATGGTTCTCATTAGCACTTCCCATTGCTCAAAGTTTGATCATGCATTTCAAAATCAGGGTGGTAGCTGGTGGTTCTCAAATGGGTATCTGTACCTCCTTACAATTTTTTGAGGGTATACTTCTAATCTAGCACAGTAATTGGTGTATAGTGGATACTCATTTAATGTTTATCTAAGAAAAATTATTTTGTAATTTTTAATTTATTTTTTAATTGAAGTATAGGTGATTTACAATGTCGCATTAGTTTCTGGTGCACAGAAAAGTGATTCAGTTATATATATATATTTTTTTTCTTTTTCATATTCTTTTCCATTATGGTTTATTACAAGATATTAAATATAGTTCCCTGTGCTATACAGTAGGTCCTGGTTGGTTATCTATTTTATATATAGTAGTTTGTATCTGCTAATCCCAAACTCCTAATTTATCCCTCCCCTACCCCTTTCTCCTTGGGTAACCATAAGTTTATTTTCTATGTCTGTGCACCTGTTTCTGTTTTGTAAATAATTTCATTTGTGTCATATTTTATATTCCACATATAAGTGATATCATATGGTATTTGTCTTTGTCTGACTTACTTCACTTAATATAATAATCTCTAGGTCTGCCCATGTTGCTGCAAATGGCATTATTTCATTCTTTTTTTATGGCTGAGTAGTATTCCATTGTGTATATATGGACCACATCTTCTTTATCCATTCCTCTGTCAATGGACATTTAGGTTGCTTCCATCTCTTGGCTATTGGGAACAGTGCTGCTACGAACAATGGCGTGCGTGTATTATCTAAGAAAAAGTCTTGACCTGAGTTCAAGGAGCACTGCATTTGGTTTGAGGAAAACATTAAGATCACTGGGGTTTTATATTTAGACCCCTTCAAAGAAGCAGACTAAGTGTTCTTTTTAGTTTTATAAAACTGCAGACAAATGAACTTATTAGTAGCCAAATACTAGATTTTAAAAATACAAATCACCTTAAGGAAATACCCATCAACCCTTCCTGGTTATCTTTCATGGACATTTTAACCAAGACTTCTGACACTCACATTTTAATATTCCCATTATTTAAAACACAGTCAGATACAATAATAGGCAATCACAACCTACTTGAAGCCCTTAATGCGTCTTTCACTCTACACCGTCTTTTAAGAGAAAGGTAAGTTCTTTTAGAAAACACATAACAAAGCTGAAACCCAACAAACATTTAGATAGCACAAAACAAAACTTCAGAGCTGGGGGCCAGAGGTCCCGAAGAATTTTTCTAAGGAAAAATCTTTGAGATGAACGGTCTCCATTGGTTTGCTGCCCAGCGTTTTTTCATTGGAGCTGCTATTGCACAAGATTGCAACAATAGCTTGATCTTTGTCTTGATCTCTGTTATTTTTGGCCCCAATAGGTTGAGATTATTTTCAATAACTACGCTGGAAACAGCTCTGTCAGTCCCCTCTTTGTTTCACGCCACAGATCTTGACCGAAAATAGTACAATAGCTTCATTAGGAGCTATAAAAGGCTCCATGCCAGGAATCCTTGGGAAGCCACAATAGAAAGATACCAAGGCTGTTTAGGAGGATGAAATAAGAACAACTATCTACCAACGGGTCCGTTCAAGATGCTTTTCTTCCTTTGCTGGAACAAGCAAGTGACTGAGCCTCACCATTTGGGGTCTGCTTCTTGCAATAGCTTCACTGACCCCACAAAGCACCAAGCAGGAGTTTCTGGGGCTTACCTGGGGGTTATCAGACTCGATGCTTCATTTAAGACACACTGAGAGATGAGCGCCACTGCTAGGTTCCCTTGAAGAAAAATGTTCAATTGAAACAACCCCATTGCCAGTGTTTCTCAGAATAAAAGGAGCCTCTGCTAAGTGAGATAATTGTAGAGTATCATCTCCTCCACTCTGCTTTTTGCCAGAAATTTCTATTAACTTAGCAACATTCAGAGCCTTGTCAGAATTCCATATTTACAGTCCACAGACTTAATTGGGACCATACAGAGAGAATGGCAAGCATGGTCTAAGTTTCCCAGGGGCTTGGGATTATTGAAAAGAGTCACACGGTATGGGATGCAACTGAGGGGGCCCAACAGGGGGACGCAGGGGACTCAAAAGCAACATCTACAGCAGCATAGGGTATCTTGGTCTGTTTGACTTTTCCTCATGTGAGAATTTTTTTTAATTTAGAACCTTAAGCCAGAAAAAAATCTTTAGGACGATCCTCCCAGTTATTTTTTGTTTGTTTTTTTCTAATAAAATGACTGAGACCCAGAGACATATAGCAGCTAGATGTGAGACACAAGGTCACACAACTGGGTTGCGGCTGACTCATGCCTATTTGTTCATTCTCAACTATTAGAATATTTTTGGTAGCTAATGGTAAAAGCAGAAAAGGTCTGAGTGAATGAGAGCTAGCTACTCCACTGCAGCCTCAGGACAAGGTTATGAAGAAAGCAATTCTCAAACCATATTCTATTGCCTTGCATGAGAGGTTTACTCAAAAATAGACACGACCACCACAACATAGCATGACAGGGATTATGTTCTCATTACAGCCAGCATCAGGCAATAAGAAATCCTCCTAACCAATGGTTGGGCAAGGGCCCACTTAGGGTTCAATTCTTGGGGGGCCATCCCTAAGGGTACGAGCTATAGATGTCACTAGGCTCTTCTACCTGGTTCATGCAAGAGTAGAGAGTATTGCAAAAATATATGGGCAGGGCCACATATCTTGAATTCATGTGATTTCACCAGTGAGAGGTCATTCATCATGCTAATTAACAAGTCCTTCATTTCACAGAAAAACCCTCTTTGTGACATTTGCTATGCTCATTAGCAAAACCCGGGTGATCTCAATAGCGGAAATGCATATAGTCGCAGCCTCTGGACGAGGGCCCCTCTGCTTAGAATGCCCGCAGACCAGCCCTGGGGTGTTCATCCTTGATTCACATCTGGGTTATTGCTTAACCTAAATTTGAGGCACACAGTGTCACTCATAACTGGCGAGGAATTTTAACGTGAATCTCAGACATTATAACAAACTGCTTCATGGTGAAATAAGAATTCGAACCCAGGTCTTCTGATTCCATTCCAAAATCCTTTCCAAAGGGCCACATGCCTCTCTTCTAATAAAAAAAAATCAGCAAGTTTGCTAAACATATGCTAGAAAAGATGTCAAAAGAGCAAATCATGCATTCCCATGAAACTGGGATTCTTTGAAACTGGTTCTGAGGAACCTAGACTGGTGTGCCCTACAACTTCTACAAAGGAACATGTTTTGGAGCTGCGTGAGAACCCACCTTCTGAGTCCCATGGAGCCGTCAGAAGACGCAGGGGGTGATCTCTCAGTATCGCAGCGCAGGGGACTCTACGGAAAATTCTGTCTCGCTCACAGGGTGATTTTGCCTTCTGGCTTGTCTGAGTGGACCTCTGGGGTGTAGCAAGATGTACCCATAAGAGGCACTGAAGAAATACTTGTTAAGTTGTACTGAAAATCCTGCCGGTTCCCAGGGAGCCTGGGCGGGGGGATTTTGGGAATGTCCGTGGGGCACTGATTTAGGCTTAGAACTGTTTGTTTTGAATCCTCCTCTAAGATTTTGCATAATCCTGTGATTCTGGCCCTTGGCTGCATGTTAGATCATGTGAGTAGGTTGTAAAGACTCTCAGTGCCTAGTTCTACCCTAGAGCAATCAGATCAGAATCTCTGGGGTTGGGGTCCAGGCATTAGTATTTTCTTAAAGGTTTCTGGATGATTTGAATGTGCAGCCAGGGTTGAGACCCGATTGTCTAATTCAGTGCTTCTCAAACTGTGGGTGCAAGCCCCCTGGGGATCGCGTCAGCATGCAGATCCTGAGATTCTGCACTTCTAAGAACCTCACAGGTGAGGACGATGCAGATGTACGGCGGACCATACTCTGAGCGGCAAGGATCTAACCTCTCACCCCTCAAACCTTCTGAGAGCAAAACCACTAAAGCAAAATCTGAGATGGGCCAAAATAATCCAACTCAACCCCGTCATTTATCCTTCTGGAGAATGTGTGGAATCAGCTTCAATGTGACTACAAAGCAAATAAAATGATTAAACACCTAAACATTTTGTAAAAACTGAACTTTGATTTCCCACGGATTTGCCTTAAACGCTTAGAATATTTTCCAAATCACAAGGTAGCATGGCTCTACTTCCCAAAAGCTAACCATCTAATGTACCAAAAAAAAACCCATCTCTGCATTCCCTATTTATTATGCCCTTCGTATTTACTCATTGTCTCGTATGTCACTGCCTCCGTAGTTAGCCTGTGAGAGCATGATACCCGTGTCTGCGGTTCTTTTCACAGCTCTAGTTTAAGCCAATTCATTGCAGGATCCAGGGAGGGACTGGAGGAAGCTGCGTCACAAACAGCCAGCTGGTCTGCAAACAGTGTAGGTGGCTGGCTAGGATAGGGCAATCTTTAAATGTAAACAAAGGAGGAGGCCGGGGCTCACTGAGTGGCCTTTTCGCTACACCTGCACAAGCAGACAGCGACTGACATCAGCTGCAGCCGCCTGAATCTGAAGGACGAGCGAGAGAATTTCGCCAACTCAGAAAGAACGGAAAAGCCAAGCCACTACCCACAGAGCCCAAGGTGCGCGCCTGTGAATTATGTTATCAGCTGCACAGCAGGACTGCGGAAAGCACTAACTATGAACAATATATAAATTACAGGGGTCATTCAATGAGCAGATCAAGTGCAATTAAAATGCAAAAGACTTTTCTTTTTACCTGACTCAGAAAAAAATTTTTGTGACACAAGGGTGTCTCAAATTGTCCAGTAGAGCAGGGGTGGGGGGAGGGAGAGAGGTGTGTGTGTGTGTGTGAACCTGATTACTGAACTCAAAAGGGCTAATGTGCAATTTGTGTTCTTTTTATGTAGATTAAATGCACTGACTGCAGCTTGTACCGCTTAGATACTCAGCAGGGAGTCAAAAGCCTGGGTATCAGTCAACCACAGCCAGCAGCTAAAGCATGGGGCCAAATCTGTTATTGTGCCTTGGATGAGACACTTAATCTAATCTAATGGGAGCAAACCGCCCTGGACAAATAAAAGGGCATTACCAGCAGCACGGTAGCTGTAATGTTAAGAAGAAGCACCAAATATTTTTTGTGATAACATAATTAATGACTTCTCCAGTCTCCTGTTTGCTCTTTAAAAATTCTGCCTTCCAGCTCACAGTGGCTTGTCTCACAGCCACGCCACGGAGAGCCTCAGGATGTACATAACAGGAGGCAGCAGTCTGCCTTCTCACCCTCTCGGGAAGCCATGTGTCCTAGGTATGCCGCAATCAGAAAAAATGTATATTTTTCCCCTGGAGCCACATCTATACCCTCAAGCAGTGTGAAAACATCATTGGGTTTTGATGAATTTGCCTTATTAAAGCAAACAAGAGCGAGGCAGATTGGCCAGGATGCCTGAGGTGGGGCATGAGATGCTACGCTTCCAGCAAGCTCCCAGGTGATGCCAGTGCTGCTGGCGTGATGGCCTCTCCTCCCAAAGTGAGGGATCTCAGACACCAAGGCAGAAGTCCCAACACCCTCTGGGACCTACGCTCAGCAGTCACACAACTCACACTTCTGCCATTTTCTAATGGTCACACCTTCCAACCATGAGTTCACTGCGGGAGAAGACTACACAAGGGTGTGAATACCAAAAGGCAAGACTCATTGTGGGTCATCTTGGAGGCTGGTGACCACACCAAATAAGCCAAGGCGCCCTATTCCTTCTGCAAAACACAAAGACTGAGGTCCATGGCTCACTGAATGCTTACAGCCACAGTCTAATAGAGCATACACTTCTGCTCCCAATAGCTGGGTCCTACACCTACTAAGAGTTGACTGTGTTTGATTCCAAACCTGTTTATGACGATCGTTCCAGTTATACTTTTTATTAAAATTTAGTGCTTTATACAACATGTGAATTAATGAAATATGAACACAAAAAGGAGTCGTTTCTATGGGAACAAAGCTGAAAATTTTGGAAAGATGTAATAGTAGCGGGTAGCTAAAAATGCTTTTGAATTCTCTGACATAAATCATAGCAATGTTTTCTTAGGTTAGTCTCCCAAGGCTATAGAAATAAAAGAAAGAATAAAAAACTGGGACCTAATCAAGCGTATAAGCTTTTGCACAGCAAAGGAAACCATAAACAAAATGAACAGATAACCTACGTAATTGGAGAAAATATTTGCAAATTATGAGACCTACAAGGGCTTAACTTCCAAAATACATAGACAGCTCATACAGCTCAATAACAAAAAACAGCCCAATCAAAAAATAGGCAGATGGGCTTCCCTGGTGGCGCAGTGGTTGAGGGTCCGCCTACCGATGCAGGGGACGCGGGTTCGTGCCCCGGTCTGGGAAGATCCCACATGCCACGGAGCGGCTGGGCCCGTGAGCCATGGCCACTGAGCCTGCGCTCCGCAATGGGAGAGGCCACAACAGTGAGAGGCCCGCATACCGCCAAAAAAAATAAAATTAAAAAAAATTTTTAAAAATATAGGCAGATGACCTAAATAGACATTTCTCCAAAGAAGACATAGAGATGGCCAGCAGGCACATGAAAAGATGCTCAATATTGCTAATTATTAGAGAAATACAAATAAAAACTACAATGAGGTATCACTTCACACCAGTCAGAATGGCCGTCATTAAAAAGTCCGCAATATTAAATTCTGGAGAGGGTGTGGAGAAAAGGCAACCCTCCTACACTGTTGGTGGGAATGTAAATTGGTGCAGACACTATGGAAAACAGTATGAAGATTCCTTAAAAAACTAAAAATGGAGTTGCCATATAAGCTGTTGACAGCAATCTCATTCCTGGGCATATATCTGGAGAAAACCCTAATTCGAAAAGATACATGCACCCCAATGTTCATAGCAGCACTATCTATAATAGCTAAGACATGGAAGCAACCTAAATGCCCATCAACAGATGAATGGATAAAGAAGGTGTGGTTTGTATATACACAATGGAATATTACTCAGCCATAAAAAGATTGAAATAATGCCATTTGCAGCAACATGGATGGACCTAGAGATTATCATACTAAGTCAGACAGAGAAAGACAAATACCATATAATATCTATTATATGTGGAATCTAAAATATGATACAAATGAACTTATCTATGAAACAGAAAAAGACTCACAGACAGAAAACAAACTTACGGTTATCCAAGGGGAAAGGGGGTGGGAGAGGGACAAATTAGGAGTTTGCGATTAGCAGATACAAACAAGGCCCTACTGTACAGCACAGGGAACTATATTCAATATCCGGTAATAAACCATAATGGAAAAGAATATGAAAAAGAATACACACACACACACACATATAACTGAATCACTTTGCTGTACACCAGAAACTAACACATTATAAATTAACTATACTTCAATTTAAAAATAGACAAAAATTACTGTTGAATTATGTGTGTGCCAAACAACTGTAAAAGATTGGAAATCATTAAAAAATTGGGAGGATTATGCACTGAGCTTGTTTCACAAATGTCTTACATTCTTGCTCTACTTTCAAAACTGGAAATCGTAGACAGTGCATTTTAGGGACAGTTCATGAGAGAAGGAAAACCTGTAACTCCTATCAGCAGATTTATATTCAAAGAATATGACTTGGCTATACAACAAAAGTTTAGTGAATGAATGTATATTTACATGTTTTAACTTAAATAAAATATCTACAGTTCGTATATACCATTTTTTCAATGATGCCCTGTTTTAACTACCTTTTTTTTTTTCAGTTAACCAACCAAATTCTGGTTCAGATGGATGGGTACAAAGCATACATTATAAATGGGAAATTGCTCCCGAACTGGCACTTTTGTTTAGAAGTAGGATGAAAGAAGGATAGAGCTAGAGAGAAGGAGGGGCTAGACCATCTGGTTCTAGAAAGTTCTGCGACTGGAAGGCAATTTACCTGCAATCTCACTTACTTGCTACCAGTAAGGTGGAGCCACAGCTGCCCTACTGTACACATGCCTGGGGCTTCATAATGTCTTTTGGTGGCTTCTTTTCCCTCTCAAGGCCGTCCTTGCCATTTATTTTAACCTGATTTCACTTGCATGCAATGCTTAGGGAGAGATATAGCTTTCTGCCTACCAAAAGCTCATGCTCCCCTTTCCGTGGTGTTGTTGTAGGAAATGGTTACCCTGACAGGGCGTACATCCTCCAGCCCCATTTCCACCCATATGTGGCCTTGTAACCAGTTCGCATCAATGAAATATGACTGGAGGTGAGAGGTAGCACTTCTGGGCTGGGACTTTGCAGAAGTCAATGTACCTTATCCATGGTTTTTCTCCTCCTGCTGGCTGTTCGCACAGGACTGAGGCTCTGGGGGATGGTAGAGTACAAGGTAGAAGAAATCCTGAGTCCCTGAGTCCCTCACTTGCCATGGGAAAGTCACTCAGTCGCTGGCCAGGACCATCATGTGTCAAGACACTTAAATTCGGAGAGTTGTTTGTTACAGCAGCTAGTGTTATGTCACTTCAACCAACACAGGGGCTGCTCACCTGGGACTTGCCCTTCTTCGTTATTCTGCCCCTCCCCTCCCTCCCACCCTAGCCTCTTACATCTCATTGGGATTATTTTTTTTCTGGGTATGAGTTGTGGATTCTTAACCTGAGGGGTCTATACAATTATAGGCAAAACGTTGTCTATAGGTGTATTTTTCTGGGAAGAGGGTCTACTGCTTTTGTGGACTTTTCATATGGGCCTGGGAGCCCCTCAAATTATTACAAAGAGCTGCTCTAAGAGATTCACCTTCAATGTCATATTCCTAATTTAATCCATGACCTTAATTCACCCTATGATTTAGAGATCTGAGTATCTGTGGGCAATTCATGGACGCAGCTTAAAGTGAAAGCAAAAGTAAAGAGCTCACACTAGGTCGTGAATGCAAATGTACAAGCATATCATGGACATCGTGGAATGAACAGAAGCAAATCGGTGGACTGAAGAAGCTGAACGGAAACCCCCATCTGAGACTTATTAAGTAGCTGTCTTTCTCCTGTTGTATAAGTACAGCTCCAAATCATATCTTGGTGACTTAAAAGAGCTACCATGTTCCTTTCCAACAGCCTAATTTATGGCATAGGACTAAGGAGATCCTGTTTCTTTATATACTGAGAAGCAGTTCTTCTCTAGCTCAACTCATACTTCCTGACAGTTTAGGTCCAGCAAAACCGTGTTAATGCCAGGGCAATGAAACATTTTGCGGGGGGCGGGGCCTGTAGGACTCTGCAAAGGACTGGAAATATGAGACGGTGGCTCATGCCTGTCCCAAGCATTGAAAATTACTGGGTGGAACGAAGGGTCTCCAGAGAGTTTATTATTCATATGAAGGTGTCTAGTCTCCTCTTCAGAGGCTGGGAATGACCTGAATTCTAAGCTAGGGTTGACATAGAGCTTCCCCGTTTGCTTAGTGTCTTTTTTTTTTTTTTTTTCCGGTACGCGGGCCTCTCACTGTTGTGGCCTCTCCCGTTGCGGAGCACAGGCTCCGGACGCACAGGCTCAGCGGCCATGGCTCACGGGCGCAGCCACTCCGCGGCATGTGGGAGCTTCCCAGACCGGGGCACGAACCCGTGTCCCCTGCATCGGCAGGCGGACTCTTAACCACTGCGCCACCAGGGAAGCCCTGCTTAGTGTCTTTTAATAGAGCGGACGTGAGTGTATCACGTTCATCTGGAAGGAGTGTGGAGGACTACGGAGCCACCACACGAAGTCCCTTTTCCCTAAGGAGCAAGCACGCGGGTAGGAGGTAGGAATATTCACCCAAGGTAAGCGAGTGTTAAACTTGCAGGATTCCCCCCCACCAACCCTATGTTTTTAACTAGGGTCTACTGATATCTTCTCTTGTTGCCCAGTTTGTAGACAAGGTTTCATACCCTCTGTTCTTTGAACATTCTGGACCTTATTTTGAATCACCTGGGAGTCTGGTCTAAAATGTAGATTCCTAGGTCCTACTCCAGACCTCCCGAATCAGCACCTCAGGAGTACAGCCCAGGAACTGCCTTTTAAACACATGCCCCAGGTGACTCTAAGTCTCACTGGTTTGCCCAGCACTGGTCCAAAGTTTCTGAGGAGTGGCAGCTCTGGAATGTCTTAGGCTGTGGCATGGCACTGTGTTCTACAGGGTCGGAGGGGGGCTAGGAGACACGTCTGGCTGCACTGGCGAGCAGTCATCTAGCTGCCCCACGGTACCTGTGTGTTTGTTCACAGTGGCTTTGGAGGCTGCAGGTCTGTGACAAGCTGCGGACACAGGTCTCTGTTCCGCAGGATGGGGTTTGTTAAGGTTGTAAAGAATAAGACCTACTTCAAGAGATACCAAGTGAAATTTAGAAGAAGACAAGAGGGTAAAACTGATGACTATGCTGGGAAATGCTTGGTAATCCAGGATAAAAAGAAGTACAATACACCCAAATACAGGATGAGTTCATGTAACCAACAGAGATATCATTTGTCATATTGCTTATGCCCGTAGAGAAGGGGATATGACAGTCTGGGCGGCTAATGCTCATGAACTCCCAAAGTATGGCGTGAAGGTTGGCCTGACAAACTATGCTGCAGCGCACTGTACCGGTCCACTGATGGCCCAAAGGCTTCTCAATCAGCTTGGCATGGGCAAGATCTATGAAGGCCATGTGGAGGTACCCGGCGATGAATACAATGTGGAAAACATTGATGGTCAACCTGGTGCCTTCACCTGCTATCTGGATGCAGGGCTTGCTAGATTTACTACTAGAAATAAAGTAGGGCCTGAAGGACGCTGTGGACGGAGGCTTGTCTATCCCTCACAGTACCAAACGGTTCCCTGGTTATGATTCAGAAAACAAGGCATTCAACACAGAAGTACACTGGAAGCACATCATGGGTCAAAATGTTGCAGATGGGAACCCTCTTGCACTGTTGGTGGGAACGTAAATTGATACAGCCACTATGGAGAACAGTATGGAGGCTCCTTAAAAAACTAAAATAGAATTACCATACGACCCAGCAATCCCACTACTGGGCATATACCCTGAGAAAACCATAATTCAAAAAGAGTCATGTACCACAATATTCACTGCAGCTCTATTTACAATAGCCAGCGCATGGAAGCAACCTAAGTGTCCATAGACAGATGAATGGATAAAGAAGATGTGGCACATATACACAAAGGAATATTACTCAGCCATAAAAAGAAACGAAATTGAGTTATTTGTAATGAGGTGGATGGACCTAGAGTCTGTCATACAGAGTGAAGTTAAGTCAGAAAGAGAAAAACAAATACTGTATGCTAACACATATACACGAATCTAAAAAAAAAAAAGTCATGAAGAACCTAGGGGCAGGACGGGAAGAAAGACACAGACCTACTCGAGAATGGACTTGAGGACACGGGGAGGGGGAAGGGTAAGCTGGGACGAAGTGAGAGAGTGGCATGAACATATATACACTACCAAACGTAAAATAGATAGCTAGTGGGAAGCAGCCGCATAGCACAGGGAGATCAGCTCGGTGCTTTGTGACCACCTAGAGGGGTGGGATAGGGAGGGTGGGAGGGAGGGAGAGGCAAGAGGGAGGAGATATGGGGATATATGTATATGTATAGCTGATTCACTTTGTTATAAAGCAGAAACTAACACACCATTGTAAAGCCATTATACTCCAATGAACATGTTAAAAAAAGTTGCAGATGATATGCATTACCTAATTGAAGAAGATGAAGATGCTTATAAGAAACAATTTTCAAAAAAAAAAAAAAAGAAACAATTTTCTTAATACATAAAGAACAAAACTCCAGACATGATGGAGAGATGTATAAGAACGCTCACGCTGCTATATGAGAGAATCCAGTCTATGATAAGAAGCCTAAGAAAGAAGTTCAAAAGAAGAGGAACCATCCCCAAAGGTCTCTTGCCCAGAACAAAGATCAGGTAGCTCAGAAGAGGGCAAGCTTCCTCGGAGCGCAGGAATGGGCTGCTGAGAGCTAGTAAACCAAACCACACTTTTCTATGAAGATTTTTCAGATAAAGACAGTAATAAACGTATTGACCAAGCAGCTCCGCCAAAAGTGTGGCTTTGGAGGAAGTTAATTATGGGGATACTAAAGCCTACCCCCCAGCCATGCCATGTAATGGTATTACCCTACTTCCCACCCCCCTACAAGCTGGAAAAGATGCTGAAGCCCAAGGGACAATGTGATTTGTACTTTGAATGAGACACAAAGATAACTTTTTAAAAATTCAGCCTCCTGACACGTGCACCTCAATACCCCATATGAAAACTCAATGCATTTCCATTAAGCCTCAGTGTTTAGCACGCCCCCTTTCCTCTCTCAGCTCAGGACTGCAGCACCTCCCGAGGG
This sequence comes from Tursiops truncatus, assembly GCF_011762595.2. Lineage (NCBI taxonomy): Eukaryota > Metazoa > Chordata > Mammalia > Artiodactyla > Delphinidae > Tursiops > Tursiops truncatus. Next base: position 114,370,972 of record NC_047055.1, on the reverse strand, counting down.
TGAGCCTGGATGCCCTCCCTGTGGTTCTAAGCACCTAACAGACCCTCTTGGCACCTCCAAACATCGTCCTGCTCCCTCTACACACCCCAGGCTGCTTGCTGCAAACGCCTGTAACTATCTACGAGAACACACGTAGCTGGTGCTCAGGGCAAGACGGAAGTGCTGGAGAGTTAGTCCCCCTGAGAGCAGCCCTCAAACAATGACAGGTGGGGAGTTGGCGAAGAAATACCCCAGCTTCCTCATCCCACTGGTGGGATAACTCTGGAACGTGTTCAACACTCTCCCCAAGAGGTCCCTGCTGGGGTTGATCTCCAAGAGCCCATGATGGGCACTTGCTTCTTATCACATGCAGCTGTGGCTCCCTTCCCTTCTCTTCTCTTCTCACTCCTCCACTTTCCAACCAGTGTTTCCGGGGACCTCCTTCCAAATAACCAACTTGCATGTGAGTTTCTGTCTGAGGGCACCCCTCGGGATGTAAAAGACACAAAGGTGATCTACCAGCTCTGAATGGAGCCTGGCACTGTAAGAGACAAGCGTGGAGGCCAGCAAACCCCTGTATCTGTAGCATTTTGGCGTGATTGTCTAAATCATCTGACTGATTTCTGCTCCCTTTTTGCTGACCTCTGTGCAAAACCTGCGGATGATGAGTAACCTTGATAGCCCGTTTCCATTGCTCCTCCTAAATTATGAGCCTTTTGCTACCTAGAGTGACAGGAGCAGAGCCACAGCAGTCCCGGTGTGCCCTGTTGCAGACTGAACCTTCTGTGCTCTACGTCAGCAGGTCAAGATCCCAGCACAATCTGGGGTCTCGCGAGGTTGCTGATCCACACCGTGGGGAATCCTTGGGGGACAGGACATCCCACATTTGTGCATTCTTTTAACAAATGTATATGGAGCACTAACTGCTAGTCAGGGTCTGGGGAATATGGAAGGAATGTGCGTAAGTTAAGTCTGGTCAGGCTGTTGCTAGATAGAACTCTGCCAGCCCCTGCCCCGAGGGGCCTGGCCACACGGAAGATCCCATCTCGTCCAGCCTAGATGAAGCCAGAGCCCGTTGAATGCTCTCCCTGCATTTAGTTCAGGCCTCTCTGCTTCACCCTCCATGCTGGGAGCAGCGCTGTCCTTCTGAAATACAAGACTGCCTATCACGCCCCTGCTCAACGATCGTCAGTAGCTCCACTATGCCTATGAAATAAAGGACAAACCTCGGATTATATATGCAGCCAAGGGCTCTCAAGTCTGGCTCCAAACCAGCCTTCCACCCTCCTTTTCCACCACGCCCTCCCCTTCCCAGCAGGTAGCTTGTACTCCCCCAAACACCCTATGTTCTTTCAGACTGCTGTCCTCTTTTGCACATGCTCCTCCTTAGGCCTGAATTTCACTTATCCCTTTAGCCAACCCCCAGTCATTGTCGAGCACCCACTGAGAACGGCACCTCTTCCATGAAGACTTGCTCGCCCCTCCCTCTACCTCCAACAGCACCAACAGCCGCGTCTCCTGCGTACCTTGCTATTGGCACACGCGCAGCAAATTCAGTACTGAGCACGCTATGCTGTCATTGTTTCTGAGTCTGGCTTCTCCCAGAAGACTGTGAGTGCATAGACAGCAGGGATGTCGCCATTTTGTTCATCTTTGTACCCTACTTGTGGGCTTGAGAGAATGCCTGGCACACCGTACATCTGTAAGAAATGCTTGTGAACGCCCGCCCGGGCCTCAGAAAGCCCAAAGGAGATTTAACCTTTTCTCTCCAGTAATTGATACCATTCCTGGTGTAAGATCTGCTCCACACACCTGGATGGGAATGTTCGCTTGTGCTGTCCTCTCAACTGCTTCTGTTTTGGGGCCCCCGCAGTTCTCTCCCTTGATGTATAGCTGAGCTCTGGAGGTTGCCCCAGGATGTGAGGTCACCAGGGTGCTCTGAGGTGGCAGATGCCAAAGCTGAGCAGGTGGACTTTTATTGCCCCAAGGGTGCATTGTGCGGCTCCCTGGCATGAGCAGGCAGAAAGCTGATGACATCACAGCCCCTTACAGACATCCACAGAGAGCCCTCAACTCTGAGGGGTGACGAGGAGAATCAAGAGGGGAAGGAATCAGATCGAGGTGCATTATGCCTGGAGGACTTGAACCATCATTCACAGGTGGAGGGAAATGTCTCAGAAGGGACAAGCCAAGGAGTTATCTGTTGGTATTCAGGGAAGAGAGGTGTGTATGCAGTAACCTCACAGGTACTCAACTGAGGCCGGCAGCCACTTACTTCTCCCAGAGGGCTGGTGGCAGTGCCGGCCTGGACAACCTTTGATCATCCTCAAACTAGAAAATAATTAAGCAAACCTCTTCACTCGGCTTAGAGTCCACTTCTTTAAGGTACAGACCAGAATGCTTCATTCTTGAGAGATCTGGACTTTGTAAGTGCTTACTACAAACTGGACCAGGCAAGATGCTATGTACTTTCTGGGCATCAACTCAGTGAACTCCCATAATGAACCCTGGTTGGTAAGTTTCATAATTATCCCCCATTTTACAGAAGAGAAATCAGAGGCTCAGTGAAGTTAGGTAACTTGGCCATACTCACACCGTCAGTACGGAGCAGAGCTGCGATTCCTACCAGTTCTATCAGACCCCATGGTCTGTGTTTGGCACTTCTACATGATGCCACCCTGAGTACCATGCTTCCCCTGATGTCCAGAGATAGGGGCCCTGGCCCCTGGCACTTGGCCACTAACTAGCTGTGCTGCCCTGGAAAAGGCACCCAATTTTCTGGATCTCAATAATTGTGTATGAGTTGGACCAGCCGATCTGTAGACCTCCTTCAGATTTAGCATTCTATGAGTCTATGGTGGAATCATATTTTCTTTCATGCATGGTTATCAAAGGTGGGTATCCGGGGCCTAAGATCGACTGGTAGAATATGAAATTGATTAAGTGCCAATTAAGTAGTTGGCATATTTCTGAATCGTGGTATAAGAAGGGCTTTCATTGTCATTTTTAGGCAGTTGCATTGATAAACTTGTTCTTTTTTACCCTTAAAAATTATGCTTTATTACAGTGTTCTAATATATAAAACATTGTGGGTTTTGGCACCCAGAAAATCAAATAGATCAATGGATCAGAATAAAGTATCCAGAACATGTACGTGAGCACTTGATTTATGATAAATGATTCACAATAGAGCAGTGGGAAAAGTATAGTCTTTGCAAAGAACGGTGCTGGATAAATGGGATAGCCATATGTAAACCATAATGTGTCTTCGCCCCTTACACACCATGTACAAATGCCAATGCCAACTGGATCAACTGGGTTACAGATCTAAAACTGAAAAATAAAGCCACAACTTGATAAAAGTTGAAGGGCCAGATTTTTAGACCCTTTAACACACTCTGGTTCTCAAGCGTTAAGCCCCTTGGGTGGGTCTGCCCATCTCAGGCTGTCAACTTCCTGAAGACAGTAACTCTCTTTCAAATGCTGTTTGTGATAGCTAGTGGGAACCTGCCGTGTAGCACAGGGAGCTCAGCTCGGTGCTCTGTGGTGACCTAGATGGGTGGGATGGTGGGGGGTCGGGTGGGAGGGAGGTCCAAGAGGAAGGGGATATATGTATACATATAGCTGATTCACTTTGTTGTACAGCAGAAACTAACACACCATTGTAAAGCAACTATACCCCAATAAAAATAAACTAATAAAATAAAATAAAATGTTCTTTGTAAGCACTGGTGAATATCACAAATGGGTGAGTGATGAACACCTCGGGGGATGACGATCATGGTGGTTTAATTTAATAACTGTGTTTTCAGGTTTATTTGGGGCTTTAACAATCACTAGGAAGTGTTCCAATTACTACTACTATACAACAAATGATCCCAAGCCTTAGTGACATAAAGCAATACTTACTATGCCCATGGATGGATTCTCGAGTCAGTAATTCAAACAGGGCACAGTGGATGGCTTGCCTCTGCTCCATGTTGTTTGGGACCTAAGTTAGGAAGATTCAGTTGCTACAGGTGACTGAATGGCTGGGGGCTAGAATCACCTGGAGGATCTTCACTCACATCTGGCAGTTGATCCTGGCTGTTGGCTGGGACATCTGTTTATCAGAACATATACATATGGCCTCTTTGTGTAACTGCTTGGGGTTCCTCACACCATGGTGGTCTCATGATGGCGGGACTTCTTTCATGGCAGTTCAAGGTTCTAAGAGTGAATGCTTCAGAAGGCAAGGCAGGGGACTTCCCTGGTGGCGCAGTGGTTAAGAATCTGCCTGCCAACGCAAGGGACACGGGTTTGAGCCCTGGTCCGGGGAGATCCCACATGCCGCCGAGCACCTCAGCCCGTGCACCACAACTACTGAGTCTGCGTGCCACAACTACTGAAGCCCACGTGCCTAGAGCCTGTGCTTCACAACAAGAGAAGCCACTGGAATGAGAAGCCCACGTACCGCAACGAAGAGGAGCCCCCGCTCACCACAATTAGAGAAAGCCCGCGTGCAGCAACGAAGACACAACGCAGCCAAAAATAAATTAATTTTTAAAAAAAGCAAGGCGTAAGCTGTTATCACCTTTTATAACTTAACCTTATATGCTACTTCCACTTCATTTTATTGGTTATAAGTGAGTCATTAAGACCAGATAAGATTCAAGGGGAAGGGATATGGTCCCCCACCTCTAGAGGGGAGGAGTGTCAAAACTGGCACTGCATTTTCACTCTGTATAGGGCAGGAACTGTGTCTTAGTTATCCCTGAATCCCTACCATCTAACTTGGGTCATGGCACAGAGTAGACACCCAGTGAGTGATTGGCAGATAAAGCAATGAATAAGTGAATGAAGGAAGGAACCGTTACCCCATTGGAGAGGGTATCTCTGAGGAGTATAGACATTTAGTCTTTTTCACTTATTTTTGTGTTTGCATTGGATTTGGTTTTTTATTTCAACAATAAAATAAATCACGGTATGTAAAAGACCTGCAGAGTAGAAAAGAAGGTCAATGGTATTATGACACTTTTGCTCTTAAGGAGCATTCTATGGTCATTAATTCTTCCTCAACCCCATATAGTCTCCTATTTTGGGATATGTTCCATGGTTTCCAACTGGACATTTGATTTTATTTTTTTGAATTTTATTTATTTTTTTATACAGCAGGTTCCTATTACTTATCCATTTCATACACATTAGTTTATATAGGTCAATCCCAATCTCCCAATTCATCACTCCACCACGCCCCTCACCACCACTTACTCCCCTTGGTGTCCATACATTTGTTCTCTGCATATGTGTCTCAATTTCTGCCCTGCAAACTGGTCCATCTGTACCATTTTTCTAGGTTCCACATATATGCGTTAATATATGATATTTGTTTTTTTCTTTCTGACTTACTTCACTCTGTATGACAGTCTCTAGATCCATCCACGTCTCTACAAATGACCCAATTTCGTTCCTTTTTATGGCTGAGTAATATTCCATTGTAGATATGTACCACATCTTCTTTATCCATTCATCTGTCGATGGGCATTTAGGCTGCTTCCAAGTCCGGGCTATTGTAAATAGTGCTGCAATGAACACTGGGGTGCATGTGCCTTTTTGAATTATGGTTTTTTCAGGGTATATGCCCAGTAGTGGGATTGCTGGGTCATATGGTAGTTCTATTTTTAGTTTTTTAAAGAACCTCCATACTGTTCTCCATAGTGGCTGTATCAATTTACATTCCCACCAACAGTGCAAGAGGGTTCCCTTTTCTCCACACCCTCTCCAGCATTTGTTGTTTGTAGATTTTCTGATGAAGCCCATTCTAACTAGTGTGAGGTGATACCTCATTGTAGTTTTGATTTGCATTTCTCTAATAGTTAGTGATGTTGAGCAGCTTTTCATGTGCTTCTTGGCCATCTGAATGTCTTCATTGGAGAAATGTCTATTTAGGTCTTCTGCCCATTTTTGGATTGGGCTGTTTGTTTTTTTAATATTGAGCTATTTATATATTTTGGAGATTGTTGGTCCATTGATTCGTTTGCAAATATTTTCTCCCATTCTGAGGGTTGTCTTTTCGTCTTGTTTGTAGTTTCCTTTGCTGTGCAAAAACTTTTAAGTTTCATTAGGTCCTATTTGTTTATTTTTGTTTTTTCCATTACTCTAGGAGGTGGATCAAAAAATATCTTGCTGTGATTTATGTCAAAGAATGTTCTTCCTATGTTTTCCTCTAAGAGTTTTATAGTGCCCGGTCTTACATTTAGGTATCTAATCCATTTTATTTTATTATTATTATTTTTTTTTTGCGGTACGCGGGCCTCTCACTGTTGTGGCCTCTCCTGCTGCGGAGCACAGGCTCCGGACGCGCAGGCTCAGTGGCCATGGCTCACGGGCCCAGCCGCTCCGCGGCATGTGGGATCTTCCCGGACCGGGGCACGAACCCGTGTCCCCTGCATCGGTAGGCGGACTCTCAACCACTGTGCCACCAGGGAAGCCCCTCTAATCCATTTTGAGTTTGTTTTTGTGGATGGTGTTAGGGAGTGTTCTAATTTCATTCTTTTACATGTAGCTGTCCAGTTTTCCCAGCACCACTTATTGAAGAGGCTGTCTTTTCTCCACTGTATATTCTTGCCTCCTTTGTCATAGATTAGTTGACCATAGGTGTGTGGGTTTATCTCTGGGCTTTCTATCCTGTTCCATTGATCTATATTTCTGTTTTTGTGCCAGTACCGTATTGTCTTGATTACTGCAGCTTTGTAGTATAGTCTGAAGGCAGGGAGTCTGATTACTCCAGCTCCATTTTTTTCCCTCAAGATTGCTTTGGCTATTCGGGGTCTGTTGTGTCTCCATAAAAATTTTAAGATTCTTTGTTCTAGTTCTGTAAAAAATGCCATTGGTAATTTGATAGAGATTCCTTTGAATCTGTAGATTGCTTTGAGTAGTATAGTTATTTTCACAATATTGATTTTTCTAATCCAAGAACATGGTATATCTCTCCATCTGTTTGCATCATCTTTAATTTCTTTCATCACTGTCTTATAGTTTTCTGCATACAGGTCTTTTGTCTTCCTAGGTAGGTTTATGCCTAGGTATTTTATTCTTTTAGTTGCAATGGTACATGGGAGTGTTTCCTTAATTTCTCTTTCAGATTGTTCATCATTACTGTATAGGAATGCAAGAGATTTCTGTGCATTAATTCTGTATCCTGCAACTTTACCAAAGTCATTGATTAGCTCTAGTAGTTTTCTGGTTGCATCTTTAGGATTCTCTATGTAGAGTATCATGTCATCTGCAGACAGTGACAGTTTTACTTCTTCCTTTCCAATCTGTATTCCTTTTATTTCTTTTTCTTCTCTGACTGCTGTGGCTAGGACCTCCAAAACTATGTTGAATAACAGTGGCGAGAGTGGACATCCTTGTCTTGTTCCTGATCTTAGAGGAAATGCTTTTAGTTTTTCACCATTGAGAATGATGTTTGCTGTGGGCTTCTCATATGTGGCCTTTATTATGCTGAGATAGGTTCCCTTTATGCCCACTTTCTGGAGAGTTTTTATCATAAATGGGTGTTGAATTTTATCAAAAGGTTTTTTTGCATCTATTGAGATGATCATATGGCTTTTATTCTTCAATTTGTTAATATGGTGTATCGATTGATTTGCATATATTGAAGAATCCTTGCATCCCTGGGATAAATCCCACTTGATCGTGGTGTATGATCCTTTTAACGTGTTGTTGGATTCTGGTTGCTACTATTTTGTTGAGGATTTTTGTATCTATATTCATCAGTGATATTGGTCTGTAGTTTCCTTTATTTGTAGTATCTTTGGTTTTGGTATCAGGGTGATGGTGGCCTCATAGAATGAGTTTGGGAGTGTTCCTTCCTCTGCAATTTTTTAAAAGAGTTTGAGAAGGATGGGTGTTAGCTCTTCTCTAAATGTTTGATAGAATTCACCTGTGAAGGCATCTGGTCCTGGACTTTTGTTTGTTGGAAGATTTTTAGTCACAGTTTCAATTTCATTACTTGTGATTGGTCTGTTCATATTTTCTATTTCTTCCTGGTTCAGTCTTGGAAGGTTATACCTTTCTAAGAATTTGTCCATTTCTTCCAGGTTGTCCATTTTATTGGCATAGAGTTGCTTGTAGTAGTCTCTTAGGATGCTTTGTATTTCTGCGGTGTCTGTTGTAACTTCTCCTTTTTCATTTCTAATTTTTTTGATTTGAGTCCTCTCCCTCTTTTTCTTGATGAGTCTGGCTAACGGTTTATCAATTTTGTTTTCGTCTCAAAGAACCAGCTTCTAGTTTTATTGATCTCTGCTATTGTTTTCTTTGTTTCTATTTCATTTATCTCTGCTCTGATCTTTATGATTTCCTTCTTTCTACTAACTTTGTGGTACGCGGGCCTCTCACCGCTGTGGCCTCTCCCACCACGGAGCACAGGCTCGGGACGCGCAGGCCCAGTGGCCACGGCCCAAGGGCCCGGCCGCTCCGCGGCACGTGGGATCCTCCCGGACCAGGGCACGAACCCGCACCCCCCGCATCGGCAGGCATACTCCCAACCACTGCACCACCAGGGAAGCCCTTCTAGTTCTTTTAGGTGTTAGGTTAGATTGTTTATTTGTGATGTTTGTTGTTTCTTGAGGTAGGTTGTATAGCTATAAACTTCCCTCTTACAACTGCTTTTGCTGCATCCCATAGATTTGGATCATTGTGTTTTCATTGTCTTTTGTCTCTAGCAATTTTTTGATTTCCTCTTTGATTTCTTCAGTGATCTCTTGGTTATTTAGTAATGCAGTGTTTAGCCTCCATGTGTTTGTATTTTTTACAGATTTTTTCCTGTAATTGATATCTAATCTCATAGCTTGGTGCTTAGAAAAGATACTTGATATGATTTCAATTTTCGTAAATTTACCAAGGCTTGATTTGTGACCCCAGATATGATCTATCTGGAGAATGTTCCATGAGCACTTGAGAAGAAAGTGAATTCTGTTGTTTGTGGATGGAATATCTTATAAATATCATTTAAGTCCATCTTGCTTAATGTATCATTTAAAGCTTGTGTTTCCTTATTTATTTTCATTTTGGATGATCTGTCCATTGGTGACAGTGGGGTGTTTAAGGCCCCTACTATGATTGTGTTACTGTGGATTTCCCCTTTTATGGCTCTTAGCATTTGCCTTGTGTATTGAGGTGCTCCTATGTTGGGCACATAAATATTTATAATTGTTATATCTTCTTCTTGGATTGATCCCTTGATCATTATGTAGTATCCTTCTTTGTCTCTTGTAATAGTCTTCATTTTAAAGTCTATTTTATCTGATATGAGTATTGCTACTCCTACTTTCTCTTGATTTCCATTTGCATGGAATATCTTTTCCCATCCCCTCACTTTCAGTCTGTATGTGTCCCTAGGTCTGAAGTGGGTCTCTTGTAGACAGCATATATATGGGTCTTGTTTTTGTATCCATTCAGCAAGCCTGTGTCTTTTGGTTGGAGCATTTAATCCATTCACGTTTAAGGGAATTATGGTATGTATGTTCCTATGACTGTTTTCTTAATTGTTTTGGGTTTGTTTTTGTAGGTCCTTTTCTTCTCTTGTATTTCCCACTTAGAGAAGTTCCTTTAACATTTGTCGTAGAGCTGGTTTGGCGGTGCTGAATTCTCTTCGCTTTTGCTTGTCTGTAAAGCTTTTGACTTCTCCATCGAATCTCAATGAGATCCTTGCTGGGTAGAGTAATCTTGCTTGTAGGTTCTTCCCTTTCATCACTTTAAATATATCATGCCACTCCCTTCTGGCTTGTAGAGTTTCTGCTAGAAATCAGCTGTCAACCTTATGGGAGTTCCCTTGTATGTTATTTGTCATTTTTCCCTTGCTGCTTTCAATAATTTTTCTTTGTCTTTAATTTCTGCCAATTTAATTTCTATGTGTCTCGGTGTGTTTCTCCTTGGGTTTATCCTGTATGGGACTCTCTGCACTTCCTGGACTTGGGTGGCTATTTCCTTTCCCATGTTAGGGAAGTTTTCGACTATAATCTCTCCAAATATTTTCTCGGGTCCTTTCTTTCTCTCTTCTCCTTCTGGCACCCCTATAATGCAAACGTTGGTGTGTTTAATGTTGTCCCAGAGGTCTCTTAGGGTGTCTTCATTTCTTTTCATTCTTTTTTCTTTATTCTGTTCCACAGCAGTGAACTCCACCATTCTGTTTTCCAGGTCACTTACCTGTTCTTCTGCCTCAGTTATTCTGCTATTGATTCCTTCTAGTGTAGTTTTCATTTCAGTTATTGTATTGTTCATCTCTGTTTGTTTGTTCTTGAATTCTTCTAGAGGTTTGGTAACATTTCTTGCATCTTCTTCATCCTTGCCTCCATTCTTTTCCCTAGGTCCTGGATCATCTTCACTATCATTATTCTGAATTCTTTGCCTGGAAGGTTTCCTATCTCCACTTCATTTAGTTGTTTTTCTGGGGTTTTATCTTGTTCCTTCATCTGGTACATAGCCCTCTGCCTTTTCATCTTGTCTGTCTTTCTGTGAATGTGGTTTTTGTTCCACAGGCTGCAGGATTGTAGTTCTCCTTGCTTCTGCTGTCTGCCCTCTGGTGGATGAGGCTATCTAAGAGGCTTCTGCAAGTTTTCTGATGGGAGGGACTGGTGGTGGGTAGACCTGGGTGTTGCTCTGGTGGGCAGAGCTCAGTAAAACTTTAATCCACTTGACTGCTGATGGGTGGGGCTGGGTTCCCTCCCTGTTGGTTGTTTGGCCTGAAGCACCCCAACACTGGAGCCTACCTGGGCTCTTTGGTGGGGCTAATGGCGGACTCTGGGAGGGCTCAAGCCAAGGAGTACTTCCCAGAACTTCTGCTGCCAGTGTCCTTGCCCTCATGGTGAGCCACAGCCACCCCCCGCCTCTGCAGGAGACCCTCCAACAATAGCAGGCAGGTCTGGTTCAGTCTCCTATGGGGTCACTGCTCCTTCCCTTGGTGGGTCCTGATGTGCACACTACTTTGTGTGTGCCCTCCAAGAGTGGAATCCCTCTTTTCCCCAGTCCTGTCAGAGTCCTGCGATCAAATCCCACTAGTCTTCAAAGTCTGATTCTCTAGGAATTCCTCCTCCCATTGCCGGACCCCCAGGTTGGGAAGCCTGACATGGGGCTCAGAACCTTCACTCTAGTGGGTGGACTTCTGTGGTATAAGTGTTCTCCAGTCTGTGAGTCACCCACCCAGCAGTTATGGGATGTGATCTTATTGTGATTGCGCCCCTCCTACCCTCTCATTGTGGCTTCTCCTTTGTCTTTGGATGTGGGGTATCTTTTTTGGTGAGTTCCAGTGTCTTTGTGTCGATGATTTTTCAGCAGTTAGTTGTGACTCCGGTGCTCTCACAAGAGGGAGTGAGAGCATGTCCTTCTACTCCGCCATCTTGAACCAATCCTGTCATTATCCCAGTAGGACATTTTTGAAATCAAGTTCTACCAGAAGAAATTGAATATTTCATGGTGAGGTCTGAGCTGACTTCCTCAATTTGCCTGCCCAGCTCTTCTTTCTCTGTATTCTCCCAGTTGACTTCTAGCCTTTCCATCCCTTTCCCCTCTCCACACCCCTCCCCATCCTGCCGTCTTTCCTTTCCCCTCCCCTGCTCTTCCTCACTCCGTGCCCCCCTCCAATGCCACATCCTCTAGCTTGGGGGTGGGAGTGTCTCCAGAGCTGTTAGAGGAGTCAAGGAATGGGAAGCCAACACCTCCCTCCCCTAGAGAATGTCCAGATTTGGATTAGGGCCATCGGCCCCTGGAATTCTCTTCCTCACTGCTTTGGTATATGGTGTTTCATTGCTTTTATGGGCACCAACTTATGATGTCACATGAAAGGCTTAAAGCTCCTGTGGCTGCAAACTAGCACAAAAAGCCCAATTTTTACAGAGACACAACAGAAAATAATTCTTTAAGAAGAAAAACCATGACAGTGGGAATCTGCCATTCCCAAATTAGCATTTGGAAAACTCTAGTCACACAAACATACGCCAGTAGAGACCTCAGAGAGCATCTTGCCCAATTCCTCCAGTAACAAACAGGGAGATGGGAGCCAAAGAGGAAGAGTTATAACAACCAGCATTTACTGGGTGCTGACTCGGCCCCAGGCACTTCACTACTTTATTCCAGTTGTGCAACCACCAGATGAATTGGAATCATTAACCCAATTTCTAAGATGAAGAGACAGAAGCTCAGAGCGGGTCAGTAACTTCTGCAAGGTCACACAGCTAGAAAATGGCAGAGTAGACATTGGAACCCAGTATCTAGGATGAGTCCCTGAACTGTGCTCTTAACCATCAGACTAAACTGTGTTTCTTTCTTTCTTTCTTTCTTTTTTTTTTTGCGGTACGTGGGCCTCTCACTGCTGTAGCCTCTCCCGTTGTGGAGCACAGGCTCCAGACGCACAGGCCCAGCGGCTATGGCTCATGGGCCCAGCCACTCCACGGCATGCGGGATCTTCCCGGACCGGGGCACGAGCTCGCGTCCCCTGCATCGTCAGGCGGACCCCCAACCACTGCGCCACCAGGGAAGCCCTAAACTGTGTTTCTAAGTGACCTTTTATTCTCCCTTCCCCACCCTGGGTCACACATCTTAATAGCTAATAGACTAATTTCCCAAAGGTAAGTTGAGCAGTGCCTGGAATTCAACAAGTGATGCTGTAGTTCAAGTCAAAGTCAGACTTTGTTAAACTGAATTCTAATTCAGAGCAGAGAGCCTAAGAGACTTTGGGGATGGTCCTTCGTAGAAACCACCATGCGCTTACAGCAAGTAAGGACTATGGCAGTGTGGTTCAAGGCTCCTTCCTAACAATCTCGCTGTGCTTCAGTTTCCTCATCTATAAAATGGGAGATAGCAATAGTTATCTGCTTGATAGGGTAGATAGAAGGGGCAAATAAAGTTAATAAGCATAAAGTTCCTAGAACAGTTTCTGACACATAGTAAGCTCTTAATAAGAATCTGATCTGTTATTACTCAATGTTATATCTCCAGGGCCTAACATACTTCTTAGCACATGGAAAGTGCTCAATAAATATTTGTTGAATAAATGAAGAGAAATATATTAGTAATTGTAATGGCATTCATCTGTTCTTTACCCTCTCAAAACAGAAAACAAGAAACAATGAGTTTCTCCTTGATTTTACCTTATAGTTTTTCCTAATGTGGAAGCCTGATTCTTCTGTGATTGAAACTCTTCCTTGGCAAAGCCTGGAGGAGCCTGAGGACCAGCTGTTTTCCACTTTAGTTCTTTTCTGAGGCCCATTTTACCAAGGAAGAGACATCTTAAAAGTGTGGAAGACCACAGCCTCAGGACTCAGTTACAACTGTCAAAAACTCAACCCAATTTGGAAGAAGCCAAGAACTGAATTTCTAGACTCAACTATAAACTACATGGATGACTTCAGGCATGGCTAGATCCAGGGATTCAAATGATGTCATTGGGACTTGGTCTTGTTTGATCCCTAGCTCTGCCTTCTTCAATGATGGTTCTATTCTCTGGCAAGTTTTCCCCTGTGATGGCAGGATAGCCGTCAGCAGTTTCAGATTTATATCCCCACAGCTCCAAAACCAGGGGACACAAAGCACTTACTTTCATCACTCCAGCCAAAGTCCCAGTTTTAGCTCTGAGTGGACCAAATTGGGTCTTGTGTTCATCCCTGAACCAATCACTGTGGCTTCAGGAATGAAACACTTTGATTTTCCAGGCTTCATACATGTGTCCTCCACCTTGATCTCAAAGGGGTAGAGCCAGCCCCAAACAAACTATATGGACTAACACTAAGATGCTATTCCCAGTGGAAGACAAAGTAGACTGGCAGGCACAAATAGCAAACTTCCACTAAAACTAGACATAAGATAGGGGTGCCCAGCAAGTCTACAGCACCTTCTTTAAAAGGGTGGTAAATATGCAATCCCCATCTTACCTAAAGCTTCTTCTTCTATCACACCCCACAAATCTCTTTCTAGCTCTAAGACAGTGATTTTCAAAACTTTTAACCTCTTCCTCCAGCAAAAAATAAAACTTTTATTAAAAAGTAGTCTATATATGAACTGAAACAAATGTTTCAACAAACCAGTTTACTTTTTACTAACCGCAGTGTACTCTGATAGTTTCTACTCTATTGCATTCCATTCCATTCTATTCTAATTTATTCCATTATATTCCTTCCTTTCCACTCCATTCCATTTCATTCTGTTATTTTTATTAGTCAGGAAAATGCTTGCTAGGCTCTGAAGCCCTAAATCTCAATGGCTTAACAAAATAAAAGTTCATTTCTTGCTCATGCCCTAGCCCAATGCAGATTAGGCAGCTCTACTTAGTGGCTTCCTTCCCCCTCCAGGGATCAAGGCTCTTTCCATATTATGATGCCACCACCTTTAACACAGGATTGTGGGAGAAAGGAGCGAGAGGGGGAGAGAGACAGAGACACACACACACACACACACACAGAGTCATCCAGGGGATTTCATGGCTTATCTCACTTTTGTCTACACTCCAGGGCCATAGTTACAAGGCTCCAACCTAACTGTAAGGGCCACAGGGAAACACAGTCTGAGCACCCAAGGAAGAGCAAGTGGGATTGATGAGCAACCAGACAGTATATGCCACACTCTTCTAGTTTAGTTTGCTAAGAAAGAGGAAATGCTGGTTCTGTCTGACCCACTCCATGGGAGTCAGGACTCCGTAATGGTTGCAAAGCCTTAACTGGAAACACCTGGCCCTAGCAGCCTGCATTAATGTTTTTCCTCCTTGCGGACTAAACCTTTCTCGCTTCTGCCATTCTAGTCTCATTCCGAGCCACCTGACTTCTTCGTCCCTGATGAGGAGACCCTGACCACCTTTCCAACCACATTCCTCCCCATCCCCACCCCCAAATCTGTCCCTGACTTTGCCTGAGAACCGTCTGCCTCACATTCCCAGACTCCTTGAAGGAGTCTGTGGCTGCTGTGGCAGCCACGGCTCCCGTCCCCTGCCGCAAGCTGTCCTCCATCTCTCTCCACCCATCTGTCTACTTTCTTACCCTGGCCAGCCCTGGGACCTGTGGTGAGCAGGCTTTTCTTCCATTTCCTGTCCTGAGACAGTAAATGAGACCAGGTTCTGTGGGGCAGCTAATGGTCCCTGGAACTCTGGGGCTCTGCCTAGGTCGGGACTGAAGTAATTGAGCCAGCCAGGCATGTAATAAGATAGCTCTCCCTGCTCTCTCCCCCAGCGCCCCCCACTACTGCGGTGAGTGGCCATGGAATCTGATTCTAGCAGCATCTTTATCTCCGCAATAGGCCTCAGGGTTCATTATCTAAAAAGCCTTGGCTGTTAGCAAAGTAGCAATTCCATTACCATAGAGGAGAGCTGTCCCTTTAAAACCAAGCAGTGGGGAGGAGGCCAGGCTCTTGGGTTCCCCAATTATAAGGCTTTCTGGTTCTGGAAGAATTGCAGGCTTACTGCTGCTCAAGTTGAAAACAATTTTAGTCAATGTTTAAATGGTGCCTACTGTGTGCTAGACACGGTTCCATGTGCTTTACAATATTAACTCAGTTAAGCCTCTGAGAAATTCTAAAGATGAGAAAACTGAGGCTCAGAGAGGGCAAGGATATGCCAAATGTCACACAGCTAAAAAAGAGTAGAGCCAAGATTCAACTTAGGCAACCTGTTTCCAGAAACTGCCTTCTCAACCACTAGGTTATACTCTTCCCATGAGAATAATTTTTATTTGTATATAATATTTATATGCTGCTTACAGTTCTTGAAATGCTTTCACCTACTTTTCTGACCCTCACAAGAACCCTGTGATCTAGACAGTATGATGAGAAGGGGGCTCCTGTTTTACCATGGAGAAAATTGATATGCTTTACAGCTAGCTTGAACCATCTTCCAAGGGCCAACTGTTAAATTTTCAGGAATTTTGGAAGCCCATTATAAATGATGGTCATTATTTAAAATGCAATTATAGAAATTTACAATTAGATAAATTATATTCAGACAAAGGTAATACATACTCAAAACTCATCACTTCCTAATCCATTTATGACATTTTGCGCTTATCCTGGCACTTGAGCTTACCTGTATCTCTCCCGCACGTGTAGGGGGGAAAGCATGTATCATAGAGTGCCACCCAGCAACCCTTCCCAACTCCACATCGAGTGACATCACATTGGTAGCTTGAAGTCAGCCACAGTGGTAGTATTTACACTAGGGAAATCAGCAAATTCTATAAGAGTCCCTTCTCTGCCCTTCTTCCCCGAAGGGAGATGGTTGTTAAATATTTACCAGAGCACCCCTATTCCCGTGAGTCTGACCATCTCTGCTCCATGAATGTCTCAGGTGTGTGCTTAATGTGACTTATTTTCCCGTCCTTCTCTGGAGATACTATTGTGTCTCCAAGGCCTAACATGGTCTCCTTCCTCTCAAGTTCCTTATCAAGACCTCAGCCCAGTCTCCTGCGCCTCTCTGCCCTTTCTCTTTTTGACTCCCGCTTCCCAGAAGGACCTTCCCAAGCAGCCCACAGCTGCCCACACTTGGCCTGAGTCCTCTGATATCCAGCCAACCCCGTGGCCCTCGTTCCTGCCAGGGCCAAGTTCTACCTTCACTGCAACTTCCAAGCACAAACACCCACTCACCCTCCTGTTTTCCTTCTCAGGCGCTGGAGTCAGTGAGGCCCGAAAATGTTCCTGCCTGAAAATGTTCTCTCGCACGATCCGCCTGAGCCGGGTGGGCCAGGGATGGTTAGCTTCTCTGTGTGTGTTCCCCGGGAGCCCGCTGCAGATCAGAGAATGGTCCTTCCCTAGTCTTAATGCGGAACACCCCTAACCATGCCAAACGCTCCTGCTTGGCAGCCTGGGCCCTGACTTATGGGCATTCATGGGGGCAGGGATGTTAGTGAACCAACTGACACCTAATAAGCGTGAAATATGCTTATGTATCTTCATTCTCTATGAAATGCAGTTAGATTTTTTTTCAATTAAGGATTCCCTTTCATTCACTAGTTCCTTTGCCCCCGTGGACTTGTGAGAATTCTAGAACGTTATCATAATCTATGAATATAGGTAGGGCTCATTACATGCCAGGCACTGTCATAACTGCTTGAATAATCCGAAGAGGTAGGTACGATTATCACCTCCATTTGAAAGATGAGAAAAATGAGGCACGGAGAGGTTAAGTGACTTGCCCAAGGTCACACAGCTTACAAAGGTAAAGGCAGGTCTTGAACCCAAGTGGTCTGGCTTGAAAGTATATGCTTTTAATGGCTATGCTGAAGTGATCTTAACTCTACCTGGTGGTTCTCCCTCTAGGCTTTGACAGTATTCTGTTTATACTGGGGTTAAGAACTTACCACATTTTATTGCTATTATCTGTCTACAAGTTTGTCTACACCCACTCTGGTTCTTCACCTTAAACCCCTTGAGGAAAGGAATCATGTCTTACTTTTATTTTTGTCCAGGATTCAGGGCAGAGTCTAGTATGTGTTAAGTGCTCACCAAATGTTAGTTAAAATGAATGCCCCTCCTTGCTTTCAAGATGAGGAAACTCATCACTCTCAACTGAGACCCAGAGATCTGATAAAGAAGATGACAGAGGCCAGGCAAGAACCCAGGTCACCTGGCCCCCAGTCTGGCACTTGTTCTGCCCTGCTGCTCTGTTCCTGTTAGCTTGGGGGATCGGGGGCCAGGTTATGGGGACCTAGAGCAGGCTGGCACTGCCCACCCACCACATTGGAACACTGGTCCATGGCTTCTCCCAGAAAGGGTGTGCATGTCCCAAATCCACCCCCAGGACACAGAGAAAAGATAAGTGACCATTGCTGTGCTGATCACTGCCTGCTGGCGCAGGTGGACACGGCTAGCACTGGAAGCCAGCCTCCAGCCTCATCTGATAAGATATACAGATGCCCAGAGGACCGAAGAAGACTTAAGAATGAAATCCAGAGTCTCATCATTCACTTTATGTGCATTAGGACTATTCTAACCCAAATCTTGTCAAGGAAAAGGCAGAGAGATCCCGCCGCCACTACTAACACACACACACACACACACACACACACACACACACACACACACACACACTTTGTCAGAGTCTCCTAACACAGGCAGAGATTACCTGAATTTCATCCACCTTTGTTTTTGAAGCTTTGAGTTTTAACTGGCTCTTTTCATCCTTATCCTTAGGTGTAGAGAAAAAAAAACTTCTGTTTAAGCTAATTGCAAATAGCCAGAAAAAGAAAAGGGGGGCAGGTGCTGTGTTATTTTACAACACGTAAACACATGACAAGTAAAAAAGATAATACCAGGGATTTAAAAAATTCCATTAACCTCTGGGATATCACAAGGTCTGTGTAATTCATAGGAACTATACAATGAAATGTTGATAGCGTCACTAAGGTCCTGGCAAAGCTTGAAGCACCTTTGACAGATCAAAGAAAAAATAAAACATTATTCCATTTAGGTGCAGTGGTATGGATAACTTGGCATTATAGTTCTTTGGAAATGATTAACTCCATGTGGTATTGATGGTTACAATCCATTTTCTGGCATAATGAATTAGGCATTCCTCCATTGTTCCGTAGCTTGGCTCCATTCTGTGTATATATATCAATGGTGACTTTTTTTTTATACCTTTCGGTTTCACACACACACAAAATAAAAACACAGCCCATAGGCTGCCAGAGAAAGAACACGAGCTCAAAGCTGATTTATTTGTATCACCCTGAGTAACCTATTTCCTACCTGAGACATGAAACCACATCAAGGGGGGGAACCGTTTTTTATTTCTATGAACTGGGAGGGAAATTGCTACTCTTCAAGCTGGAAACTCTGAAACCTTTGCTGCAAAGTGTCCATTTTTATCTAACACTTTCTCCTTCTGAAAAGCCCTTGTTTTTAAGGAATAATTCTTCCAACAAAGACTCGCCCATCAGGCATCCCACTCATGATTAGTTAATCTGTGAAAATGAGAAACAACCTCTAAGTGGCCGATATACTTTAGCAGCAAGAGCTAATCACAGCCAGCCCCTAATTTCTGAAACCCACGACTGTCTTGTGACTCTGGGATTTTTAAACTGCAGGAACACCAATAGAAACGAGGTAAAAAGAAGAGTCAGCTAGTGTGGTATCTTGATTAAATTCCGTTGTAGTGTCCCTGTGTTAGGTTTGTTTTGTTTTGTTTTGTTTGTTTGTTTTTTAATGAGGAGCTGCCTCTGAGACTGCTAATCTGTCTTTAACATCATGGCATTTCCTTAGAGTACGCTGAACCATCTCCGTGGCATTTAAAAGTGAAATATTTGCTTCAGAAATAAAAAAGATAGGCAATAAAATAGAGCTGTAAACAAGCCTTCATGGCTTTATATTTCACAGATAAATACACAGTAAGTTCAAACTAGAATTGAATTCCTAAAGCAATACTCCACTAATCTGTATTCGGGGGTCTCAAGCGTATTATCTGTAATTTACAACCAATTTAAATGGCATTAACGGTCTTCCCCTTCTGGGAATTTAAATTCGCATCCTACCATTGAATTAAACAGTGACTGCATATTTTCTATAGGGGACAGAATGCTCGTTGATGTTGTTTTGAATAATGGAGCATCTATTCATGCACAGGGTGCGATGTGCTCCTTTGTCCTCAATGTAATTGAAGCAAAATGTGAGTTTAAAAGATTTTTCCCCCTTAGCCAAAGGTTTGTTGATTGGTGTCTATTTTCATCTACTCCAAATTAAGAAAACAGTCATCTCTCACTGCACTGAAAAATCATTTACCCAAAACAGCCCTGAATGAAGGGAGGTCAAATTTTGCCTAATTTGATCTTTTCAAAGACAGAACAAGATGTCAGAGAATACTGCAGACTAAACTTAGGGGGAATTATATTGTGGAATAACTTACAATTCTTCTCTAGGACCAAGAGAATTAGAAGCGGAGGATAAGGAAAAAGGGAGAATACAGCCTGTTTCCAAAGTAAGAAACTTAAATAACCTTGCTCTCCCACGCTAAACTACACTGAAGCGGGAAGGGAGACTTCTTGCAAATCATGGAATCTGATGCCTTAGGAATCCAGGGATGGCGAATTCATGTGGGGTGCTATCCGTTTCCCACAGTGTGCCCGTGGCAGACGTCAGTAATCAATGATAGCCTTCTCTGCCATTGAGTGAAGATGGAGCCATAAATCAAGTGCTCTGGGTAGCCAGTAGCAGTTGATGTGAGTTGGCACTGTCTGCCATTTCAGCTAAGCTACCTATCTCATTTAATAGATGGTTCTAGAAAGACGGAGTGCCCCTCCAAAGGCCTCAGAGCTGGCCATTGGCAGATCAGAACTAAGAACTTGTCACTACTGATGGCTCAGTAGCGCCCTTTCCACCTAACACCACCAGCATGCTCTCTGAGCCTGTCGTGTGGATCATTATATCCCCAGGGCAGAGCACCTAGTAGGTGCTCAATAATTACTTTCTTTAACTGAATGAATGAATGAGAGAGATACAAAGTGTTAAACCTTTATCATAATGGGAAAGAAGTTCCTTCTTTGGAATAAATAATCCTCTGACCCAGCTGGACATAATTAGACAAGGTCCAAAATTTTAGCATCTGTTTACCAAAGCTTTTATTCAGCGATAGAGAAAATCACATATATCAATAATATCAACAAGAACTAAGCATTTAAGAGAAGAAATTGTTTTCAAAGACCTTAAAGCCCTTTGGAAATATCTATTAATATATAACCGACATGCAATGGCAAATTATTATTCAACAAAGAAGTAACTGAAGACTTCACTGCCGAATTTGAAATAAGATCATATTGAAAAATTGAATAATTCAGACTTTTCAAGAACTGAAATGGGATTTTCTGTTTATTACTCTTTTTAGTATTCTAGTGTATTTCCCTTAAAGAAGTAAAAGACTAAGTGTTCCTGACACTTGTCTAGAGAGTATCAAAGTTCTGTGATATTAAATGTCAGCACTTTTGCTTTACAATCTTTACATGTTCAGGATTTGAAATGATGAAAAATATAAAAGTTCAACTGTCCCACATTCTTAACATAAGCATATCCCAGTGGTTCAGGCAGGGACACTTTTGCACCCCAAGGGACATTTGGCGATGTCTAGAGACATTTTTGGCTGTCACAACTGGGGCTAGGGGGTGTTACTTACATCTACGGGTGGAGGCCAGAGATGCTGCCGAACATCCTACAATACACAGAACACCCCCAACGACACAGAGTTATCCAGCCCAAAATGTCAATAGTGCCAAGGTGGAGAGACCATGGTCTATCCCCTCTACCCAGGACTGTTCGTATCCATTCATCCCCACGCTGAGTTTAGAATGTACTGATCTGTGGCAAGGAGAACATTTAACTCTAGGTACCAGAATATTTTATTTCTCTCTTTTTTCTTAAGATATCCAGTTTTCTTACGCTGAGGGAAAGGTAACAACTGATATTCCTCTTGTTTGCCTTCTCCTGGAGCCGAACTAAGGATTAGCTCAGGTAGCTCAATTCTGGGATTTTCAAGAGCACAGAGAAGGATTTCAGGAGCTCCCTAGGGTCCCAGATACACTCTGCTCACGTACTGCACATTAGTCTAATAAAGGCAGGCAGGGGCAGGAACTGCCCACTACTGCATAAGCCCGAGGATGGCTTCCCTTTGAAGGTTTATGACCAAGGTGTATAGACCAAAGAGTGGAATTTTGTTGTTGCTGTTCCTCTACTAATTCCAGTTCTGCTGCTAACTGGCTTTGTGATCTGGGAGACTGTAAGCACATTGCTGGTATTTTCTGCTTCTCAACTCTTCTATCAGTTCTGTGGCACTCATTATGTTCTACTGGAAGATAAAGGGGGATAGTAAAAGCCAAGATGTTTCAAGTGCTATTCGGTGGGGGGGGGGGGGTAGTGCTTCTAACTCTGTGTCCTGTTTACCCTGTAGCTCCATGGTTCCATGCTTGACACAAAATAAGTGCCTAATAAATAAGTATTGGCAACACTTTAGAAACTATTTGGCAGTGTCTACTGAAGCTGAACTGTGACCTAGTAATTATACTCCAAGGTGTGTACCCCGAAGAAATGGGTGCATATGTCCTGCAAAGGACAAGTACAAGATGGCTCATAGCAGCTTTATTAATAATAGCCAAAAAATACCAAAAACTCAAGTGTTCATTGGCAGAAGAGTGGATACATAGTGTTCACACAGTGGAATGATATAGTTCAATAAAAAAGATTCAACTATTACACATACAACTCTCAGCAGAGGGCCTGGTAGCAAGGGATGCTTAGTAATGATAACGACAGTGATAATGGTAATGGTAATTACTGAGCACTCACCATATGCCAGGGGCTTTCAGGGGGTTACACATACTAATTCATTTCACTCTCAGAACAAACCTATGGGGTATCTTCTATTTCTGTTACCATTTTACAGAAGAGAATAGTGAGGCACAGAGAGGTTAAGTAAAATTCGGTTGAGCTAATCTGAAATACAGGTACATCCTGACCTTTTTTTAAAAAAAAAATAAGTACAATATATAAAGCAATATTGGGGAAATTAAAAAGCAACGGCCTGCCTTATATTTAGTATGGACATATCTTTTCTCCCCTGTATTTTAGTGCTTTTTTCTAGACCTTTGTGTCTGGTACCTTTTGGCCAATATTGTTTTTCAAAATCCAAAGCCCACGCAGATGCTGCTCTTGTGATTAAAGGCTACCATTTGAAGTGCTCAGTTAGAGGCAACCTGAGGAGGCATTATGCCTTTGATCTGCCTCGCCTGTCCAGCGTCAGGGCCATTTCTGGACTCCCGGAGAGCAGGCACTCAATGGAAACCTGAGGGTGAAGTTTTGAGGCAGGTCAGGGGGAACTCGGGGACCTCAGCTTCCCTTCCTGGCCTGGCAGAGAATGAAGGCCACGCCCCTCCGGGGGTGCGGAGCAGCAAAGGGGTGTTGGAAAGGGCCACTCCTCCCACCAGGCAGTTTGCAGATCTCCACAGTTAATATGGTACCCACGCTTTACAGTGGGTTCATGGAAATCTCGTTCAGGCTGTCGTATGCTCTGTTGTGCCCCAAGAGTTTATCTGGTTTGGTGTGACAGTGTTGAGACAACTGGAGTGGGGGAAGAGTTACCCGAGTAATGAGCACTGAAGTTGTGTCTCAACTGTTCACATCAAATGCTTCTGCACATTATTTTCGACTCACAAAAATTTCTCCATTAGGAAAGGAAATAATAAATACAGGTGACAAGGGAAGACTCTTTCACCACCACCCTCCTTCCTTCACACTGGGAAAAGCTGCCATTGGTAATATCAAATTCATCTGAGGGTGTGTGTGTGTGTGTGTGTGTGTGTGTGTGAGAGAGAGAGAGAGAGAGAGAGAGAGAGAGAGAGAGAGAGAGGGAATACGCATGGAGAGTTGAAATCACATCCTTGCCGCAAGTTTATTTATGATTTGCTCAAGGTTTATTCCCCACCCCCATCCCTGAATCTCCATTGGCAGGGTTCTGAGAGGGCAGAGATGGGACTATTGAATCCCTTCATCTGCAGCTCATCTCAGCTCTCACGGCAGCTGGTGCCTCCCCTCTATAGAGCTGGCCCTCACGGATGCCGTTACTTGGGGAGCCGGAAGTTCTGCGAGGTGATAGCGTGAGACCTGCTTCCTTGGGGGCTGTTCTGGACAGTGGTTGACAGTAGCTCAAAAATTCAGTAGGTTCAATGCTTTCAACTGGATTTAACTGGCCGTCTTTCACGGGGCCCAAAATAATAAAGCGCCACCCCCGCCCAAATTTGCGAAGAATCAATTTGAGAACAGAAGACAGTGACTTAGTCTTGGAATTCCTGGGACACTGAATAAAAATTCCCTTTCTTTAAGGAAAGCTTCTAGAACTTTTTTTAATTAAAAAATATTTTACATAAGTAAAATTAGTTATTTATTAATAGACTTTTTAAATTATACAAGTAATGGAAGGTCACTGTAAACTTATAAATTCGAGAAGTAAAAAGAAGAAATTACAGCAACACTCACAGAACCAAAATTTGGCATATAACCTTCCAGTTTCCCCAAATGTATATGTGTATGTTTCTACAATTACTTTTTATGGAATACAAACATACTTAGTATTAGTGATTTGTAACCTGTTTTTTTTTATTAAATAGTAGCACTTGAACATCTTTTCAGGTTAATAAATAAGCTTCTGCACTATTACTTAATACAGTTGCCTAGTATTCCATTGTGTGATGTACTAAAATTAATTAAACCAGTCCCCTTTTATGGACATGTTTCTGAAACTGATTATTTCTTGTTTCCCACCATCATAAATAAAACTGTGATGGAAATTCCCTGGTGGTCCAGTGGTTAGGCCTCGGCACTTTCACTGCCAAGGGCCCGGGTTCAATCCCTGGTCAGGGAACTAAAATCCTGCAAGGCTCACAGCGCAACCAAAAAAAAAAACAAAAAACAAACAAACAAAACCCTCCAAAAACCTGAAGGTCTTTAATTAACTTAATTAACTTCCTTCAATTGTTAAAATATGACTTCACTCATTTAATAAATAAATAAAACTGTGATGAATAATCCTGTATGCAAATCTTTGCTTACACTCAGGTATGTTCTCTTAGAAAAACTTGCTAGGACTGTCACTGATGGGGCAAAGGACATTTTTAAGGCTTTTGATATGTATTAGCGACTTGCCTCCAGAAAGGCAGCACTGGCCCACTCATCCACCACAAGTGTAAAAGAGTGCCTACTCCCAAAGACAGTGGGGTTTGTTTAAACAACATTTTTAAAGCCAGTGATTAACTTCCTTTCTATTGCTTTTCGCCTCATCCCGTGATGTCCTTGGCATCTCTCTGTTCTCTAACCACTGCTCTGGTACTGTCAGAGAGCCAAGAGAGAGGGTAGAGCCCTAAGCAGAACCCACTGAAGGAACTGGTTTTGGCAAACTCTCAAGGAATTTCAGTTTCGTGCTGGAACAAAACAACACAAAGAGCTACCCATTCATTCTGTGCAGGAGGATATTTACATTACGTTTTATAACAGTCATAAATGAAAATGGCATTAATCTGCCAAGTTGTTGTTTTCAAAAGAGAAAAAGGGAGGAGGTGATTGACCTACCAGAGAAAGCCCTATGTCTGTCAGAGCTTTGCTGTGAGTATGATTTTAAATAGCAGGGCAAAGGTGATGAAACCAGCTCAACATCTCTGTCTCTATAGCAACAGCATCCTCGCTCTGAGGCTCTGACATAGCGGCAGGGACCAAAATACACACTCCTCATGCACAATTACACTGCAAGTTAGGAGTTTCTTTTTATTCCTTGTAAATGCACGATTTAAAAATATGAGCAAGGAAAGGGAAAGAGCAAATCATGCACAGCTAGAGGAGAGTCTTTAAAATGACTAAGCGAACAAAATGAACATCCAAAGGGCTTGATAAAGTCTGCAGCCTACACTTAATATGTACAGAGACATTGAAAATCTTTCTCATTGGAGAGTAGAAAAAATATCTATGCATGCATATAAGTGCGTGCATTAACTTTTTTAAATGTCCTTTCCTTAAATTTTTAATACAGGTCAATCTTGCTTTCAGCATAGGCACTTAGCTCAGGTTATGATTTAATCAGTTAAAGCAGCCACTGAATTTACATAGCTGGAAGCTCCTCATATGCTAAACCCAACAAAACTTCAAAGAAACTGCATTAGCCCTGAGTTGTGGAGGGGATAAGTGGCCCCCTTTAAGGTCAGTAAAAACCTACTGGTCACTAATACATCTTTGAATCCTGCCGAAGTCTACCTTTCTATTTATTTTTAAATAAACTTGAAACTTAAAAAAGTGCAGAATGGTGATTATAAACTATTGGGTACTTTCTGAGCTGGCAAGTGAGTAATGTTCAAGAGACCTGGAGTGATGATATAACTACTAAAGCTACTTAGCATTTAGTTCTCAGAGAATGTACCTCAATAAATGTTGGGCAAATAAATGAATGAACAAGAACTACCAAGGGAATATGAAATAGACACGTGATAGGTTCCCTATATATGTACTTCCACTGAACATGTCAAGACCATCCAATTCAGTGGATCTCAACCAGGGACAATTGTGCCTCCCAGGTGACATCTGGCAGTGTCTGGAGACATTTTTGTCACAACTGGGGAAGGGGGCCTACTGGCATCTAGTGGGTGGAGGCCAGGAACACTGCTTAACATCCTAGAGTATACAGGATAGCCCTCTACAACAAAGAGGGTTCTACGGGTAGATTAAACGGTTTTAAATTCTGTATTCTGTAAAAAGGCAAGATTCTTCTTGAACTGGGTATTAGTATTTTCCTCATTGTTTTTATTATCGCATCATTTCACCCTTGCTTTAAACACAACATGTTCTATTTTGTTTTAGGTAAACACTCCTGAAAGTAAAATAAATAAATAAAAATAAAAGCACAGAATTCATTCTTTCAATAAGAACATCTGCAAAGTGGCTGGCACAGAGGAATGCTGGATAAATATTAGCTGTGGTTATTCTTCCATACATTTTTAGCTTGAAAAAACCATATACACAAAATAACGTACTGTGGGTTCAGTGCTGAGATAACAAATAAAGAAAACCACTTAAGTACACACTGCCCAACACCTTTGAAACTCCTGTGTGTCTCCTCCCTGATACTATTCAATCGCTCACCTCAGAAAACCATTATTCTACTCTTGTTAATCACGTCCTTGATAGAGATACAGATATATAAATTATTTGGCTTTTCTTGTCCTTGAACTTTATATAAATGGAATCATACTGTATTTTTGTGCATTGCTCATTTCACTCAATTCTATGCTTTTTTCTATGTTTCTTCATGTTCATGTGTATAGGTATCATTTATCCATTTTCACCGCTGTATATTATTCTACTGGATGGCTATATCACAATTTATTTATTCCTTTTACCAGCGTTGGACATTGCTTTTTCAGTTTTTGCCTATCATAAATAAGGCTGCTATGTACACTGTTATACATCTCTCCTGGGGCACAGGCACAAGGGTTTCTTTAGAGTAAAATTAGCAGGCTGAAGGTTTCTGAATGTGAACTTTACTAGGTAATGCCAAATTCTTTTCCAAAATTTTGCTGTACCAATTTGCACACTTATCAACAGTGTATAAGGAATAGTATTGCTCCAAGATACAGAAATAATCAACAATTGTTACAGTCACTTCTCAGTTTTGCATTTTGGTAGGCATGAAATGGTATCTCATTGTGGTATTAATAATTAATTTATTAATGAAATAAACAGTTTTTCAATTGTGTATGGTCATTTGTGTTTCTCTTGCTGTAAAATATTTGTTAAAGACTTCTGCATAATTTTCTATTGGGTTAATATGTATTGTAATAGGCAGACTTCTAAGATGACCTCCAATGATCCCCACTTCCTGATACTCATGCTCTCGTGTAAGCCCCCCGCTTGAGTGTGGACTGGACCTAGTGATGTGCTTCCAACAAACGGAATATGTCAAAAGTGATAAGGCGCCCCTTCCAAGATTAGGTTACAAAACACTGTGACTGTGTCTTGCTAGCACGCTCTCTTGCTGGCACCCTCTCCTGCCCTCTGGCTTGCTCCCCCGGTGAGGCCAACTGCCAGCTGTGAGAGGCTCCATGGATTGGCCCACGGGGCAAGGAACTGAGGGAGGCCTCCTGCCAACAGCTCATGAGGAACTGAGGCCCTAGTCCAACAACTCACGAGGAACGGAATCCTGCCAACAACCACATGAGTGTGAGCTTGGAAGTGGATCCCGCCCACTCAGTCTTTGAGACGACTGCCACCTGTGAGAGGGCCTGAAGCAGAGGATGCTACTAAACCTTGTCCAGATTCCTGACCTACAGAATCTGTGAGATCATAAAGGTGTGTTGCTTTAAACTTCTAAGTGTTGGGGTTATTTGTTACACAGCAATAGAAAACACACACACACACATACACAAAGATGTGTGTGTTTGTATAAGAAATCGATAACATATACATATAATACATTCTGGATAAGAATTATTTGTTCCAGGACATGGAAGCAACCTAAGTGTCCATCAACAGATGAACGGATAAAGAAGATGTGGCACATATATACAATGGAATATTACTCAGCCATAAAAAGAAACGAAATTGAGCTATTTGTAGTGAGGTGGATGGACCTAGAGTCTGTCATACAGAGTGAAGTAAGTTAGAAAGAGAAAAACAAATACCGTATGCTAACACACATATATGGAATAATAATTTTAAAAAGTTCTGAAGAACCTAGGGGCAAGACGGGAATAAAGACACAGACTTACTAGAGAATGGACTTGAGGATATGGGGAGGGGGAAGGGTAAGCTGGGACGATGTGAGAGAGTGGCATGGACATATATACACTACCAAATGTAAAATAGATAGCTAGTGGGAAGCAGCCGCATAGCACAGGGAGATCAGCTCGGTGCTTTGTGACCACTGAGAGGGGTGGGCTAGGGAGGGTGGGAGGGAGATGCAAGAGGGAGGAGATATGGGGATATATGTATATGTGTAGCTGATTCAGTTTGCTATACAGCAGAAACTAACATACCATTGTAAAGCAATTATACTCCAATAAAGATGTTTTTTAAAAAAAGAATTATTTGTTAGTTTTCTAACAAAAAACTGTTAGAAACAACATGCCAAATATCTTCATTCAAATTGTGGCTATTTTTTCACTCTATTAATGGTGACTTTTTATATAAAGGAGTCCTGAAGTTTAATGTAACCAAATGCATCAATCTTTTTCTTTAAAGTTTAAACTTTTTGTGTCTTATTTAAGAAATCATTCCCTCCCCCCAGGGTGGTCATATCAATATTTTCTTGTTTTCTTCTAAAAGTTTTTAAGGTTCGCCCTTCACATTTAAGTTCTTAATCCATCTGGAATGGATGTTTGTGTATAATAAGGTAAAGGTTCATTTCATATGGTGTATGGTGAGGTAGGTATTCATTTCCATTCCTTCCCCTTAGGAATAGCCGATTCTCCCACAACCGTGTATTGAATAGTTCATTTTTTTCTTCCCAATTTTCAATTATAACTGTCATATCAGGTTTTCATATATGTATGAGTCTGTGTCTGGGATTTCTTTTCTCTTCCATTGTCTAGCCCTTGTCAAGAGTACATTGTCTTTACTATAGTTACATAGCAAGTCATGATATTTGGGGAGTCAAATTTCTCCACCTGCTTTCTCTTCTTTAGGAGCATCTGGGCTATCCTTGGGCATTACCATTCATGTATGCTTTAGAAACAGCATGCCAAGATCAAGCTTGTTGGAATGCCATTGAATTTGTAGATACATTTGGAGAGAGTAGAATCCTCCTATCTATGAACATAGTATGTTCATAAATGACTTATTTAGGTCTTTAACACCTTTCAATAAAGTTTTATAATTTATTCCATAGAATTCTTATACATTTTTGTTAGATTTACTCTTAGATACCTTATATACTTCTGTTATCATTATAATTGGTATTTTTAAAAAATTCTTTTCCTGATGTGTAAAACTGCTGATGTATAAAAATCAAGTTGAATTTTGTATATTGATCGGAGCTCCAAAATCATAATTATATTCAAGAAAAAAATGGATAGATTTTCCCTTAACTTTCCAGGAAAGCATTTGAGGTATTAAATGAAATAAAACTGTAATTAAATTATAATCACCTTCTAATAATAATTTATATATTTCTACCCCAGAGTGAATTTAGACATTTTTCATTCATTGATATGAAAAGAATTAAACTGTATAATTAAAACTCGATATTCTTTTCTTTATTTCTTCACATTTGACTAATGTTTGAACTTTCCGGTTGTTGGGTCTCCAGCCCTGACTGCTCATCAGCACTGTTCGCTCCTTAGTCTGAGGGGCTGGGGTGCTATAGATTCTTTCTCCTGTCCATATATGATTTCCTCAGATCTATTCCCTACCTCCTCTCGAGGAATTTCCTACTCCCCATAATACTTAAGGGAAGCTAAGGTACTATAACAAAGAGAACCCAAGCAGCTCTGCCCCCTAGAGTCATTCAGGGACCCAGGTTCCTTCCACTTTGTAGCTTGCCAAACCCCTAGAGGTAAGGGTTCTTAACCTGGGGGGCCCATGGATAGAATTCTGGAGGTTCATGAACTTGGATGCGGGAAAATTACCATTATTTTAACTAACCTTATATGAGTTTCCTACTGCTGCTGTAACAAGTTACTACAAACTTAGTGACTTTAAACAACACAAATTTATTCTCTTACAGTTGTGGAGGTCAGGAGGACACTTGTGATTATGTTCAGGGCTCACCTGAATAATCCAGGATGGTCTTCCATCTCAGTATCCTAATCTAACCACATTTGCTGTAAAGTCTCTTTTACCACGTAAGGGAAAAGTCACAGGTTCTGAGGATTAGGTCATGGATACCTTTGGGGACCATTATTCAGCCTACCACAAATCCCCAAATGAAACTCAGCATTTCCTTACATTATGAATGTAGACAACAGCCCATAATAGTACTAGCAGTACCTGGGACTTTGTCACCAATAGAAATCACGGATACTCTCCATATCATATTACAGTTGTTGCAGATATGTTGGATTTATGGAGGTGATTAGACGCACTACCAGATCTTGTTAGTCAATGCATTACTAAAAATGTACATATAGTACAATTTCACAGACTTGATAAATACAAATTTTTTTTAATCCTATGTTTTTCACCCTATGCATTTAAACTTAAGTCTGAAAGATTCTTTAGCTTCATCAAACTGGCATAAAACTTAGCATAAAACCTTCCCTAAAGCATTGTCACTACCTGCATGGTTAAAGTTTGTCTGGTTCTAGCCTGGAAGTAGCAAGAAAGCATGGAAGAGGCATATTCAATGTCTTTAGACCTAGGCACTGAAGGGACACATATTATTTCTAGTCACATTCCGTTTTCAAGAACATTAGCCTGCATCAGAATCCCCCGGAGGGCTTGTTAAAATACAGACTGCGGGCTCCAACCCCAGAGTTTCTTGGGTGGGGCCCAAGAACTTGCATTTCTAACCAACTCTCAGATGAGGATGATTCTTTGAGAACCACTGGTCTAGAGCATAGTCAGATGGCCACAAATAACTGCAAGGAATGCTAGGAAATGTGTAGCTAGGCAGTTACATTTAAATACACTGTTCGCTGTACAGAGGGGCTCAAATGCAAGAACACGGGAGAGGTATTCAACATATCTGGCAACAACTCTATTACTATGGAAGATGGGGAGAATGGATTTTAGTGACCAGATATGAGCCTTCACCACAGTCCCCTACTAGAGTCTATCTACTGCCCTGACCTGACTCTCCCATGAGGTATGTAGAAATCCGGGGGGCCCTCCCCAGACACAGATGCCCAGGGTGGGTTTGTATAAGTAATGGGGAGGTGCCCTTGTCCCATTCTGCTACCCTTGCATGGTTTGCAGTATCCAGGAACAGCTACGATGAGACCTATTGGAGTGCATATTTATTCTCTGTGCTGTGGTTCCAGGAATAGTGTAGAAACACAGCTTTTGACTCATGACTCAATACTAATGGGTACCATGCTTGCATAGCTGAAGAGGGAAATCAGAATCCCACATTGCTGTCATGAAGACAGGAAACCCCAGTAATGAGCTAGTGCAACAAAATAGTAAAGATGAATGGTTGCAGGCCACCAATGAGACAGTACAACATAACCAAGTTGGTAGATGTCACAGTGGAAGGATTCTATCATCTCCAAGGAAAGCTCTGATCTGAAGCTATTCTTTACACTGAGTACAGTCGACACTTGGTATTTTGATCTGCGGTTGGCTGAATCCGCGGATGCGAAACCCGTGCATACGGAGGACCGAGTGTACTAAGCCATTTTATATAAGGGATTTGAGCATCCACAGATTTTGGAATTCGTGGGAGTCCTGGAACCAACTCCCCACGGACACCGAAGGAAGACTGTATAAGATGACTTTTTTTTTTTTTTTTTGTCTGCGTTGGGTCTTCGTTGCTACGCACAGGCCTTCTCTAGCTGCGGCAAGTGGGGGCTAGTCTTCGTTGCAGTGTGCGCGCTTCTCAGTGCAGTGGCTTCTCTTGCAGTGGCTTCTCTTGTTGCGGAGCACGGGCTCTAGGCACGCGGGCTTCAGTAGTTGTGGCACACGGGTTCAGCAGTTGTGGCTCACGGGCTCTAGAGTGCAGGCTCAGCAGTTGTGGCACATGGGCTTGGTTGCTCCATGGCATGTGGGATCTTCCTGGACCAGGGGTCAAACCCGTGTCCCCGGCATTGGAAGGTGGATTCTTAACCACTGCACCACCAGGGAAGTCCCTGTATAAGATGACTTTTGATAGGTTCCATAATCAAGTTGGAGCTTCTCTTAAATAGTCTATCCACTGCTCCGGCAACACTCTGATTCAGCCAGATTATCTGTCTTGAGTTTCTGTACTGAATGGCTTGGTACAGTAAACAGATTTCCAGAAACATCAACCTGGCAAGGATTACTGTGAGAGTTTAGGAAAGTTAAAAACCTTCTTAGCCTTAAATATTGCCATCTGCTAAATGAAGACTATATCATCTGTCCTCAGCAAGAGGCAGTTTGGCATATCAGAAAGCGTGGGCTCTGAGGTCAGACTATCTGGCTTCAAACTGTAGAAACTTGGGAGAATGGCTGAATCTCCTTGCAACGGGAGCCTCATTTCCTCCGTCTCTAAGGTGGGGCCCATTATACTATCCTTACAGCATACGGATGGAGGCTTCCACCAGGCCACTAGGCGTTTCCACCAGTCTCACACTAGCCCAGTGCCTGATTCATCGTAGACACCCACCTAATCATTGGTGCCTTGCCTCTTGCTCCTGTGCATATCTTGCTTGGGGAGCGTTTGGGTATACCACTGCTGTAACCGAAAGAGTAATAAGTATTGAAATCTGCAGCATTATAAAAGATGTATTTAGAGCAGCAAGGGATTAGCTATGACAATAATAGCCTGCATATGGGAATTAAGCCCCAGATCATGGGGAAAAAGAGAGAACTTGGGCTAAGTTTTAAAAAGACGTGCTTACTAAGGAAGAAAGATACATTTTTTCCACCACCCCCCCCCCCCCGCCCCCCAGTGCAAGTTATTTTCCTCAGGACTTAGATAAGGAGGGTAAAGCTGAGGTTCTTTGAAATAGAGGCTGTGCACTCCCTGCTCCTTTTCTTAAACCAAATCTAATAGCTGGGCTTTGTCTGAGAAACTTCATGAACTGTAATTGTAATTTCAAGAATCGCTATACCAAGAGCCCCTGAAACCACTAATGGAGAGAAATTTGGGTCTTTTCGTACATCCTGCTATTTCCTTTCAGATCATCAAAGTTCCTTATAGGAATAACAAACAGTTGTTTGGATTCTGCTTGCAATGGCCCGGACCAAAGGCTAGAAAGCACTCCTCTGCATGCAGCCTGGCTAGAAATAGTCATACGAGAAAGGAATTTTTCCCCAAGAAGCTCTTTAAGCCGCCCATGCTGGACCTGATTAATTCAGGAGAGCAGTGTCCAGGAAAATGCTTTTCATTCCAGTTAAGCTCTTTCTGGCTCTGGCTCTTTTCCTTCCTCAATTCAAGGAGTCTGAAGATGCACTTTCTAAAGCATCCTAGTCTCTCTCATACAGAAGGGGAATGTTCAGTCCCACAAAAGGAATACAGAAATGATTCCTTCTAGATGGCTTTCGACTCACGGGATTTCTGTCTTTCAGTGTCTTCAGAAGGTGAAGACAATTCTGATTTCGGTGGCATTGGAAGAATTGGGGCAGATAGCCATTAGTGGCGGAAAACTGGAATAATGACTATGACGGCAACAATCACCACAAAACATGTCTGGGGCAACATCACTTTCAGCCTGTGTATTTCTTCTAGACTAATCCCCCGCCCTTAGTCGCCCAGTTTGAGTAATGACATGTCCTTGGTGCTGAGCAAAGCAGGTTGATTTCATCTATTCTGCTCTCCGTGTTCCTCTTGTGGGAGGGCAAGACTGTAAAATGATGGTGGGGATAGTAAATTTTTGTTATTTATTGGCAGGACTTTCTATGCCCTTTGCTAAAAGCTCTCACTGGGAGAAGCCGGCAGCAAGGAGGAAAGTATTTCTTTAGCATAGTTGTCATTTTTCAGTGAATGGAATGTAGTTAAAAAGGTCATAAATGCTGCCTCTATCTACTCACAGAGTAGTATCATCACAAGTGCCAATATTTCATATTGAAGTTAAAATCAATTAATTCTTTAAAATTTCCTGTTTTCGAGTAAGTGGCTAAAATGGGGCTACCTTTCAGCGTTATATTAACTGTAGTCTCTGCAACCTTTAGGGACTCATCTAAACATTAGCACCCTAAGGATCACAAGTGGCAGCACGTGCTTCCCAAATTACTGAGAGCTGGCTTCATATCTGGTTGTAAAAATACAAATCGGCCTCTCTTACTCTGTGTTGGCTCAGACAGCAGCTGCTTATGATATAAAAAATATGATGGCTGGCTGGTTTACGGCATCCACTATAAATACAAGGATATTTTATTCATCTGAGGAAAACCATGAATTGGATCAAGACAAGTTAGAAGAAGAAGCAGGAGTTTACATTTTAGTGAGTGTCACAAAACACACCCCAGGTGGAGGATTTGAGCCCTGGGCTGCTTTTCTGGCAGAAGCCCCTCTCCAAAACTTCCCCCACCCCGACATGTGGGAATCCCCGGAGCCCACCATCTTCCCTAAAGGATTCATCTTCTCCAAAAGATACTGGGGCTAGTAGGGAAAGGAGGAGCCACTGTTGTGTCTGCAGAAGAATTGAAATCATGGACATTTCTATACAATCCGATGATTGAAAGGCACCTGCGGTATTATCTAGTACGAATGCCCTTCATGTCGGGAAGCACCATGTCAAAATTCCCCAAAGGTGAACTGCCAATATCAGTGTCCAAAACGTCACTATATTATAAGGCGAGCCATTTGTTTTCAGGACATTAGACTATTTGTACATGAGGCTAAGGTGTGATTCCCTATAACTTTACTGCATTGGCTTTAGTTCTGATTTTTCCAGCGCCACATATTTAATGAGCTATTTACATACTGCCTCATTCCATAGAGGATTTGAGGCAGCTTACAACTAATAGTATGCACAGGGTATCCAAAGAGAAAAATGAAAAGTTGAGAGAATCCAGTAAAGAGAAGATGAGGGTTAGAAATTCACACACCCAGGAGCCAGATTCAGACCAGAAATGTCTTCCTTACCAGGTCTTTTAGGGTTGTTGGAGGTAGCCTCCAATGTGGTTCTGTATTTCCTGACAGTCAGATATTTCCTACCAATGAGAGGGAAGAGAAACTGCAAAAAGGCTCCATGAGAACAGGAATATGTGCCCATTTTGTTCTCTGCTGGGTCCCCATGCAGGTGCTCAATCAGTATATGTTGAATGAATGTTGAGTCAAAGAGGAAAATGCACTCAATTACGAGATTCAGGGTATTGGTAAGATCAAAAAGAATAAATTGTTCAGAAGAAGCAATTGCTAGAAATAAAACTGAAGTTCCTTTGAGTCCTCAAACAGAGAACAGAATGTAACAAAGCAGATGACGCCCTTGACAATTTTCCTACAATGGGTCAAAGAATGAATTTCCTCCACTGTTTCTCATAATGATACTCAGGACGGACAGAAAGTACAAAGGCCGAAGTGCTGTTCAATAAAAAGGAATTCTACAAGAGGACAAATAATGAAATACAAGTAAGTCTAAAAAGTTTTAACTCCGAGTTTTTCAGAGGCACATGTATATACCCCCAGAAGCTTGTGTCTCTATCGGAGACAGACATTAAATACAGATTAAACACCCTGGGTGCTGAATTTACTGGAAGATGGAGTTGGGGGGAAAAAAGGCAAGAAAGAGACTAGTCCATAATTTAAGCCCTTGCTACTCAGAGTATGCACAGACCAGCACATCTGGCACCATCTGGGGGCTCATTAGAAATTCAGAATCTCAGTCTTTCCTCCAGACCTACTCAATTAGAACCTACATGTTAACAAGATCCCCAGGTGATTCATACACAGAAAAATTTGAGAAGTGCCTCTTCAATCCATTATTCTTATATTCAGAGAGAAATGGATCATTTATGGAGCAAACTGTAAGATTCCCATAACTGTTAAAGATAATATGAGAAACTCACTAGTGGCTGGCAGTTGGGGCCACACCTCTGGATGGGTGGGGAGGTCGTGAGAGCTCAGGCTGTTCTGTCCTTAAAGACGGGAGTGTTGGAGAAGATTGCTCTGATTTGCTGAGAAAGAAAATCTAAACTCTTTAAGTTTTTTTTTAACTTGTTTATTGGAGTATAGTTGCTTTACAATAGTGTGTTAGTTTCTGCTTTACAACAAAGTGAATCACCTATACATATACATATGTCCCCATACCTCTTACCTGTTGCATCTCCCTCCCACCCTCCCTATCCCACCCCTCTAGGTGGTCACAAAGCACCGAGTGATCTCCCTGTGCTATGCAGCTGCTTCCCACTAGCTGTCTATTCTACGTTTGGTAGTGTATATGTGTCCATGCCACTCTCTCACTTCGTCCCAGCTTACCCTTCCCTCTCCGTGTGTCCTCAAGTCCATTCTCTACATCTGCGTCTTTATTCCCGTCCTGCTCCTAGGTTCTTCAGAACTTTTTTTTTTTTTTTTTTTAGTTTCCATATATATGTGTTAGGATACGGTATTTGTTTTTCTCTTTCTGACTTACTTCACTCTGTATGACAGACTCTAAGTCCATCCACCTCACTACAAATAACTCAATTTCATTTCTTTTTATGGCTGAGTAATATTCCGTTGTATATATGTGCCACATCTTCTTTACCAATTCATCTGTCAATGGACACATAGGTTGCTTCCATGTCCTGGCTATTGTAAACAGAGCTGCAATGAACATTGTGGTACATGACTCTTTTTGAATTATGGTTTTCTCAGGGTATATGCCCAGTAGTGGGATTGCTGAGTCATATGGTAGTTCTATTTTTTAAGTTCCTTTTTTAAGAAACCTCCATACTGTTCTCCATAGTGGCCGTATCAATTTACATTCGCACCAACAGTGCAAGAGGATTCCCCTTTCTCCACACCCTCTCCAGCATTTATTGTCTGTAGATTTTTTGATGGTGGCCATTCTGACCGATGTGAGGTGAGACCTCATGGTAGTTTTGATTTGCATTTCTCTAATGATTAGTGGGGTTGAGCATCCTTTCATGTGTTTGCTGGCAATCTGTATATCTTCTTGGGAGAAATGTCTATTTAGGTCTTCTGCCCATTTTTGGATTGGGTTGTTTGTTTTTTTGATATTGAGCTGCATGAGCTGCTACTAAATTTTGGAGATTAATCCTTTGTCAGTTGCTTCATTTGCAAATATTTTCTCCCATTCTGTGGGCTTTCTTTTCATCTTGTTTATGGTTTCCTTTGCTGTGTAAAAGCTTTTAAATTTCATTAGGTCCCATTTGTTTATTTTTGTTTTTATTTCCATTTCTCTAGGAGGTGGGTCAAAAAGGATCTTGCTATGATTTCTGTCATAGAGTCTTCTGCCTATGTTTTCCTCTAAGAGTCTTATAGTATCTGGCCTTACATTCAGGTCTTTAATCCATTTTGAGTTTATTTTTGTGGATGGTGTTAGGGAGCGTTCTAATTTCATTCTTTTACATGTAGCTGTCCAGTTTTCCCAGCACCACTTATTGAAGAGGCTGTTTTTTTCCTCCATTGTATATTCTTGCCTCCTTTATCAAAAATAAGGTGACCATATGTGCGTGGGTTTATCTCTGGGCTTTCTATCCTGTTCCATTGATCTATATTTCTGTTTTTGTGCCAGTACCATACTGTCTTGATTACTGTAGCTTTGTAGTATAGTCTGAAGTCAGGGAGCCTGATTCCTCCAGCTCCGTTTTTCTTTCTCAAGATTGCTTTGGCTATTCGGGGTCTTTTGTGTTTCTGTACAAATTGTGAAATTTTTTGTTCCAGTTCTGTGAAAAATGCCATTGGTAATTTGATAGGGATTGCATTGAATCTGTAGATTGCTTGGGTAGTATAGTCATTTTCACAATATTGATTCTTCCAATCCAAGAACATGGTATATCCCTCCATCTGTTTGTATCATCTTTAATTTTTTTCATCACTGTCTTATAGTTCTCTGCATACAGGTCTTTTGTCTCCTTAGGTAGGTTTATTCCTAGGTATTTTATTCTTTTTGTTGCAATGGTAAATGGGAGTTAAACTCTTTAAGTATTTAAAGACTGCTCTGAAATCCTTATCCTCTCCCCACTAGAGTGTTTCTTTTTTTGGATTGAATGTAACACTCTGTCTGTCTTTAATCGTTCTTCATATCAGGGAATTATTGACAGTAGTACCCTGGCAGACCCACTGTCTGGAAAACAAAGTCTTGATTTACAGCATTTGCTGATTACCATGGTGTAAATACTCTCACCATGACCCGTTTCAAGCTACTAAGGGTTTAACAACCAGCTCACAAAATTCCTGAATATCTAGCAATTTCCAGCAAGTGAGTACCAGCTGGCTCCAGCATACCATTAGTTCCAGACCCTTTTCCACCCTGGCTGCCTGTACCAGATCCATTGCAGTTTGTCAGACTGCCATGATCTGAGTACAAAAACCCAGGCAGAGTTTGGCAGGTACCAAGTACAAGGGAATTAACCTTCCCATTATACTATAATTAATGTAGTCCAAGATCACATTCGATCCTTGGCAGCCGTGCACACTTTGGCTCACAGTGAGTTACAATATATAAAGATCCTAAGACTCCCCCTTTACCACCACTATACTAATGTTGGCCCATGTCTTTTTCACACTGTTTTTGTATAGTTTAATTTTTAAACAAAAATACATACATTTATATGCATCCTTATTGTATTTAATCTTGTTCATTTTAACTCTTCATTCTACCTTGTGGAGAACCCTCTGACTTCTGAACATGTCACTGGCTATGGAATCTATTCGTCTCTATTCTGCATCTTCTACACATTCACTGAGCTTTCCTCATTAAGTGTTTATTAGAGCGTTTAATAAGAAGTAGAGTAGGACAGGGTTAAGAGGAAGGCTGTTACAACAGTATTGGAATCTAGCTCAAAGTTGACATTCAAGACCAGATGTGAATTCACATATCTATTCTATTATCTCTTTACTTCTCATCCACAAAAATATGATAGCCCTGTTTAATAGCTTGCTGAGATCCAGATACACTATGTCTAAGGCATTCTTCTTACTGGCAATTTTCGGAACACTATCCAGACGAAGGGAAAAAGAATTGAGTTTGGCTTTAGAAGGATTTCTTAACAATAATCGCTTTCCATTTTAAGTGCTTCCAAATCAACTATTTAATAATACACTTATAATTTTTCCAAGGACCAATGCCCAGCTCAATGACTTGATACTATGGTGTTTCACTCATAACTGGAAGGATTCACCTGTGCAGAAAACCAAGCAAACTGGGAGAGGCTGATTCTTTCTTTCTTTATTTTTAACGAGAACAGTTGTTTGCTTATTTTTTTATAAATTTATTTATTTATTTGTTTTATTTTTGGCTGTGTTGCGTCTTCGTTGTGGTGCACGGGCTTCTCATTGTGGTGGCTTCTCTTGTTGCGGAGCACGGGCTTCAGTAGTTGTGGCACGTGGGCTCTAGAGTGCAGGCTCAGTAGTTGTAGCGCACAGGCTTAGTTGCTCCGTGGCATGTGGGATCTTCCCGGGCCAGGGATCAAATCCGTGTCCCCTGCATTGGCAGGTGGATTCTTAACCACTGCACCACCAGGGAAGCCCGAGAGGCTGATTCTTAAAGTTAGACTCAGTTGCTGGAATGGACGGGGAGTTGGAAATGATCTGAGCGATAGGAGCAAGTTTTGAACCCATAGGTGGAACATGGTGGGTGGAGAGTATAATTTCACACAAGGCTTTGTCAAAAGCAATTGTTGTCACGGAGGTCTCTCAAGAGGTAACAGGGAATAGGGACTTCCCTGGTGGCAAAGTAGATAAGACTCTGCGCTCCCAATGCAGGTGGTCAGGGTTCAATCCCTGGTCAGGGAACTAGATCCCCCATGCATGCCCTTACTAAGAGCTCGCATGCCACAACTAAGGAGCCAGCGAGCCGCAACTAAGACCCAGCACAACCAAATCAATCAATCAATCGATAAGTATGTTTTTAAAAAAAGAGGTAACAGGGAATAGAAGTGGCAGGCAAGTAGACGCAAGGAAAGGTTCTGTACAGTGACCTGAGGAGACTGGGATATCAGAGTCTTCTGTCCACAAGTTGCAAGCTAGGGTCCAAGAACAGACTCCAATACTTAACTTAGGGATACATAATACAAGGAAGGACCCAGGGCCCCAAACTGAGACATAAGGTCAGGGTGGGGATGGTAGCCAATAGCATATGATGGTGGACTTGCAAAGCATTAAGCTAGGACTTCTCTTACTGAAGTCACCCCTTGCCCCAGAACCTGGCTTGGGCTGAACTTTTAAGAGGCTATCAGATGATTCCCAGCCAGGGAGAAAGGGAGAATAAGAGGGCAGGGAACTAGACAGATACTGAAATCTTAAATCTGTGAGCAGCACGGTGCAATGCCAATCCAAAGAATTAGACTTCAGAGTCAAATCCTGGCTCTGCCATCTACTGGCAATACATGGTAAACAGATTATTTAACCTCTCTGTGGTCTCAGTTTCCTCATCTAAAAAGTGAAGCTAGTATGAGTACCTACCTCATAAGATTATTGTGAGGAACTGATGAAGCCACATGTGTAAAGCACTCAGAACCAGCGCCTGGCACCTAGTAAGTACTATGTACATGTTTGCTACTAGTATCATTTGCCTTTTCCAGTTAGAGAAATCTGGATATGCGCCAATTCTCTAGCATTTATTCCCCTGTCCATCATTTTCCTGGTAACCAATAGCAGTTCTGTTATCTCATCTCATTCTTTCAATGATCCCAGATATAATTTGCCTAGGCCTCGAGATTTTTAACTCATTTAAAGCAGATAGGAGATTTTAAAATATTACTTAATATCTCTTCACTTCCTTCTTAAGCCTTGTACGAGAATGCTGCTGAAGTCTCACATATGAATCTGTCTGATCCCCCTGTTCCTATTTTAATATTTCTTTCTTGTTGGAAGCTGCAGAGGCGTGAAATTTGGGGGAGGAAGTCCATAAGATATCAGGCCAAGAAAACCTCTTGAAGTAGTGCAAAGTGGCCTTGATAGGTAATTAGAAGATCTGGTTTTGAGTCTTGCTGTCTGACACAGCAGTTTGCATGGGGCAAGTGGCTTAACCTCTCTGGTTCCTGAGTCCTTATTTGTCAGAGAGGGTTTTGAATGAGATATTATCCATCCCTGCTTGGTCTGCTGCGGTAGTCACTTACCACGTGTGGCTCCTGAGCCCTTGAAATGTGGCAAGTCCGAACTGAGATATGCTAGAAATGTACAATACCACATTTTGAAGACTGAGTGCCAAAAAGAATATAAAGTATCTCGTTAATATTTTTATATTAATCACATGTTGAAATGAGCACACCTTGGATATACCGTGTTAATTAAATGTTATTACAATTCGATCCACCTGCTTCTTTTCACTTTTTTTATGTGGCTGCTGGAAAAGTTAAAATTACAGAAGTGGTTCGCGTTATACTTCCATTGGACAGCACTGCCTTACAGCTCCTCTTTGCTCCAATCATATATTATTCTACAATATTCTGATTCCTTGTCTTGCATGGGTGGTGTTTTCCAAAGTCTGAGATGACAGTCAATGGGACGAGACACAGCACAATTTCTAGTCGCATTCTTGTCTGATTTCCCTCCCTCTCCCTAGCCTCGGCCGAAGAAGGGCCCAGTTCCTGAAGATGAATTACTAAACAGGATGAAGTAAAATAAGCATTGCCTTTTCCATTGCACAGAAATGTCAGCTGTTTACTACTGTAACTCACTCCTGTTCCAACTTTCAAAAGAATGTATCAAAGGCATTTACAACTCAAATTCCCAGTGAGGGATTATTCAAATTACTTGAAAAATATCTTACAGTTTATATCCTGAACTTTGATTTCAGGAGCTTGAAACTATTACAATGGTTCTAAAAACAG
The DNA here is from genome assembly GCF_011762595.2 of Tursiops truncatus. Classification (NCBI taxonomy): domain Eukaryota; kingdom Metazoa; phylum Chordata; class Mammalia; order Artiodactyla; family Delphinidae; genus Tursiops; species Tursiops truncatus. The sequence continues at coordinate 114,328,960 of NC_047055.1, read as the reverse complement.
ACAGAGACAACTTATTTCTCGTGACACCTGAGGAACACCTTAGGTTCCCCTTCAATATAATCTTACTGGGCCAAGGTTACTTTATAGCCAAGAGGAGTGATTATATTTCTTTGCAAAGAAGTTCCTGCCAAAACAAGTGAGGGAATTAGTGGAGGAGATCAGTAACATCAAACTAACACTGAGAGCGAGAGTGAGGACACGAGCAAGTGAATGAGGGAGAGGAAGGGAAAGAGAAAGAAACTATACTTTTAAAAGCACTAAAAATAAAAATTTCAAATTAGACTAAAAAATACTCAAAATAATATAGGCTGGCACAAACCTGAATTCTCAGGGGGGCTAATCCAATGTCTGTGATTTGCAGTCCCAAAGAAAGAATACCTTAAAATGAGAAATCCCATATTCAACTTACATGCCTGATGTTACAGGACCTGAGACCTTGGGTTTATTGCTGACATGATGGATATGAAATCAAGATGCTTTACTTCCTTACTCTTAAGAGAATAAATGCTTTTTCCTTAATTTTCTTCAGCCTATTGCCAAAATTTGTTAGACCCATCCATGATAAATAAAGACTATATTACAAAGAAATAACATTTCCAAGAAGAAAGAAATGAACACACACACACTTTGTTTTTAAAAAAACCTAGGCATTAAAAATATTCTACTATGAATCTATAAGTTTCTATTAAATCACCATCTTGACAATGAAAATTTATGCATCTAAATGTATAACAGACATTACATACTATTTTGGAATATTTTCACCCCCGGAGCTATGAATGATGAGTGTATAGGGAGAAATAATGCCTCAGCAGCCAGTAATACATAGGTTTGGGTCATAAAACAAAATATCAAAACAATTTCTTGGTTTCCCCAAATAGAAGGCATTTTGTTTGTGCTTCTGGGTTGGGGGTAAAAGTTAAAATGGAGAAAGGAATAGAAACAGAAAGCAAGGACATATATACACTACCAAATGTAAAATCAATAGCTAGTGGGAAGCAGCCTCATGGCACAAGGAGACCAGCTCGGTGCTTTGTGACCACCTAGAGGGGTGGGATAGGGAGGGTGGGAGGAGGGAGACGCAAGAGGTAGGAGATATGGGGATATATGTATATGTATAGGTGATTCACTTTGTTATAAAGCAGAAACTAATACACCATTGTAGAGCAATTATACTCCAATAAAGATGTTAATAGATAGATAGATAGCAAGCAAGGGCCCTGAAGATTGACTTTTTCAACTTGAAAATGGTGGCCTTTAACACCTTAAGGTCTTGGACATAATAAAATGGTTATAGTCTTTTAATTAGCATAGACTTGGCTAAGGTTGTCCTGCTTTCTGGGATTCAGATTCAATAAAGCCTTCCTGAGGAGCTGCGATCCTCTGAACATTTGCCGCACGAAATGTCAACACGGTGCTCTAACTTGCAGAGTTTTCTGTTTGCTACAGGTCAGAGCAGTGGGCGCCCTGGGTAAAAAGCATTCTGGGTCCTGTTTATCCTCTGAGAACTGTTTGCCTTGAATTATTTGCATGGGTGGCTATCTTTGTCATAAAACCCATTTTGTTTGCTTTTTAGAATCATTTCATCACCAATGACAAATATTACAAAGCATTTTAAGTGGGCAGGATACCGTCCTAGGAACTGGGGTTATGAAGACAAAGTCTCAGCATCAAGGAGCTTCTATAGTAGTTGGGGAGAGAATCAGCTGAGGGCCAAAAAAATATAAATGGTGTTATAAGCATAGTGGCAGGCCAGATTTGTGTCTCTGTGGGATTCAGATGTGCATGGGTGTGACCGGCCAGATTGGTTGGGTGGGCTCACTGCAAGCCTATTTGTATGAGTATTGAACAGCTGCTTTTAAAAAATCCCTCCGTAACAGGACAAAAATCACCAGGAATCACATAATTTTACCAGTAACAAAGTATAAGGGAATAGTGTTGCGAGTAAAATTCAAGAGTTATACTGTCTCTGACCCAGCCCTAAGGAAACATTGCTTGGATTCTAGGAAGAAAGAAAGCTGTAAGTAAACATTTACTTTCTCTAAAACTGTAGAATATTAGAGAAAGAACATGCCTTGAGACACTTCTAGCAGAGTATAACAAATGCAGGCTGTGGTAGTCATTACTGCTATTCTCCAAATATTTCCTGCTCTCTATTTTCTGAGCATATGAGTTGGAATACACTTCTTGGCTCCCTTGTGTTTAGGTGAGCCTGGTGACTAATTCTGGCATGTGGATGGACATATGGAAGTAGGTACAAAGTGTGAAGATCCATGATTCTCAGGTTAACACCCACCAGAAAGCACCGATCGTGGAGACAAGGCACTGAACAACCAAGTAAACAAAATGATCCAGCTAACTGATGCCATCCAGCTTTTATCATTAGCCACCACAGAATTGGCACAATGGAAACAATGGGGTAACCATGGTGTCAGAGATGGAGGTCACACAGGCGCCCAGCAGGAATCTATTATTGCCACCTCAGTTGCCCAACCTGTTAGCACCGTAGACCAATGCTGAGTCCCCTCCATCCTGGAAAATCTAGCTGTTCATTCTCACAGAAATAGATACTTATTCCAGATATGGGTTCGCCTTATCTGCCTGCACAGCCTCAACCAGCTCCACTATTCAGGGGCTTACAAAATGCCTGACAGCATTTAACATAGCATCTGACCAGGACGCTTCATTTCACAGCACAGGAGGTGGGACAGTGGACTCATAATCATGGGAGGCACTGGTTGTATTACACACTGCACCATTCAGAACACAACTGGACATCATAGAGCAATAGGACTGCCCGCTGAAGGTACAGCTGAAACGCCAGCTCAGAGGCAAGGCCCGGCAAGGGTGGAGTGCCATCCTCCAGGATTCAGTATACACACCGAGACAGAGGCGTTGATGTGGCACTACACCCCCACAGGAAAAGCCCATGGATCTGTGAACCAAGAAATGGAAGTAGGAGTGATTCCACTTGCCATTACTGCCAGCGACCCACTGGGGGACTTTGTGCTTCCCACCCCTTCAACTTCGGGCTCTTCTCGATGAGTATGTCCCAAAGGGGGCATACTCTCGCCACCACAGTTCCCCTTTAGAAGACATAGCAAGCTACACCTGTCCCCTTGTGTTCCCTGTGTCCTAGGTCCAGCAAGCAAATAATGAGTCACCATTCTACGGGGTAATTGACCCTGGTCAGCAGGAGAAGGCTGGGCTACTTTCACACAGCAAGGGCAAGGAGCAACACACGTGGCGCCCAGGTGATCCGCGTGCCCACCTTGTGGTACTCCCTCACCCGACTGTGACTGTGAATAGACACGTGCATCGAGCTCAGTCTGAGAAGGGAGTAGTTACTGAGGCGATCACGTTACCGGGCAAGCCATTGAGAGCAGCAGAGACGGCAGCTGAGAGTGAAGGGAATTGAGAAAGGACGGTGGAACAGGAAGATAGCAAATACCACTTGAGGCCCAAGTCCAACTGCAGCAATGGACACTGGAGTTTGTCACATTAATCTCTCTCTTCTAAGTTTCCCCTCAGGAAGAAAGACCCACTCGTACCCTGGACTAACTGCTTGCTCCCTAAACCTGTACAGAGAAGTGAATTTGTGTGTCAGCTATGAAGGGAAAATCCTTGACTACCCAGAACCATTTCTGTCATCCCCTCCCAAGTCCCATCAAGTGAGATTACAGAGATTTGATTCTGACCTGAGGTCTCCATGGTCACGCACATCAGGAACCCATCTTCCATACATCTGCCTCCGTAGAAACGAAGTTGTGAGCCCCTAACTTGCTTTGCCTCGGTCTCCTTAATATCACTCTAGGCAGCGTATTGATCTTTTGTCATCTACTTTAGCTCCCTTATTTTTCTTCTCTCGTTATTCTCTCCGGCACTGACTCACCGTTTGTGCCCATTTTATCCTAAATTATTCTGATTGTGGAAAACATATATGGAGGATCAGTTTATCTTTAGGTTTCAATGTAACAGCCGCCCAGAGGCATTTGCAATAACCACGTGGCCGCTGCCACGTGTACTTTGTCTTGCATATGTGGCAGTCATATATGGGCTAGAGCCCAAGTTCCCCAAGCACACCCCCTCCATGGGCATTTGTGACACTCGCCACCCAGCCCCAGACAGAGACTGTGTGTATATGTGGAAGCGTGTCTTTATGTGGGAGGTGGATATTTGGATCACTCTCTGTGGAAGTGAAGCAGTTTCTCAAGATATTGCTCCATTTCTAGATCTAAGTGCTAAGGTAATTCTCCCTGATGCAGGGTGATTGCCCTGATTGCCTGCTAAGAACTAGAGAAAAGGCACTAGTTGTCCAAATTCCATGCAACTCACCTGAATGTGGGTGAGGAGGCATTCAGTGGCCTTGGTGTTGGAGATGAGGGAATGCTCAGCAGGGAGTCCCATTGCAGGAGATACGGAGCCTGAAAAGATAGAACAGTCAAAACTGTAACGAAGTATGGAGAGAGGTTCAAAACAGGGGCAGTCCCCAATAGTAACAAAACACACATTCTTTTTTGAGTGCACAAGGAACGTTTACCAAAATTCACTATATACTGGGTCGTCAAGTCTCAACAAATTTCAAAGGATGGAAATCATTCAGAGTACATATATTCTCTGATCACAGTGATCTTAAGCTAGAAATCAATAACAAAAAGATGACTAGAAAATTCAAAACTGATTGAAAGTTAAGCAATACACTTCTAAATAATCCATGAGTCAAAGAAGAAATCACAACGGAAATTAGAAACGTTTTGGACTGATAAGGAAAGATACTGCATATCAAAACTTATAGGTGTAGATAGAGAAGGGCACAGAGGCAAAATTATAGTTTTAAAAGCATGGATTAGGAAAGGCAGGCTGAAAATCAATGATCTATGTTTCCATTTCAAAAAGTTAAAGAACGACAAATCAAATCCAGAGAAGAGAGAAGGAAGGAAATAATAAAGGTGAGAAAGGAAATCAAGACAATAGAAAACAAGAGAGAAGAATCAATGAAGCTAAAAGTCGGTTCTTTGAGAATATTAATACAGTTGATACAGTAGAGGATGTCAGACAGCTTTCCAAGTCCAGGGACCAGAGAGGAACATCAAAGTTTGGATAATGCCAATGTCACAAAAGGGAATTTGAATGGATACTGAATGGGGCCCAGACTATTCTATCAGTGCATGTCAGCTGCTTACTTGTGTGGTCAGTCAGGTTGTGGTCCATGGGTGGTCAACCAAGCTCCAACACTCAGCATTGGAGGAAAATGATCTTATTAATTTTATGAGGACTGATCATGCTTGTGTTTGTGTTGTCCGTGTATGGTATGAATAGAACTGTTCACTTTCCTGTGTTCACACCTGTGCATCAGTAAGGATGCACAGCGTTGCAAGTAATGGAAAATGGCTCTCAAATTGACTTAAACAATGAGAAAATATGTTAGCCCAATCACAAGGTGTCCAGGGTCAGGGCAGACTCCAAGCACATTATGTTGTATCTCCAGCTCCACTCTGCTTTGTCCACCTCTGTGGGATGGCCACAGCAGCCCCAGATATAACATGCAGATACAGCGAAGTCCAGGTCAAGAGGAGACTTCTCTCTCTGTGTCTCCTATCCAGTCCCCGTGGCAGAATTTCCTCTTATGTCTCATTGGCCCAGACTGGGACATATACCCTTTATTAAATTAATTACTCATATGGGATTGCCATGATTGGTTCAGACCAATTTTTAAAAAACATTTTACTGAAGTATAATATACCTCAAAATATGTGTATAGATTGATGCATTTTTTACAAAGTGGGTCCACCTCTATAACCAGCACTAGAAAAGGATTTTTAACCTTGCTTGTGCCAGGGAACCCTATGGCAGTGTGGTGAAGCCTAGGGACTCTTTTTAAGAATTTTTTAAATGTATAAAGAAAAATACATAGAATAAAAAGAAATCCAGTTATCTGGAAATAACGTTATTAGCATTTTAATGCATTCATTCAGGTTAATTAAGATTAATTTGGTCATTCAATAAATTCACGATATAAGTATGTGTGCTTCTTTATTAAGACATTAAATAACAAAATCTGGTGGTAGATATAATTGCTACAATAATTCTGAATTGCTGACGAGCATAAAGGATTCCACTGGTGACAAAAATCATAGCTCCTGCTAATATACTACTATGGTTTGCTGCCTACATTTATAATGAAAGGAAAAGCTATGTTTCAGTTAAAGATTAGTGAAAATAAAGAGGTGTTTTTTCCATGCACAGTCACAGACCCCTCGAATTTTATCCGTGGACCAATTAAGGGTCCATGGGCCCAAGGTTAAGAACATCTGGAATTTAGACTCATCGGTTGAAGTGGTCTGGATGTTGGGGGGTTGAACACCATGACCCACGACAGCAGATGAAAGAAACTGGAGCTTTGAGTCCTGCAGATTCATTCATTCATTCATTCGATCAACAATTATTTGTCACACGCCCACTATGTGTTTGGCGCCATGTTTTGTACAGGTATTCAGTGGTGAATTAAGTGACACGATCTCTCACCTCACAGAGTAATTAGACCACTGGAGAGGAAAAACAGTAGAGATGTATATAGAGGTGAACTGAAGATTCAGAGAGAGGGCAAGTTGACCACTTGAGCCGGAATTCAGAGGGCTGGTTCAAACCAAAGGATGGGTACGATTTTAGCTGAATTCATTACAGGTAATTGCCAAGAATTTCTCCTGAGCGAAGCAGGCTTTCCAGTGGGGCAACTCTGGACCCCTGATGAGCCCCTCTCTGGAACAGTCCTATCTTCAGTGAAGCCTGGTCTTCAGTGTGGTGGCTGGTCCCATTTAATTTGATACCATTCAATAAAGATCCCAATGATTCTCCTTGCCATGTTGGTGTTCTCCAGCAAAGCTTTCTGCTAAAACCACGAGTTCATCTTATAGTGATTTGCCTTAAGGTGCCGTCTCCAACAACACATTATGTTTCCAGCCTGCAACTGCCAGTACCGATACAGGCATTTCAGGAAACACCTTGAATTCCTGAGGAAACAGAACTTCATTACTTCCTTGCCTCCTTCGTTGTATTTACTGAGTACCTAATGGATAATAAGCACGCTGCTGGGAGCAAGGGCCACAGAGATTAATGAGACGTGGCTCTACCCTCAAGCAAACAACACTTCAGTGGAGGGAGAAAGGCATATAAAACCAGTAAATGCAGATGGTGTCCCAGCTGGTGGGGGAAAAGTCCATGGGCGTTGCAGTGGGGATGCAGAGGCTGGAGGGGACAATTCTGCCAGGTCTGGAGTGGGGAGTGGACAGAAAGGGTTTCATAAGCGGTCAGTTCTTAAGCTTCACCTGCGAAGAGGGGTGAACGGAATGTTGCTAGGTGGTCAGGGAAGAAGGAACTTTCTCAGCTATGCACTCATCAGCCACCATGGCTTTCCTCCACCCGGAGGAACCATGAATTACCCGTCAAAGCCCCAACGAGGTGGTTCTAAAATTAGGAGTGACCATCATTCAACCTTGTTTTCCTTGCTTTTCTTCGATGGTGTTTGGAAACATGTGAGCTAAAAAAGACACTCAGATAGTCAAAAGAAAAGAAATCAGAGCTAGGCAAGCGGGCAAGAATCAGAAACAGCCCGATAAGCGTAAGGAGAGGAAATGAAGTTAGTATTTCCATGCTAGGTAAGGGAGTAAATATTCTTTAGGTCCTCGAATCGTCATGAATGAAAGAAGTTTTACATCTCCTTATATTGGCTTATGTGGTTCTTTCTGAACCTCAGCCACAAATGAGAATCACCCGGAGTTTTTTAAATGACCAAATGATACACCCCAAACAATTAACTCAGTATGTTTAGGGGCAAGACACATGCATTTGTATTTTTAAAGCTCCCCAGATACAGCCCAAGTTAGGAATCGGTGCTCACACGACACGGGGTCAGCAAGCTTTGTCTGCAAAGCAGCAGAGAGTAAATATTTGGGGCTTCGCAGGCCATAAAGTCTGTCGTAACCACTCAACTCTGCTATTATAGCTCGAAAGCGGCCATAGACAATAAATGAATGCCACGGCTGTGTGACCAAGAAAACTGGATTTATGGACACTGAAATGTGAATTTCATGTAGTTTTTAGGTGTCACAAAATACTTGTGGGTTTTTTTTCCCTATTATTGAGAAATGTAAAAACCACTCTTAGCTACTGGCCATACAAAAATAGGAGGCAGGTGGATTTGGCCCACCAGCCACTGTTGGCTGTTTGCTACTATAGGCAACCCGAGACACCAGAGCAAGGAGAACAAAATGAAAAGCTTCCAGTGCGTCCTTGGTGAAATGTCAACTCGAAAATAAAGCACATTCCCATGGGCTGAGCATTTCTATCTGCATCCTGAATTTTCTCTCTAAAAATTCAAGCTTAATACTATAGAGACATTGCTAAAACTGTATCGCACTGCTCTTTAAAAACAAACAGGTAAGGTGGACGAGTTATACAAAAACAAGTTTTCAAATTATGGTTCTATAACTCTCTGCAGTATCCATTTTCAAACTGCCAATATTGCAACCTGCTTCACAATTTCATCAAATTGGCAGGAACAATTGGATGGGGTTGGAAAGCGATGACTTGCCAAATGTCGCTTGAGCCAGCAGGGGCTGGAAACAGCTTTGCTGACGAGGCTCCAGCTTGGTGAATGCATACATAGCTATAACCAACCTGTTCTCAACCAAGTAATTACCTTCTCTTGGGGAGAGAGAGCGGTATTAAAAAATTGCAGAGGGCTTCCCTGGTGGCGCAGTGGTTGAGAGTCCACCTGCCGATGCAGGGGACACGGGTTCGTGCCCCGGTCTGGGAAGATCCCACGTGTCGCGGAGCGGCTGGGCCCGTGAGCCATGGCCGATGGGCCTGCGCGTCCGGAGCCTGTGCTCCGCAACGGGAGAGGCCACAACAGTGAGAGGCCCGCGTACCACAAAAAAAAAAAAAAAAAAAAAAAATTGCAGAAAGACAGCACACTGTAGGGGGAGAGGAAGAATGGGACAGAGAAAGGGAAAGGAAGAGAAAGAAGAGAGGGCTGCAAGGAAATAAATTCCTGCAAGATAAAAGAGAAGATGGATGTGGAGAGACTCACAAAAATTCCATCTGGGAAAGTCGTCCAGGAGATGGAAAAGGAAATTAAAGGACTGGCAGGTGAACAAGGCTGGCTTTTAAAGGCTTAATAATAGGGATGTTTGGTAACCAGTGAGGCTAATGCATAAGTGCCATAAACCAGCAGGGGGGTCTCGCAGGGGACCCGCAGCACACACTAACTGAAGGACATTTAATACAGGATAATGGCAGAGAGATAGGACTGCGGCTGAATCCACTTCCCTTCATTCACAAAGGATGAGCTGGCAGAATTTCATAGCTTGGCACTGTCATTTGAGAGAAGGGGCGGTATCGACTGCAAAAGTCTTTGTAATGTGGGAACCGGAACCAGCAGAGGGAAGGAAGCAGGAAAGGAAGGACGGAAGGGAGGGAGGGAGGGAAGGAAAGAGGGAGGGAAGTTAACAAATGAAGTTAGAGACCCTGTGCTTGTAAGTTCAGGGTTAGGGAATTCTCTGCCATTCATTAGAAAATACCCTTTCAATGCAGCTGATCACTAGGTCGGCTTCTCAAACCTTGATGTGCAAACGAATCACCCCAGGAGCTCTTTATTTATTTATTTTTTAAATACTTATTTATTTATTTGGCTGCGCTGGGTCTTAGTTGCGGCACGGGGGATCTTGGTTGTGGCATGCTGGAATCTTTTAGTTGTGGCATGCAGGCTCTTAGTTGCGGCATGCGGGATCTAGTTCCCTGCCCAGGGATCGAACCCGGGCCCCCTACACTGGGAGTGCAGAGTCTTAACCACTGGACCACCAGGGAAGTCCCCACCCCAGGAGCTCTTTAAAAGGCAGGTTTTGATTCAGTAAGGCTGGGATGGAGCCCGAGATTCTGCATTTCTAGCAAACTTCCCTTTGTGATGCTGCTGGTCCAAGGACCACACTTTGAGTCGCGAGGCTCTAGGCCTACACTGTCCAGCACAGTAGCCAGTAACCACAGGTAGCCATTGAGCACTTGAAACGTGGCCGATCCGAGTTAAGGGGTGTTGTACATTCCAAAGACTTAGTGAGAAAGAGTCTACAATGGATCATTAATAATTCTTACATTGATCACATTTTGAAATGACACTGTTTTGGATATACTGGGTTAAATACAATATATTATTAGAGTTAATTTCACCTCTTTTTCCCTTTTTAAAATGCGGCTTCTAAAAAAGTTAAAATTACACACGTGGCTCCTGTTCTATTTCTAGTGCTCAGCACAGCTCCAGGCTCTCCGTCCTCACTCTCTCCTCTGGTTACTGAGCAGTTTGCATGGTTGACCCACAAGCGACGGGCGACACCCCCTCTCTCCTCTTCCCCTTTCCTGCTCTCCTCCCTAGTCTTGCTCCCCCAGTTTTCACCAGGAAAATATAAAGAAATTTGAGGCACTTTAACAAAAGGTGCCCATGAGCTCATTGCCTCACACTCAACTCCCTCCTCATACAAGCATTTATTTCAGCAAAGCCCCTGGCTTGTCCATTGAACCAACACTGGCAAAAATAAGACACAGGAGCTGCACTCCAGCTCATGGTCCAGAGGAGCAAAAAGAGAGGTAAATAAAGACATATACTACAGTGTTCTTGGTGCTGTAATAGAATACATCCAAGGGGCACAGCAGAGACATGATCTAAGGCAGTTCCACTGGCCAGAACTTTCTTGTCTGCTGGATTAGCTATGTAACTTTAGGCAGTGACTTAACCAGACCAATCCGTGTCTAAGCTTCTGCATCTGTTTAATGGGAACAATAATAGTGACCTACCTCAGAGTGTCGGTATGAAAGCGAAATGAGTATACATTTATAAAGCACTTAGGTCAGTGCTTGACACACAGTAAGCTCCGTATACATGTTAGCTAAATAAATAGACTTGACAGGCCATTGTCAACCTGCCAATGAATGTGTTTAGGCGTAAATGTCTAAATATAATTATGATCTCATCCCGTCCCAATGACCTCATGAAATTCAGTACTAAAAATGCTGTAAACGATCCCAATGGATGGATAACTTGTAGTTGATTCGCACACTCGAATACTACACAGCAACGAAAAAAGAAATAAATCACTTCTGTTCACAACACCACAGATGCACCATGGATGACCTAGCCACAAGGACGACCTTGCAGACCTGACGTTGAGCAAAAGAAGCCAGACACACAAGGGTCCATGTTGTGTGGTTCCATTTATATGAAGTTCAAAAATATGCAAAATTAATCTATGGTGAAAGATTATCTTTACTTTGGGGGTGCTGGTAATGACTGGGGACATACGAAGTAGGCTTCTCGGTGCTGATAATGTACACCTTGACCTGGGTGGTGGTTACCTGGATGTGTTCACTCTGTTAAAATTCACTGAGCTGTACACCTGAAAGTTTCACACTTTACATTATGCATATTATTCCACGATTTAAGCAAAAGAAAGAGAAGCTGATGAGGAGTTCTTTCTAAATCATTTCAGTTGGAAGATCCAGCCATGAATCTCTGGGTACAAAGATGTCAAAACCTACTTAACAAAGAGAGGTCAGTCTGAACACCTTGCTTCTATTCCAATTATTTTGATCTCTGAGCCAGAATTAAGCCCTTCCTAGAGTAGGAGAAATGGGTGAGTGAGATGAAAAGAAGATTAGAGAAAAGGAGGAAAATCAGAATGGAGCAGAGATGCTGAATAGCCCTAGGAGCTCCCGGAAGTGTGTGAAGAACAGTCTATGTAGCTCGGAGAGTAGAGCGTGTGGAGAGAAACAGTGGCCAAATGTTCTACTTCAGACCTTCTTGTGAAGCTGAGCTTTTTTCTTCCCTAAGATTTTCCTAAACACTCCCATATCTTAGAGCTCCACCTGCAGGGTTTCTTCAGTTCCCTGTGGGACTAGAAGGTTTTGCAAATTCTTTCCTCATTGCATTTTTAAGAAGCACTAGTAGTGCTACAAGAGGATGGGGCTGGCTACATCACATGCTCTTGTATTTAATAGTCAAATGGACAAACTTTAAGTAGAAGACCTTAGAGAATATCCAAAGGGCAGAGCAGAAGGACCCAGAACTGAGAACAGTCTTGCTCGCAGCTGTGGGAAGATCATCTAACATCCAAGAGGGATATGTACAGAGAAAGGAGTGTTTGTGATTATTTTTACTTTGTTCCATAACCAGTTTATTAATTTTAACTTATTTATTTATTTATTTAGGCTGCGCCGGGTCTTAGTTGCTGCACGCAGGATCTTTTAGTTGCGGCATGCATACGGGATCTAGTTCCCCAACCAGGGATGGAAGCCAGGCCCCCTGCATTGGGAGCACGGAGTTTCACCCACTGGAACACCAGGGAAGTCCCTAAAGATTATATTTTCTTAATATTACACAAAGAAAAAGTATTTTCTAAATTTCATGATAATTCAACCGAGCAATAATCTTTTATTATTTTAAGTATACCCCACTGGTTTGTGAATAACATGGTGAGGATGAAAGAATCTAAGATGAAAGGGTGAGAGAACTGGGTTCTCACTGTAGTCCAGCCACTGCCTAGGTGTGAGACTTTACGTATCTGGACCATATTTACCTTGATTATAAAATGAGGAGAAGGAAGGAAGAGCAGAGGGCTCTGGACTCTAATTCTAAGAAATCTACATCCCCTTACCTTCACCACTTCCAAATGCCAGCACCTACCTTTCTTTGTCTGAGGGCTATCTGTAGCCACTGAAGTCAGAAGATTTGTCTGCCTGTGTGGCAGGACAGAAATGCCAGGGAATTAACGCCATTTGGAAGGAGCCTCCTCCAGTAATACTGGGGAGTTGGTATATAAATACCCCAGCTCTCTTACCCTCAGGTAGAAGAACCCTAAACTATGTGTTTTACGCTATCTCCTCAGAATTTCCCAGAGACATCAAGTTCCACTCAGTCGACATGGTGATTTGCTCGGTAATGCAACAAGTAAACATAGGATTTAGACCTACGTTAGGCGTGATGGAATATGGATGCTTTCTGGGAACTCACAATCAGATCCAAGAGTATCACTTTCAGAATGTTCTAGTAGACTGAGTTTACTTTTAGTTGTCTTTGATGAAACAATCACTATTGTACTCTCTTTCTTAACAGAAATGTGTTTTTTCGAAGACTCACTTCTAACTGGTTCATTAAGCAAAGAATTATTTTGCCCAATTCCTTTGCTTTTCTGCTTTACAGGTGAGTCAGAGCAGGAATGCAGGTCCTTCCCAGGTTGTTTCTTAGCGGAGTAGTTTTTGGTTTATTATGCTTTGGTCATTTTCTCTGAAGAAGACCTGCTATTTCTAGGTAATTCCTCTTCTTTTCTTTGACTTCCAGTTCCAGAAATGACGTCTGCTGAAGGAGAACACGTTCTAGCAATGAAATCTTCCAAAGACTCCTGCCGCTGCTCTGTGACTGCGACCCCCAGGTTGTCTTTGGAAGTTTCTAAGGCCTCCTGAGTAGAGACTGGGACATGGAAGGAGTTGACAGGCAAAGGAATCCCAGCATCACCTGTAATTTTCTGAAACTTCATTAGTGCTCCTTCATTGTAAGCTGACTGCATACAAATAGAAACTTGGAGATTTTGCGCTGGTCCTGGGGCGCTCTATTCACTGCTTTCCCTTCCTGGTATCACTTTCCCATTCTCCCACCAGTGTTTCCTTCCTCACCCAAAGAAACTGTTTATACCAGAATCCTTCATCTTGACATCATCTTCTGGGTGAATTTAAACTAAGACAAAACCCCACAAACCAAACACTGTGGTGATAGGGTTCTTGAAGGCTGCAGGAAAATGGTTCTCTCCACAGACAGGAATTTTAAGGAGTTTAGTAGATAATGTGAACAGAGGAAGGATCGTTGTCATTCAGGTACAAAGCTGTGGACAAGACCGCTTAACCAACCGCTCTTCTCCTCCTACTGGAATGGTAGTCCCTTTAGGCATTTTAACCGCTAAAAATGTGCAAGAATTAGCAGAAGGTTGAAAAACTTGCACCCTCTGGCTAAACCTAGCCTGGTGTTCAGGAGACACGCGAAATTGGATGTATACTCCATTAAAGAAAGTCATGAAATGGCCATTTTTCAAAGATTCAAATTAAGCCACTGGTTAAGAGCTCATCGTTCCAATTTGACGGCAGAGACTTCCAAATCTGCCATTCCAGATAGTTTTCACTAGCAGCTATATTCTATATCTTCTCAAGGAATCAGTATGAGGATTTTTTTTAATCTAGAGGAAAAAAATAGTAATTGGCTACCTTTGATCTCAAAGAAGGCTTTCCCTTCACTTCCATTCCTCTCCTCCTGTCTCAGTGTAGAAGTGTTTTTACCTAGGGACTGTGTAGCAGACACTGTTGAGAGATACAGTGTTTATTCCCACCCCTTCTCCCTTCTCCATCACAGCCCATAGGGGCTTGGAAAAGTCAGACTCATGTTTCCGGTTTCCCTTATACGAAAGTGGCCATGTTACCTAATTCTGACCAATGAGACGAATGGGAAAGTGTGCCAGGAGGTTTTGCAAAAGGAGAGGAGAGAAGTATGTGAGGAGACCTCCTTCACTGCCCATCCCTTCCTATACAGATGTGGTGGTTGGAGACATAGTAACCACCTGTGACCAGGAGGAGAGACACTGCCAGACACTGAAGATGGGCAAAAGGGAAACTGGAAAGAGTCTGAGTCACTGCGATGCAACCGAGCTGCCAAATCAACCCTGAGACCACCTACTTCCTTGTTAAATAAACACGAAATACCCCTCCGGTTTAGTCCACTATTCAAGAGATTTTTCTTGCTGCCAAAAGTATTCCCAATCGACACAGACTTGTAAAGTAATTTTTTAAAACTGAAGTATAATACACACAGAAATATGCACAAATCATAAGTATACAACTTGAAGAATTTTCACAGAATGGTTTTTGTTTTGAAATCTCCATTACCCTAATACTTTAGAAACAGTCACAGTGGTTAAAAGCACAGACTCTGGAGCCAGATTGCTGGGTTTGAAACCCAGATCCACCACTTACTAACTCAATGACCTTGGGCAAATTATTTAACGTCTCTGTCCCTTGGTTTTCTCAATTATAATATGGAAATGACAATACTATCTATGTCGTAGGGTTTTTGCAAGGATTAAACACATTAATTTTTTAAATATAGGTGTCTGCCACATATAATAGTATGTGCTAATAAGTATTTGTTAGATATAAATAATGTTAACCAGGGTATAACTCAGGAGGACAGGAGAGCAGGAAAGATCTGGGAGAGGGAGTAGATGTTTGAGGGCTGTCCCGCACCTCTGTCCTGAGATGATCTTGGAAGCTAAAATGCCTAATGAACTAGTAAATGCTAAAAATATTGTCCAGCCTAGAGCTGTGTAATGGAGCTACAGACCTCTAGAGGTTGGGTGGGGCTTTAAAATCTCCTGTCTGGCAGTTCTTAACTGGGATCCAATGATGCGCTTCTGGAAGTCCACCATCCCTGACGTGGCCTTTGTACGAAGCGAGCATAAATAGGCATATGTGTGTTTTACTGGGGAGAGGATCGAGAGTTTCCATCAGGCTCTCAGGGGGACCCATGATACACGATAGGTTAAAACTACTTCCTAGTTCATCTCCCTGACATCATAGTTATGGCCCAGAAAGAGGCCATCTAACACTTCAACTGAATTGTCACATTTAACTTTATTTACATCTCCCTAGAAGAAAAATGAGGTCAAAGAAAATGTTATTCTACTCCAAAATCCTAGAATATTCCAATGGAAGGGACTTAGGACCTCTTTAAATAGCATACTGCTGCATTTACAGGTGAGGAATCCAAGTTCTATCGAAGTTACTATGACCTGCTCGGTATCCTAGAGAGAGCCAGAGCTGCGGTGGACCAGTTGTCCTGGTCAGCATCGAACTTACCCCACAATGACACTTCGGTGGCAAAAAATCTCACCAGCTCATTTCATGGGCTGGCCCTGCTCACAGCTGTTAAATGCTCCGTACGGAAGCCCTTTAAGTGAGGTTGCCAAGGGCAGTCAGGACCAAGGGGCTTCAAACATTCTATTCCTTTCACTGCCATAAGCTTTAGAGTGATTTTAATTAGCCATACATCTCATGTGTATCAGAGGGTAAAAATGGGGAAATAAAGCAAAGGCTTTTCTACTAACCCAATTTATCATCTTCATGGGAAGCTGTTTCACCATTTCCTTTTTGTCTCTTCCTGTCCTTTGATAAGTCTTTAAGAACTTCTGAGTGCTGTGTGTGTGTCAACTATGAGTACAAGAGGCGCAGAAATAGCAAATGCAAATACATGAAATAGTTATATGTAATCTGTATAAACGAAACAGTTTCTAAACACAGATTGATCTTTCCAGGGTGCAGGTGGGGGATGGGAGGCAGTGAGTGATACTGATGCTAAACACGAGTTAATAGAGTGACCCATGAGGATGAGATTGGGTCTGGTTTTAGGTTCTGATTAAACAAGGTTTTTTGTCTTCATGTCAGTTTAAAGGCAAACTTGAATGTCCTGGCTCACAGCTCTAACTCTTGCCTGCTGCTGGAAGGACTTTCTCATTTCTACTAGGTTTTTGATTAATGTCCTACCTGAACTGCCGGTAGGTCTGGATCACTTTATTTCTGTAGGAATGAAGGGGGGGACAAGAAGAAAAGGAAAATAGGCTTGTACAGTTGAGGCCAGGTTACCTGGCTGCAATTTAAGATGCAAAGGTCACTGAGACTTCTGGTGAAACGTAATACGGCAAAAAAAAAAAAAAATGTATTTTGCCCAGCAATGATGATTGTCATGCACATTTTTACTACCGGAGGAGGAAGGTTTCAAATGTGGTTTCTGACTGTATGACATAAAGAAAAATAACAGAACTAATTATGGTCTTTATTCCATCCTTATTTTTACTTTTTGGTTGTATCATTTTTCTCCCTAAAGCCTCATCCCACCCTTACCCCTCTTCTTCCTAAAAGGACAGAACACATAGCTTTCTTACGCAGCCCCAGGCTACCAGCTACGCCTTTGCTTAATAAAACGCTGGGCCAGTGCAAAGCTGCAGAACTCAGCCCAAATGATGAACAGCTAAGGGTCCGCTCTCAGCGAGGCCCTGACTAATTTCTCTTCATGGCACAGAAAGCTGAGTGGGTGACCTTTCACAACACGACTGAATTGAAAGTGGGTCTCTCTCAAGCAGGCAGGCCACGGGAAGGGACACTTAGTGCTAAGAAATTAACTGTCTTCTCGCAGCTTCCTGGCCCCGTGGGGAAGACTGCTGATTCTCCCCGCTGTCTCTCACCGAGCGCTCCATCTACCTGCCCTTTTTCAATGTGTGGGCTGGGCCAGTCTATTTCCAGTGGATTTTTTTTTTTTCCAGTGGATTTTGATAAATCAGAATGGGTGGGAGGAGAGGGAAAGGGAGAGAACAGGGAGGGAATCAGATGAAGAAAAGTGTACTTAAATTTTTCTCTAGGAAAAAGAATCATATATTTTGGAAATCCCTTAAAGAGCAGTAGAGGTAGTTAGATCCAGGCTACTATCATTTCCCCTCCTCTAAGTTGGCCAGGGAGGCTATTTCCACAAAAATATTTGCCTTAATTCACAGCAGTTTTTATAGAGGTAGAGGATATTAAAGGTGGTCAAAACTCCAAATATGTTAATTAACTTAATTAATCTCTGAAACTGATTCCAACTGCAGCCAAGCGCTATTCCTAGGGGGTCTACTGGCTTCCTCAAAATGAAGGACGGTTTACGAGCTGGCACTGCCGGGGACAGAGGAAGCAACTGGTGACTGAGACCAGGAGCAGAACAGCATCCGGCTGTCACATCTTCCAGTAAGTCTTGGTGAGCTCTGCTGATTTTCCCCTCTGGCTATGCTTGTTTCTTGCAGCCCAAATATCCATAAGCAGCTTTTAAAAATACCCAAGTAGGGGGCTTCCCTGGTGGCACAGTGGTTAAGAATCCGCCTGCCAATGCAGGGGACACGGGTTTGAGCCCTGGTCCGGGAAGAGCCCACATGCCGCGGAGCAACTAAGCCCGTGCGCCACAGCTACTGAGCCTGCGCTCTAGAGCCCGCGAGCCACAACCACTGAGCCTGTGTGCCACAACTACTGAAGCCCGCGCACCTAGAGCCCGTGCTCCGCAACAAGAGAAGCCACCATAATGAGAAGCCCGCACACCGCAACAAAGAGTAGCCCCCGCTCACTGCAGCTAGAGAAAGCCCACGCACAGCAATGAAGACCCAATGCAGCCAAAAAAAATTTTTAAATTAAAAAATACCCAAGTGCATGTTGGTGGGAATGTAAATTGATACAGCCACTATGGAGAACAGTATGGAGGTTCCTTAAAAAACTAAAAATAGGGGCTTCCCTGGTGGCGTAGTGGTTGAGAGTCCGCCTGCCGATGCAGGGGATACGGGTTCGTGCCCCGGTCTGGGAAGATCCCACATGCCGCGGAGCGGCTGGGCCCGTGAGCCATGGCTGCTGAGCCTGCGCGTCCGGAGCCTGTGCTCCACAGCGGGAGAGGCCACGACAGTGAGAGGCCCGCGTACCGCAAAAAAAAAAAAAAAAAAAAAAAAAAAAAAAAAACTAAAAATAGAACTACCGTGTGACCCAGCATTCAAAAAGAGTCATGTACCACAATGTTCATTGCACCTCTATTTATAATAGCCAGGACATGGAAGCAACCTAAGTGTCCATTGACAGATGAATGGATAAAGATGTGGTACATATATACAATGGAATATTACTCAGCCATAAAAAGAAACGAAATTGAGTTATTTGCAGTGAGGTGGATGGACCTAGAGTCTGTCATACAGAGTGAAGTAAGTTAGAAAGAGAAAAACAAATACAGTATGCTAACACATATATATGGAATCTAAAAAAAAAAGGTTCTGAAGAACCTAGGGGCAGGACAGGAATAAAGACGCAGACAGACATAGAGAATGGACTTGAGGACACGGGGAGGGAGAAGGGTAAGCTGGGACGAAGTGAGAGAGTGGCATGGACATATATACACTACCAAACGTAAAACCGATAGCTAGTGGGAAGCAACCACATAGCACAGGGAGATCAGCTCGGTGCTTTGTGACCACCTAGAGGGGTGGGATAGGGAGGGTGGGAGGGAGATGCAAGAGGGAGGGGATGTGGGGATATATGTATACGTATAGCTGATTCACTTTGTGATACAGCAGAAACTAACACACCATTGTAGAGCAAATATACTCCAATAAAGATGTTAAAAAAATTAAAAAATTAAAAAAAATACCCAAGTGCAGACGTAGAGAACAAACGTATGGATGCCAAGGGAGAAAGGGGGGTGGTGGGATGAATTGGAAGATGGAGATTGACATATATACACTATTGATACTATGTATAAAATAGATAACTAATAAGGACCTACTGTATAGCACAGGGAACTCTACTCAATGCTCTGTGGTGACCTAAAAGGGAAGGAAACCCAGAAAAGAGAGGATATATGTATACATATAGCTGATTCACTTTGCTGTACAGTAGAAACACAACATTGTAAAGCAACTGTACTTCAATAAAAATTTTTAAAAATTATATTCAAGAACAAACAAACAGAAAAAGGTATCAGATTTGTGGTTACTAGGGATGGGGGGTTAAGGGAAGGGGGAATTGGATGAAGGTAGTCAAAAGGTACAAACTTACAGTTATAAGATAAATAAGTACTATAATGTAATAAATAAGTCCTGCATGCAATGTATAGCATGATAAACATAATTAACACTGCTGCAGCATGAAAGTTATTAGAGGAAATCGTAAGGCTTCTCACCACAAGGAAAAATTTTTTTCTATTTATTTAATTTTGTATCTATATGAGATGATGTACGTTCATTAAACTTACTGTGAAAATCATTCCATGATATACGTAAGTCAAATCATTATGCTGTACACCTTAAACTTCTACATTGCTCTATGTCAATTATAAATAAACTGGAATAAAAAAATAAATGATAATCTTTCTGGGTATCATAAAAAAATGAAAAAATAAAAATACCCAAGTGCAGGAGGAAATCCACTCTCTGAAGCTCTCAGGAGCCTCCTTGCATCTCCCTTAAATATTGTTCCCATCTGACCACTCTGAGTCCACAACTCTTCAATCCAAAGACTATTTATCGGGCGCCTCACCAAAGGGCCATTTTTCTCTCCCAGCCTCTGTTTCCAGACCCCTGATATGAGGTTTCAGGGATCTCGAGCCTGCTTCCTCTCTGCCTGTCGCCAGCAGACCTGATCCACCGCAGAAGGTTTCCAAAGTCCATTAGCGTGGCATCGGGTGGACAGGCAGAAAGTGCAAATGCAAGTTCAAAAGATCTGGGGCCAGGAGATAAATGTCCCCAGCGTTAGTGTGGCAAGTGTGTTCTGGCCTCTGCGGAGGTCAGCTCCTTTGGGAAGCTTCTTGTCAGGCACGGAACAAAGGATTTCATTCCTCTATGTCTCAACAATCATACAGGTTTAAGTTGTAACCAAAACATGACCTCTAATCATGACCACTAGACCTCCCCACCCCACTTCTAGAGCACCAAAAGGCAAAGTGGGTACAAAAGACATTTTTCTTTCTGTTTTTAACACAGTGTATATTAGCAATAAATTAACATTCCCCTTCCAGCACCTTTTAAGCACCGGCAGGGGCCAATTCTTTTTACTACATTGTGTTCCAAAGATCAGCCGATGGATCATGCTGTCGCATAAAGCAACAGAGTAAAGTAGCCCTTGCAGCCAGTGTTCTTAGAGCTCCGTGCAGCACATCTTCTGGAAGCTACTTTATGGTGGGGAAACCAGAAGGCAGTGGTCATGATGCCTGGTGTGATCCTAGGGTGACAGCAAATGGTTTCGATGTTCCCCCTTGTTTGGGAAAGAGGGAGGAGGGATGGTGATTTTCATGGGAAAACTGTTACCTTTGTCTCAATTTTTCAGTATTCAGAAGGAGAGCAGGGCTTCCCTGGTGGCGCAGTGGTTAAGAATCCTCCTGCCAATGCAGGGGACATGGGTTCAAGCCCTGGTCCGGGAAGATCCCACATGCAGTGGAGCTACTAAGCCCATGCGCCACAACTACTGAGCCTGCACTCTAGAGCCCGCGAGCCACAACTACTGAGCACGCGCACCGAGAGCCCGAGCTCCACAACAAGAGAAGCCACCGCAAGGAGAAGCCAGCGCACCACAACGAAGAGTAGCCCCCGCTCGCCGCAACTGGAGAAGGCCCATACACAGCAACGAAGACCCAACGCAGCCAAAAATAAATAAATAAAATAAATAAATTTAGAAGGAGAGCAAAAGAAGAGATATGACTGAGACTGCTCAGGAAAAACCTGAATTAACTCTTGATGTGCCACATCTTTTGGCGGAGATTGTACTCCATGATCTACTAATCAGCAATCATTTTCTGGGTCTCACATCCATTGTGGATACTCATCATCAAAATTAAAACTTTCCTATCTTTCGCTCATAGGTCCAAGCACCCCGGCCATTTCTTACAAAACCATTTATTTACATGTTAGCATCTACTTAGGCTGTTGTTGGTAGAGATAAAAGTGTTCTCCCCAAATATTTGCATTTTAAACCACTGGAGTAGTGGGAAATTGATGAGATTTCAAAATCAGATGTCTTGAGAATTTCCTCAACAGGCAGAATAATTCCATGTTAGCAACCAAGAGTACCCCAGGGGTTCAAGATCTGTCCAGACCATTTTAATTCCAATTCAGTTAATTGTCTGGACAGATCTTGAACCCCTAGAAGAGACTTCATCGTTACATGGACTTAATCTGCCTTTTTAGGGAATGCTCAAGACATCTGTTATCGAAAACTCACCCACTTCGCATTATGCTAACGTTTAAACATATGCATTACGGAGTTAGACCTCTGGATTTGAATTGCAAGTCTGTCAATCACTAAGCTGTGTGACTTTGAGCAAGTGACCTAACCTTTCTACTCCTCAGTCTCCTCATGTGTAAAGTGGGGATATTAATAGTAACTACCTGACAGTGTTGCCATGAAAATTAAGCAAATTAATATTTATGAGGTGAGTCATAGTGTTGCCACATAAAAGTGCCACATATGAGTTTCCAAGACAAATAAATAGATATCCCAGTTTGTACGGTATCTCAGAACGTGTTTTTCACCAACTACTCGAATTGCTAAATTTCGAGACGATCACTACCAAAGAGGCTTCTGTCCCTTCCCCAGGGACTTGCTGTGCCATCTCAGATCACAGCCTCAGGGAGGTGAACCCCACATGAGCAACAGTGTACTTGTTATAGTGGTCCCTGTGCCCCAAATCTGTGGAAAATTCCAGGTACTCTTGGTGAAAATAACCAAGAAGGAGGATGTACAGAAGCCAACTCTACTCCACAAGGAAATTCCCGACTGTTGGACTTCGGGCTTGTACCACTTTCTTTGCTAGACTGTGGGACTAACAATGACCTTGATCTTTTTAAATAAGGGGCAGCCATCCCAGATGGATTTTTGGTTCCACGTTAGCTGTTCCAAGGAAAAACCCATGGGAGACAGCGAACCAAAGCATGTAGGATTTCTGAAAGGCAGAACAGAAAACACTGAGGAGAAATATATTGCTGCCTCCCCAAAGGTACTGGAACAGATAAAGGGTTCGTTTGGCCTGGGGGCATGTCCCCTTCTTTTCGTTGTGGAAAAGCAGGAAGGTGCTAACTGGAAGGAAACTTCCAGGAAGTCAAACAAGATCACATTTTTATCTCCAAATCTACCAAGAGAATTGTAGCTCCCAATTCCCACTGTCTCCCTCCCCTGCCCTGGTTAGGTGATCTTTTAGTCTATGGTGGGGAGAAGTTTTCCCTTTTATTAATAACATTTTTTGAATAAAAAAATGAATACACATGATCCCATTTTTTTAAGGTATAAAAGATGATACAATGAACATTCCTTCCACCTCGGTCCCCCAGCCACCCAGTTTCCCTCACTGTAGGTAGGTAATTACCATGACCGATTTCTTATGTTTCCTTTCAGAGATATTTTCTTTATATACAAGCAAGTATACATGCACATATATTTGTATATGCTTCCCCTCTAAAAGTTTTTTTTCTTTTTTTTTTTTTTTTTTTTTTTTTTTTTTGCGGTACGCGGGCCTCTCACCGTTGTGGACTCTCCCGTTGTAGAGCACAGGCTCCGGACGCACAGGCTCAGCGGCCATGGCTCACGGGCCCAGCCGCTCCGTGGTATGCGGGATCTTCCTGAACCAGGGCACGAACCCGTGTCCCCTGCATCGGCAGGCAGACTCTCAACCACTGCGCCACCAGGGAAGCCCTCTTTTTTTTTTTTTAACCAGCTGGTGGTACACAATACAAACTCCACTCCACTTTTCTTTTTCCACACTTCACAATATATCTTGGAGAGCTTTTCACATTCATGCTTGAGGTTCTTAATTCCTTTTTCATGGCTGTATAGTATTCCACAGTACAGATGTACTATCATTTATGTTCCCTTTGGAGGATTCTTTACATTGTTTCAAATATTTTGCTAGTACCAAGAGTGTTGCAGAGAACAACCTTGTTCACACGCCACTTTGCACAAATGTGGAAGAGTGAATTTGTAGGAAATTTTCCTAGAGGGGAAATTGTTGGTTCAAAGGGTTCTAATTTTGATAGATTTTGCCAACTTGCCCTTTATAAGAGTTGTACCAATGTTATGCTTCCATAGTTTATAAGAGTGTCTACTTCTGATGGGGAGCATTTGACCACAGAAACTACACATTCAAGGTATCCAAGATTCTGCCCTCTACTAAGAAATGCAATTCAATGAACCCCGTTTTCAGATCTTTGTTGTGAAGGGCAGGTGACAGTCAGAGAGACTACTCATCACAGACCATCCACTTGCATCTTAACAGGAGTGCTGGAGACCAGTGGTGCCTGACAGGGTGGTGGGTGGAAAATGCCTTCTACTGGTGTCTTCTTTCCTATCAGGCAGAAGAAGAGGTGTACAAACTGGATGGTTCTGTGGGACTCCACGACTGATCCTTGAAAAGATTTTCCTAGCAGCCGGAGGGCAAGTCAAGCCTTCCTTTTGCACATTCAGATCTAAAGCGTCCAGCATTTAACGGGGCCAACACAGAAAGTTCTCGCTTGCAACCAGGCACCCATTACCTCATTTGAAGTGGGTCTACTAGACCACTTCTTTAGCAGTCATCTCAAACAATTTTGGAACAGAGATTCTTCCCAGAACCATTGCAAGGAATACATGTGCCATGTATTGCGATGATGTGACTTTCACCTCTCTGAGACAGATGGCTAAGAGCAAAGACTCCAAAGCCAGACTACCTTGGTTTGAATCTTGCTGGTTCTGTGACCTTGGGCAAGTTGCTTCACCTCTCTGTATAGATTCCAAATAAAATACAGGACACTAAGTTAAATTTGAATTTCAGATAAACAACAAGTAACTTTTTAGTATAAATATGTTTCAAATGTTGCATGGGCCATATTAAATAAACAACTGAAAATATTTGCTGTTTACCTGAAGTTCAAATTTAACTGGGCATCCTACATTATTTGCTGAATTTGGCAACCCTACTCTGTTCCTCTGTCTCTTCATCTATACCCACTTCACAGGGCTGTTACAAGGATTAAATGGTATGGTATATTTGTAAAGTATATAGAACTGTTCCTGAACATCATAGTGCTACATAAGATTTTCTTAAAATAAAGAATTGCAATTTTGATTCAACATGCACAAGGACTCTATTATTTCCATCTTTTTCCCAAGATGAGGGGGAAAATTATTAAATATGTGGTGAGTGTTGAGGAGACTGGGTTAAAAAGGAATTTGACCAAGGGTGTTCTGGAACAGGTGGAAGATCTGGAGTTTACTGATTGTTTGGTTCAAGAACAGAGGCCTTGCTGTTCTGTATGAACTGGGACAAGACTGATAGAATGCTCTGTGGGCAGCAGGCTGAGCTGGGAGTTGGGCAGAAGAGCAAGGGAGAGGTGTAGAGGGGCCCATGGCGGATGGTGTTAGGGGAGCAGCCTATTTCACACAGGTGGCATCAGGCAGGTCAGCACACCGGGGGGCAGGGGCCAACCCTGGTCTGGCTGCAGGAGCCACAGATGAGCAACAGTGGCAGGAATGGGACCTCCCAGGACCATGCCCTTGGCTGTGAGGAAGGGAGAGGGAGAGGAAGGGCATTTGCACAGAGAGAAGTCAGAGGCAGATGGGGTGTCTGAAGAGGCAAACCCCCAGCCTCAGGGAGCCTTATTCAGACTCTCTAAGTTCTGCTCTTTTCAGGCAGGGCTCAGAATACGGCTCAGCTTCCTCTCACAGGGAGGGATGATAAGTATCGACAACGTTATCTACACGGGCCACTAAGGAGGCCTCAGGTGGGAGAGGGCTGAGGAGACCCCAAAGTCCCATAGGCCAGGGCTTCTGTTCTGGGTCCACAGATCCCCAAAGGGTCTGTGAACTTCGATGGGAAAAAAATTACGCCTTTGTCTTTACTCACCTCTAGACGAAACTGAGCGTGTCCTTCAGTTAGGAATATAGACGACACATCTCAGTAGTATTAACCACACCAGTGACTGTCACCAACAGCAATCACAGAGTTTTTCATATCACATTACTGTTGTTTCAGATATCCTAAAATATCATTTCTTACACTCATTAGCACTTAGAAATTACCATGGTTATTGCTGCTAGAACTTCTTATTGAAAGCAGTAACAAATGCACAGAAATAATATTATACCAAAATTTTGCTTTTTTAATATTTTGGTAACTATATTCAAGATAACTGGTTTCCGTTTTAAGTCTTTGCATCGTGTTTAATGCATTTAATAACACTTTCGTGAGAAGGGATCTACAGTCTTCCCCAGGCCTCCGAAGAGTTCCATATCTCAAAATGAGGACAGGAACCGACAACTTAGGCCAACGCTTGTCAGTCTTGCGGAGAGCGGTCTGAAACTTAAGGAGGCCTCAAATTGATTCCCAGGAGTGTGGGGAGTCTTTGGTATGGCTTTTCTTTTGTTTGTTTAGCCTACAATCACAAGAGCATCTGCATTTTGAGCACACCTAAGGGGAAAATATCTGTGTGATGGGTCTGAGTGCTACAGCTGTGTTAATTTGACAGAACTGTCTACATTGTGCATGTTGGTCCCCCTCTGCCCCCCGTCCAGAGAATGAATGAGGGAGATCATTTTATTTTGCAGCTTACTTAAAAGTAAGTTATACCATTATCCAGGAAGCCCCCTTTCACCTCTAATCATGGGAAGAAAAGGAACCTCCCTCTCTCTTCCTCTATGTGTCAAACTCCATCATGTCAGCTTGTTTAGATGCAAGGGAGACAGATAATTGAAGGCCCCCAGGGTAAAAATTGGGCTCAAGATCAGAGTAAGTAAGAGAAAAGGATTGTGAGGGCTGCTGAAACAGAGGGAGGACTCTGACCGAGAAGCCTTCTTCAGCGACCCTTGTAACCCTGGGGAGCTCCCACCCTCTCACCTCCACAAGCCTCCTTCCCCAGGTGGGGTGAGCTCTGCAGAAGAAGAGCTCTTAATCTGGCTTCTGATCAGGTATCCACGCCACATATAAACTGTATTAAACCACAAAGGACACAGTTAGAATACCATTACAGGTCCAATTACACCTCTAGGAGTTGGGAAATTTGGAGTTAAGACTCCCAAACTAGGAGTCTGTCCCTGACACCCTTACATTTGTGGCTGGGGCAAGAATTTCAACAAGGATGCAGCTTGTGACCTGCCACCTAGGCCTGGACCAGCGGGCTGTTTCCTCCCGCTCACTTGTGTCCTAGATGCCGTCTACGCTGAGGCACTGAGCATGTGTTAAGAGTGGAGTATCTTTACTACAAAAACAAAATCTCCCTTTCTTCAGTGGTGTCATAGGTTGAACTGTTTCCCTCCAAAAAGATGTGTTGAAGTCTTACCCCCAGGACTTCAGAATGTGACCTTTGTTGGGAATAGGGTGGTTGCAGATATAATTAGTGACGATAAGATGAGGTCATACTGCAGTAGGGTGGACTCCAATCCAATATGACCGGTGTCCTTATAAGAAGAGGAAAATCTGGACATAGACAGAGGGAAGAAGGCCATATAAAGATGGAGGCAGAAGTTGCAGTTATGTTGCCACAAGCCAAAGAACACGTGGGGCTGCCAGAAGTTGAAAAAGGCAAGGAAGAATCTTCTGGGCCACCAGCTTGTTACAGCAGCCCCAGCAAATGAACACAATTGGCTTTAACCTTTTCCTTGGCTTACTTGCCTCCCACCTCCATTTCCAATGACCCCCCCCAAACCATCAGAGGCGAGGGGCCGAAGGAGAAGAATCCCAGAGGGCAAGTTGACCTACAAGCATCGAGCAGCATGCAAGGGGAGAATAAAGTGTCCCCCTTCCTGATGCCATTGTCACCAAAGCAAGACCAGTCTGTTTCCCTGGTAAAAATCCCCAGAGGCTGAAGTAATGTCCCTGTCAGTCATACTGACCGTACAATCAGAACCAGGGTCGCACCCAGCCCATCTTCTCTTCTGTCCCCCACGGGCCCGCCTAAGCCGGCCCAACATTTTAAAGGAGGACTGAAACCTGTAGGGCTTAGCAGCCCAGCCTTGAGCCTGAGGCCCGAAGCTGGAGTGGGGGAAGGGAAATCAGGAGGCTGGAAGTTGGTGCCCAGGGCTCCTGTTTTCTTTCACACCGGCTTCAGGGCCACTGAACTGTAGAGGAGAGATTAAAATAAAGATTGCTGCACTTGGGGGATTAAATACTACAAAACTTTTAAACAACCCAACTGGACCTCATAATAGTGTGGCAAAGGCTGTAAATGTAAAGTTGGAAGTCTTGGCTCTATTGAAAGGCTCTCTCTGAATAACAATTTATTTTAATTTGAGATTTCTCATACTGTCCATATGGCAGGTCTTCATGGGAAAGCAACTGTCTCACAGTTGACGGGGACATCTGAAGTATGCTTTTTTGGCATTTGGGGGAAGTTTTTTTTTTTCCATTTATATCAGTGGCTTGGTTGAGGATAGTTTGAAAACATTTCCTTAATGTTTCCAGCTTTTTTACTCCTGGAAATTTATCATCTACCCTTGGAAGTTACAAACTGAAATCCATTTCTCAACCAAACCGCCACTCTTTTAGGCAGCACCAGTTTGTAATTGTGGAGCTCTGTGGGCATTTGTTTGAAAATGGAAAATCCTATTTGCATGACATTTTTTTTTTCAACAACAACCCAGAAAGCATGTGGACAATGTTATGACTTGAAGTAGGACTGCCTTGCCAAGTGTCCCAGGCTCACGTTGTGGAGGGACTCCTAGAAAAATCTACGATCTATCTCTGGAAAAGAGGCAAGATTTCCAGCCAGCTCTGGGTAGGACCCTGGTACTCCCACAGATATGGTGACAGTCTTTACTCTTACAGAGACTTCCAAGCACATGCTAGGTCCAGGGGATGCGATGTGGGAAAGGGAGCTCTTTTCAACTTTCTCTTCTGAGGCATCTCACCAGCTGCTCCTCTGAGGGAGAGAAAGATTTGGCAGAAGCTCAATTTTGCCCACATTCACAGCCCTACAGGGAGAAGGCGAAATAGGTGCAGTCTCATGAGTCACTAAACATACTGATAAAACAAAGATCACAACTTTTACAGAAGCCGCACTATTCAAATGTCACATCCTCAGAGAGATCTTCTGAAGCATCAAAAATAGCACCCCTGCTTGTGGAGAAAAGGGAACCCTTGCGCACGGCTGGCGGGAATGTAAACTGATGTAGCCTACTGCATACTGTGGAAAACAGTATGGACGTTTCTCAAAAAAACTAAAAAGAGAACTGTCATATGACCCAGCAATTCCACCCCTGGGTATATATTCTAAAGAAACAAAAACACGAATTCGAAAAGGTACATGCATCCCAACGTTCATAGCACTACTATTTACAATTGCCGAGATATGGAAGCAACCTAAGCATCTATCGACAGATGAATGGATAGAGAAGATGTGGTACATAGATACAATGGAATACTACTCAGCCATAAAAAGAATGAAATAATGCCATTTGCAACGACGTGGATGGACGTGGAGGGCATTATGCTAAGTGACATAAGTCAGAGAAAGACAAATACTGTATGATATCACTTATATGTGGAATCTAAAAAATAAAACAAACTAGTGAATAAAACAAAAAAGAAACATACTCACAGGTACAGAGAACAAACTAGCGGTTACCAGTTGGGGGAGGGAAGTGGGGAGGGACAAGATAGGGGTAGGGGATTAAGGGGTACAAACTACTATGCATAAAATAAATAAAATACCATGATATACTGTACAACACAGGGAATATAGCTAATATTTTATAATAACTACAAATGGAATATAACCTTTAAAAACTGTGAATCACTATGTGGTACACCTGAAACGTATACAATATTATGCATCAACTGTACCTCAATTAAAAAAAAGAAAATACCATCCCTGTCATCCTCAGTCCCTTCAACATGCTTTGTTATCTTCTTTATAGTACTCTACGCATCTCTTCCCAACTCCCTGCTCGGTGACCTCACATTTGTAGTTTAAAATCATCTGTGGTCAGAGTATTTATACCATGGAAATTGGCAAATGCTATAAATCTAGGCTCTCCCCACCCCTAAAGTCAGCAGTTAACTCCTTATTAGTATAGCACTGATTATCACTATCTGGATTTACATCATATATGTGGCTTTTACATTGTATTAGCTGTATGTATGTGTGTATGTACACAGCATGCATAGATAATACATTATATTACGTCAGTAGTTTATTAATGATCTTCCCCTCCCTCCGGCAGAATGTATATCAGCCCTCAGACACCCCGTTTTGTTCACTGCTGGTTACCATGCCTACAACAGTACCCATACCTCGAAGATGCTCCGTAAGTATTTGTTGAATGGATGAATGGTGAATGAAATCTTTAGATTCATTTATCTATCTGTTTTATCTACCTGTTCTATCATTAAATCCTCTGTGGGCTTCAAAATCCCCTTCCATTTTGCCTCCACCTTCTTCCCCATGCCTTCTTGCTTTTTACCACCATCTTTGTCCTTACCCTCACACCAACTAGAAAAATCTGCTGATCTGTTGACTGTTTTTTCAAATTAATTAATTTATGGCTGTGTTGGGTCTTTGTTGCTGCTCACGGACTTTCTCTAGTTGCGCAGAGTGGGGGCTACTCTTCGTGGCGGTGCGCAGGCTTCTCATCGCAGTGGCTTCTCTTGTTGTGGAGCACGGGCTCTAGGTGCGCAGGCTTCAGCAGCTGTGGCATGCAAGCTCAGTAGTTGTGGCACGCGGGCTCAGTAGTTGTGGCGTGCGGGCTCTAGAGCGCAGGCTCAGTAGTTGTGGCACATGGGCTTAGTTGCTCCGCGGCATGTGGGATCTTCCCAGGCCAGGGATGGAACCCATGTCCCCTGCACTGGCAGGTGGATTCTTAACCACTGCACCACCAGGGAAGTCCCTGCTGACTTTCTTTACTAGTGATTCCTGATATTTGTTTAAGTAGCTCCTCTGGGCACCTGAGACATTCTTCTGAACTTTCCCCTGTCACATCTCCCCCAGAAAAGCATTTCCTATATGTTTAGCCAAGTTTAGGTGCTTATAAGGCACCCAGAACAAGTACATTCATAAAACACTCTGTCTTCTCACGAGACACTTATAACCTAGTTGAGCAGCTAAGACTAATCTTGGCTTGAAAAATTATGAGCAAGTAAGATAATTATTCAACTAACTGCTAAATTGGGGAGTAGAAACCATAAAATCTCAGAGCCAAAAGGGTTGGTGGAGACCAGGAAAACATCAAAGAGAAGCAGTGGGCCTTGACCTGGCCCTGACTAATAAGTAGGGTTTAACTAGTTCAGGATTTCTTACCTCAGCACTGCTGACATTTTGGGCAGATACTTCTCTATTGTGTGGCTGTCCTCTGTATTGTAGGATGTTCAGCAGAATCCCTGGCCTCTACGAACTAGATGCCAGTAGGAACCTCCCCCCCGCAGTTATCACAACCAAAAATGTCCCCAGGCATTGCCAAATGTCCCCTGGGGGTCAAAATCACCCCCCCCCCAGGTGTGAACTGCTGACTTAGATGGAAGAGAAGAGGACATTATAACTTAGAGTGATGAAAAAGGACTTTGCTCACTTGACTCAGAATCCTAATTTGATCCACCACTGTACCCAGTCACCTGACTTCTTTTGACATGTTAACCCACTTCGTATGCATGCTTTACACATGTTTTATTAAACCTATACCCCGCATTAAATTTGGATTGGACTATTGACGTGGTTTCCAAATGCTTTAGTCGTGGAACCCTTTGTTCCAACAAAATCTTAGCCAGAAGCATGAACAAATAAGGACATAAGTAGAGTGGTTTTTGTTGAAGCTTCGGTAGAGAATC
Source organism: Tursiops truncatus (assembly GCF_011762595.2). Lineage (NCBI taxonomy): Eukaryota > Metazoa > Chordata > Mammalia > Artiodactyla > Delphinidae > Tursiops > Tursiops truncatus. The sequence goes on along the minus strand of NC_047055.1, from coordinate 114,297,546 downwards.
ATCCCCTCCCCACAAGCACCCCAGCCTTGCCCAATGGCCCAGTAGCACAATTCCTGGTGCATTTCACTACACCGTAAACATGCTGAAGGCAAGGGTGACACTGAACCCTACAATAATAACTATAATGTCGTGGTACAGGAAAAGGAGCAATGGATTAGGAGCTGCAAAAATCTGCAAGTTTTATTTGGAACTTTTCACTAACCGCCTATGTGACCGCATGTCACTTGGCCTCTATGAACTTGTATTTCTTCATTACAATCTCTAAGGCCCCTTTCTGCTTCAAAATGTTATGTCTATAAGCACAACCGTGTCACAAAATTTGTGAGCCCCGAATAATGATGTTGGTGACTATAGAGAAGCTGATTATTTATAATACCCCCCCCAAAGGCCCTTTTAAAGACAAGGGGGAATGAGGAAGTGAATCTGACCTCTAAAATTCTCTATGAATTGCACTTTGACCCTTGCTTGATTTATTCATTCATGAAATTCACTAGTGCTCAGTCTGGCTGGCCTTCATTCAAAAGATCATGCTAAATGGGGTCACAAATGGAAGTGCAAATGGATATTTTAAAAATTAAGAATGAAAGTGCAGGGATTCCCTGGTGGTCCAGTGGTTAGGACTCCACACTCTCACTGCCGAGGGCCCAGGTTCAATCCCTGGTTGGGGATCAACATCCCACAAGCTGCATGGTGTGGCAGAAAAACAAATGAATGAAAGTGAAAAATCTGGAACGCTGGCTTCCATATCCATAAAGTTAGAATAAGACTTTTAAAAATGAAATACAATAGATTCTGTGATGGGCAAGCACATGCCCAGAATGAAAAGCCAAACATCGCAATAACAAGATGCACATAAGCTGTGGAGCCTGGAATCATCTCTTTCCTACCTCAGTGGCACCACCACCCAGCTCTTAGGACAAGAGAGTCTCACACATCAAGCAGAAACAGAGCAGACAGAACATTCCTGTCCCTCACCTTGGAATGACTTTACGGCTTTCCTTACTGTGGCACATGAGATGGCTGGGAATTTGTGTCCGTACTCTCTGTTTTTGCTCCTTCTTTGTAAAAGAAGAATTGAAACCTCCTTGCAACCATCTAATACCACAGAGAAATAGCATAAAACCACAGCTACCAAACAATGACGCGGAAATCCACAGCTATGTGTCTATCAAAATATGATACTGTGTTTATAGATTCCCGATTTGGTGGAGTCATTCTACTCTTAGATTTCAGACATAAATGAGATGTTATGTTAGTCACAAATAAATGATGATTTTAAATTGGAATGGAAAAATGTTTTTCAAGTATCCAGTAACCTGATTCTTAGTGAGAACCTGACAGACACATGAACTACTTTGATGGTTAAAAAAAAAAACCATACCAGTACTGTGTGTGCGTGTGTGTGTGTGTGTGTGTGTGTGTGTGTGTGTGTGTGTGTGTGTTGGGGGGACCTCTCTGGTCAGTGAGGACAATTCAAAGTTATCCAAAGCTATTCAGCATTGATGACTGGCAGGAGAGTGAAAGGTTGGTTTCATGAAGCTGCTTCCTCCGGGAATGATTTCCCCTTGTACTAGGGCCAGCTGCAACATTGATATTGTTGCTGATTCTTTACATTTTTATTTATTCATTTTGAATGAAATATGGACATGGTGAAAATAATTCAAACAATGCAAGTTACAGTGAAAATTAAGTCAATCTCCCAGCTCAGTCTCCTAGTCCCCTAGTTACCAGTCAACCCTCAGAATCATGAGAAATAATGAATGGTGGTTGTTGTTTTAAGCCACTAAGTTTTGGGGTGATTATTCCATTTCAATAGAGTATAGAAATCTACCTCATTCTTTTTAACAATATAATAATAGCGAACATATATTTACATGCTTACTATATACCAGGCACTGTTCTAAGTGTCTTACATATCTTGGCTCATTTAATTCCCACTAACCCTAAACATTTTTTATAGAGGTATACCATCCCCATTCCACAGATGAGGAACTGAACTACAGAGATACGACATGACTAGCCCAGTACCCCAAGTGCATAATCAACACTACCGGGATTTGAATTCAGGCCTTTGACCTCAGGTACTTTGATATTAAGCACTACCCTAGACCACTTCAGTGGCTACTTTATTTAACTAGTCATCTATTGGTGGACATTTCTGTCATCTCTAATCTTCTGCTTGTGAAAATAAGGTTACAGTGTCTCGCCTGGTATGTACTTTTATGTATGGGTACAAGAAGAAACCATTCTTTTTAATCAAATGGAAGGATGACTAGATTCAGTTCATTTTGCTGAATCAGTAAGTGTCAGAAAAATCTCAAGTACAGAATGTCAGGTGCATCCACTCCAGTCAGAATAGAGTTCTAGCCCATCTGGCCCTTGACAGTTAGTGCCAGAAACTCCACCAGGAAACTTGAGGACCTGGAGACCCCAGAGAGAATATTTATCTTATTTTCATTTGGGCTCCAAGTGGAACAAGTAATGAACTGACTTTCCTCACAGTATTCTGTACCATAATGTATGTGTGTGTGTGTGTGTGTGTGTGTGTGTGTATGTATATATATATATATATATATATATATATATATATATATTTTTTTTTTTTTTTTTTTTTTTTTTTTTTTTTTTTTTGCGGTACGCGGGCCTCTCACTGTTGTGGCCTCTCCCATTGCGGAGCACAGGCTCCGGACGCGCAGGCTCAGCGGCCATGGCTCACGGGCCCAGCCGCCCCGCGGCATGTGGGATCTTCCCGGACCGGGGCACGAACCTGTGTCCCCTGCATCGGCAGGCGGACTCTCAACCACTGCGCCACCAGGGAAGCCCCCATAATGTATATTTTTATAGGAATTCTCAGACACCTGAAAAGGATATTTGGAAAGTAACCTGTGAACCTTGATCTGTGGTACACACAATAAATCTACTACCACAATCACTGCCAGTTCTGAGGGACCAATTTTTAAGGCACATATGTACATTCCATGGCTATATATCCCCTTGGACCTCTCTCCAGTATAAGCACCTTTGGCAAAGGGGTGGATGGACGTAAGCTCTTTTCACAACTGCTTGGATGTCTCCACTACCTTTGAAGTTAGACTTCTATCTCCTCAAGGCTGGAGACTGAATACAGGCCACCTGCCACCCCTTCAGCAGCCTCCAGGCTTTACCTTCTGAGCTGCCAGGAGGGCCGAAGAAACAGCCCCTGCTGGCTATGGAGAAGGTGCTAGTAAAGCAAAGCTTTTGGTGTTTGAAAGCTAATGAAATCTGCTTCTATTCATTAAAATATGAAAATAAATTAATGCCATATTGCTCAAATTTATAATGAGAGAGTTGCCTAATTATCAATATTTAAAGGATACTCACTTAAAAGCTCCACTTCCGTTCCTGAACCCAAAGCCTTAGGGAAAAATGCGGTAAGATAGCTTGGCTTTGTCTGCAGGACAGCTGGAAGGGGCTTTAGGGTATCTTGTTCAATGCTTTCATTGCTTAGAGAAGTAAACTGAGTTCCAGAGAGGAATGACTTGCTGAGGGTAATCAAGGTTGATATATCAGTCAGTTATTACCAAAATAATGAGTGTAACAAACTACCCCAAACTTTAGTCCCTTAAAACATTCACTCTTCTCTGGCTAGGGATTGATTGATTTAGGCTGGGCTAGGCTCCAAGCTGCAAGTTGAATTCAAATCTTTTCCATGTGCCTCTGATCACTTGGACCAGTGGGCTAGCCAGAGTTTGTTCTTCTAATGGAGAATATAAGGCAGGCAAGAGAACAAGCTTAATGATGTAAGCATACTTCAAGCCTCTGCTTGCAATGTGTCTGCTAATAGCTCATTGGCCAAGGCAAGTAACATGGCCAAGTCCAACACTGACAGGACAGGGATATTTTCTCTGCTACTGGTGGTAGGAACTAAAAAGACACATGGCAAACAGCATGGATACAATGAAGAGTAGAGAATTAGAACTATGAAGAAATCTTCCACACTTGGTAAGTGAGCAAGAATTAGAACCAGAGCCCTTAACCTCCAGCTCATTGCCCCAGTTGTGTTTGTAAATAGTTTTTGTTTCTCTGTCTTAGGAGCTGTTTTTTCAAGCTTATGAAGGGCTTGTAATGTTCCCAAAGGAAGTGAAGGCAGGCAGTGAGAAAAAGAAAAGATTGTGGTGACTGTGGTGGCAACAGTGGCGATGCCCAGGAGGACCAGCCGTGGTGTCCGATTTCTACTCCCTGCACAGAGCACATTCTCCACTCCACCATCTAGTGTGAAGCCAGTGTAGCTGTTGGTCAGATCCTTCTCCATCTTCTCAGATGTAGAGTCCAGGGCAAGTGGTCAACTGTGCCCCCATTTCTGGTGGTAGTTCAGCTCTGTACACAGTGAACTGGTGTCCCTAACAATAGGGTTATGACCTGTGCAGTCAATACGGGCTCCAGAACCAGACAGAGCTGAGTGTGAATCTCAAAGCCTTGACTGCCTAGTTGTATGACCTTAGGACAAGTCTCTCTAAGCCTCGGGTTCCTTCCATACATCATCTTGCGTACTCTTTCCTCTTTTAGCTTGGTGCAGACAAGCTCAGTGACTTTGAAAGTCATTCGAAGGAGACATAAAGAAGCTTGCATTCCTGGATCCCTGCTTGGAATATCCAACTTACAGGTGCTTTACATGTGCAAATATTCTGTTTTACGTGAGCCATCATGCCCATTTGATCTTGCTGGTTATACCAGTTAGCAGTACCTTAACTAATGCAGTCTTATTATCTTCCCCCATCATACGGATGAGGAAGCTGTGGCTTAGAGAAGTTAAGTAGCTTGCCCAATGTCATACGGCTCTTAAGTGGTGGCTCTCAGTTACGCATCCAAATAGTTCGGCTCTAGAGCCCCTCATCTTAAACACTACGCAGCTCTGATGCTCAGTAATAACAGTGTCAATCTCACAGGATGGTTTTAGGGATTAAATGAGCTAATGTTTATCAAGTCCTCGCACAATGCCCACTACACAGAAGCACACAGTAAATGCGAGCTGTGGATGGAGTGATGTTCCCATGTCGTATGGAATATGATGTCCCCTGAGGTCTGGAATAGGGAGGACAAGTAGCCTCGGGAAACCTTCTGATGACTATTTTGTGTTGAGAGTATTCTAGATGATAGCAACAGCCCTGAGCCGTTTGCCAATGGCTTCTTTCTCATACATGATTTCATTTGATCTTCACAGCCAACCCGTGAGGTGTGGAGAGCGGATTACGTTACCCCAAACCATGGATCCGGATTCTGAGGCACCGGGGAGACTGGCGTGGTTAATGTCAGAGTCTGGCTTAGGACCAGGATCTCCTATTTGTCACTCTCAGTTTCTTAGTCCTAAAAGGACTTGATACAGGGAACCAGACTAGGGTGAGCCAACCTTATCATGCCCTAGACCTATTTGACCAAGAGAAATATTATGCAAGCCATAAACACCAGCTGCATACGTAAACGTAAATTTTCTAGTAGCCTCATTTTTAAAAGGGGGTGTAACTAGGTGAAATTAATTATAACCATATACTTTATTCAACCCAAAATATCTTAATTTTCTTTCTTTTTTTTTTTTTTTTTGCGGTACGCGGGCCTCTCACTGTCGTGGCCTCTCCCGTTGCGGAGCACAGGCTCCGGACGCGCAGGCCCAGCGGCCATGGCTCACGGGCCCAGCCGCCCCGCGGCATGTGGGATCTTCCCGGACCGGGGCACGAACCCGTGTCCCCTGCATCGGCAGGCGGACTCTCAACCACTGCGCCACCAGGGAAGCCCCAAAATATCTTAATTTCAACATGTAATTAATATTAAAATATTAATGATATATTTAACTTTTGTTTTTAAACCAAGTCTTTGAAGTCTGGGTATGTATTTTACACTCGCAGCACATCTCAATTTAGACTGGCCACGTTTCAAGGGCTCAGTAAGCTACCATGGCTAATGTCACAGGTCTAGAAGAAATCCCCTCCCTGCAATTGTCTTACGGTAAAGCCCTAGAAGGCCTCCCAAGGAAAACTGCAAAACATACTCTTCACTCTTTGCTCTTTGAAAGTCTAGTTCTATGCCTTTAAATTGAAAATACTGTCTGAAACAGAGTAGCTTGTTGTAGAAGATTACAAACTTGCTTAAGTTTCAAAGATAAAAAACGTACTCAGCATTAGGGAACCTTATATACAGGGTGGTCTCCCCATGTAGCCGGACTATTGGCACAGCTCACACTGGACAAGGACGGCAGGACTGGATGACCTACATAAATATCAGTTTAGGCGATTTTAATGAGTAACACAGACGAGAGAGAAGCCGAGAAATGTGCTAGAAGCTATATCAGTCGCATAGGGCTCTGGCGCTAATCATTTTAGTGTATCTCCACATCCTGTCCGCCCACTTTTTCTTGGCCACTTTTGGAAAGGCAAAATTACATACAAGTTTCCTACGTGCAATAACGGCAGGTGGTCATCATTGGTTTTTGGATTCAACTTTAAGGCAACCTTAGGAGACGTGCCCGTTATGGGGCTCTGCTCTTACACTTTCATTTTAAGTATTTGCTAGAATCTGTAGCTAAAACAGTCCTGGTTTCCTGTGTTTATATGAATACCAAGAAAAAAAAAAGGCCCAGTTTCCAAGACCTATTTTTCACTACATGACTTACAATGGTTTTTATCAATCACAGCACTAAATTCTTCCAAAGCCTGATTTGGAGATCTTAGAATATGCTTTTACCACAATGGTTCATTTATCCAGCGTTGCTGAAGATGAGGTTTTCACATATGTCAATTATCCAGATAATTAAAATGTATTGATAAGTTCCAATATGTACAAGCATTTTAAAAAATATTTTAAAAATTAATTTTATTTACTCTTTTTTTTTTGGCTGCGTTGGGTCTCCATTGCTGCTCGCGGGCCTTCTCTAGTTGAGGCGAGCGGGAGCTACTCTTCATTGCGGTGGGCAGGCTTCTCACTACGGTGGCCTCTCTTGTTGTGTGCAGAGTACAGGCTCTAGGTGCACGGGCTTCAGTAGTTGTGGCATGCGGGCTCAGTAGTTGCAGCTTGCGGGCTCTAGAGCACAGGCTCAGTAGTTGTGGCGCACGGGCTTAGTTGCTCCACGGCATGTGGGATCTTCCCGGACCAGGGCTCGAACCCATGTCCCCTGCATTGGCAGGCAGATTCGTAACCACTGTACCACCAGGGAAGCCCCTATACAAGTGTTTTTGAGGGAAATCTTTCTAAAAAATGGCCTGCATCCCTCTACCACTGACCCCCCCCCCCCCCCCCCCCCCGCCAGCAACCACTTCCTTAAACGGATTATTCAGAACATCTTACTTCATGACTTAAGGCCATTGTTTACATCCACTCGGGCATGTACATTCAGAGATTATCAAGTCATATGGTGTTCTTAGCATGTATAATTATTTCAATGTGATGTTATTGTACACAGGCATTTTGAAAGCATTTGAATGCCTCCAGTCGATTCATGAGGTAGGTGTATCCCACTTTACAGATAAGAAAACTGAGACTTAGAGACGTGAAAAGACTTGTCCATCATGTCTCTGGCTATCAGATTTCTACACAACTCTAGACAAAGATTAACTCTCATAGCTCTTTTTCTTTTCTCCTTTTCATAGCTTCGGCTCCTGCTTTGTGCTAATTTGTGTATATTATTGCTCCTAAGCTCCTAATTTATTTTGCACCTAATTATCTGAGAGAAGGCTTGAGGCTCTGTGCTCCTGTTCTAGAACCCTGTGACAGCTTTTTGCCACTTGAAGGACATTTTCACACACTCTTAGGTCTGGAGTTCTGTTTTAGACAAGTGAAACTGTGAAAGGTCTGATTACTGGTAGGTGGCCCTAAACTCTCTCTCCTCCCAGAAGACTCTTTTGGCCTGAACAGCACATTCCAAGTAAAGAAGCTTGACCAGAGAGGGAAATATCTGACAAAGTGGAAAATAAATGCATGTAGAGCTGGTGGGGTCTGTATCCCACATCCAATGACTCGGGCACCCACAGTGCAATGACGAAACAGCAGGAGGCAGGTCCTACTGCCTGTTAACCACTGAGCTACAGGGTGAACTATGCCAGGTGTGACCAGAGGCTGGCACCAGCATCAAACTCCTCGCATCCGTAAGTGCCAGATTTCCTTGGCTGGACATCACTGATCAGAGGAACAAGGAAGAACGTGGCGCACTGGAATACTGCATTTCAGCAAAGCTAAGATGCCAACGATTATAAGAGACACCATCCTGCAAGTTTCAGTGTTTGTGTACTTTCTAGATTTTTACCTGGAGGAAGCACAGAAGGTTTTTGGTCTAAGTTTGCATGGGGGCAGACAATGCCTACCGCCTGGCTGACGATAAGGCACCATCAACTAGACGCATCTCGATTTCAGAGATGTTGAAATGTGCACATGAGGTCTAAGTTGTTTGACCTCGTCAAAAGCATGTGGATGCAAGTTGGGAAATACGTTTTCTCTTGAGAGGAATGAGAAATGTGGTTAAAACTTAGGGGAAAGTTTTCCCCTAAATCGCTAAGTAATACCCCCACTCTGTGATATATATCACATATCATTTCAGAGTAATTTTACGCTGGTCAATAAATATTGCTCTCCCATTTTTCCAGGGTTCAGCAACCCTCTTTTAAATAGGCTATTTAAAAAAATAGTCCGTGCATTTTCACAAGGTGTTTTCAAAGAACCCAAACTTTGAGATCTCGATATAAAGCTACAGTGACAATGAAAGGTTCAGAGGGGAAGGCCCTGGACACACAGGAAAATTTTTTTCAGTTGAAATTGCATAAAAATTTATATCACTTACCCTATCATCATGCATCTGATACCCAACCTTAGCTAAGAACAAAGTATTTTCAAATATTAGGAGCCAGGCACCCAATAACTCTCAAATTTAGTTTTGACTTATCATTTAAACTTTCAAATTATCAAGCTTCTCTCATGGACATACATGCTCCATCTTCTGAAAAGAAGAAATCAGAAGGCTGAGATGGGTAAGAGAGGACACGAAGGAACTGAAAGATCAAATGGAAACTGAGCGTGTGCCCTCCCCCTACTGAAAAAGACGCCTATGTTAGTGGGCTGTCAAATTGAGCAGCTGATATAAAGGGATACGAAACACTTGAAGGCAAACTCAGAACAGATTTGCCCAGAGCACACATGGTTAATCTTCACCTAGGGATGGAAACCAGGGCAAGGTAGACTTGAGCAGCCGCCTGCCCTTTGAAGTGCTGCAGGGGCCAGTATATTACAGTCGGGAGCAAGCACCCCTTCCTTCAGGTGCCGATTGGAGTTTATTAGCTGTGATTTTTATGATACTGAAAGAGTCTGAAATACTGCTGCGCAGCCACAGAAATGTGTAGTGTGGGAGCCAAGAGTCATTACAAGTTGTTGAGAACTCGACAATGGGAGCTTCCTGAAAGATTCTGGCAGTCTGTGTAGAATGGTAACATAGAAGCCATTCTTTCTCTTTAAACTAAAAAGCTGTGCCCTTATAAGTCATGAATTATTGCCCGAGACATTGTACATTATCCCTCCCTAGCAGGTCCACAGCTTTCAAGATACCTTCAGGACCTCTTGGGGAGAAGGTACCTAAAGAGGTTAGTTTTCTGGAAAGAAGGGAGTGGGAGTTTCATAACAAAGAAGTGTAATTTTGTTGCATCTGCCTTGAACTGAATTTCTAACAAGGGAGCTAAACCATTTATGGCCTTGGAAGGTTTGGGGCCCATGGATTGATTTTTTATCAATTCCCCTGTCTCAGCGAGGTGATTCATGTTATATATCTCACAACAAAGCAGGTCTTTGGATATCATTCCTAAGCAATATAAGGAATGGCCTGGTTATAGAGCACAATGATTGTATAATGCCCATTGTCTCTCCCTCTCTTTTTTTTAACTGAACTATAGTTGATTTACAATGTGGTATTGGTTTCTTGTGTACAGCAAAGTGATTCATATATATATAACTTTTCATACTCTTTTTTCATTATGGTTTATTATAGGATATTGAATATAGTTGCCTGTGCTATACAGTAGGTCCTTGTTGTTTACCTATTTTATATATCAGGGGTCCCCAACCCCCGGGCCACGGACAGATACTGGTCCGTGGCCTGTTAGGAACCAGGCCACACAGCAGGAGGTGAGCGGCAGGCAGGCCAGCGGGCCAAGCTTCATCTGTATTTACAGCCGCTCCCTATTGCTCCCGTTACTGACTTAGCTCCGCCTCCTGTCAGATCAGCGGTGGCATGAGATTCGAATAGGAGCACCAACCCTACTGTGAACTCTGCCCACGTGGGCGATCTAGGTTGCGCGCTCCTTATGAGAATCTAATGCCTGATGATCTGAGGTGCAGCTGAGGCAGTGATGCTAGCGCTGGGGAGTGACAACAAATACAGATTATCATCAGCAGAGAGGTTTGACCGCACAGAGACCATAATAAATCCATCGCTTGCAGACTCATATCAAAACCCTATCAGTGAGTGGCGAGTGAAAACAAGCTCGGGGCTCCCACTGATGCTGCATTATGGTGAGTTGTATAATTATTTCATTATATATTACAATGTAATAATAATAGAAATAAAGTGCACAACAAATGTAATGAGAGTGAATCATCACAAAAACATTCCCCCACCCCCCAGTACGTGGAAAAATTGTCTTCCATGAAACCGGTTCCTGGTGCCCAAAAGGTTGGGGACCGCTGTTATATGTAGTAGTTTGTATCTGCTAATCACAAACTCCTAATTTATCCCTCCCCAACCCCCTTTCCCCTTTGGTAACCATAACTTTGTCTGTGAGGCTGTTCCTGTTTTGTAAATAAGTTCATTTGTACCATATTTTAGATTCCACATATAAGTGACATCATATGGTATTTGTCTTTATCTGACTTACGTCACCTAGTATGATAATCTCTAGGGCCATCCATGTTGCTGCAAATGGCATTATTTCATTCTTTTTTATGGCTGAGTAGTATTCCATTGTATATATGTACCACATCTTCTTTATCCATTCATCTGTTGATGGACATTTAGGTTGCTTCCATGTCTTGGCTATTGTAAACAGTGCTGCTATGAACATTGGGGTGCATGTATCTTTTCGAATTAGAGTTTTCATCTTTTCTGGATATATGCCCAGGAATGGGATTGCTGGATCATATGGTAGTTCTATTTTTAGTTTTTTAAGGAACCTTCATACTGTTTTCCATAGTGGCTGCATCAATTTACATTCCCACCAACTGTGTAGGAGGGTTCCCTTTTCTCCACACCCTCTCCAGCTTTATTATTTGTAGACTTTTTAATGATGGCCATTCTGACCAGTGTGAGGTGATATCTTATTGTACTTTTGACTTGCATTTCTCTAATAATTAGTGATGTTGAGCATCTTTTCATGTGCCTATTGGCCATCTGTATGGAGAAACGTCTATCTAGGTCTTCTGCCCATTTTTTGATTGTTTTGTTGTTGTTGTTGTTATTGAGTCGTATGAGCTGTTTGGCTTTTTTGTTTGTTTTTTTGTTTTGTTTTTAATTTATTTATTATTTTATATATTTTTTTGGTTGCGTTGGGTCTTCGTTGCTGCATGTGGGCTTTCTCTAGTTGCGGTGAGCAGGGGCGACTCTTCGTTGCGGTACACGGGCTTCTCATTGCAGTGGCTTCTCTTGTTGCGGAGCATGGACTCTAGGCAGGTGGGCTTCAGTAGTTGTGGCACATAGGCTCAGTCGTTGTGGCTCACGGGCTCTAGAGCACAGGCTCAGTAGTTGTGGTGCATGGGCTTAGTTGCTCCGCAGCATGTGGGATCTTCCCAGACCAGGGCTTGAACCCATGTCTCCTGCATTGGCAGGCAGATTCTTAACCACTGTCAACCACCAGGGAAGTCCGTTTCTTTTAATATAGAACCTTTTTCTCTTTTTAGCTGCATTGGGTCTTTGTTGCTGCGCGAGGGCTTTCTCTAGTTGTGGCGAGCAGGGTCTACTCTTGGTTGCGGTGCACAGGCTTCTCATTGCGGTGGCTTCTCTTGTTGCAGACCACGGGGTCTAGGCATGTGGGCTTCAGTAGTTGCTGCACGCAGGCTCAGTAGTTGTGTCTCACAGGCTTATTTGCTCCATGGCGTGTGGGATCTTCCCAGACCAGGAATTGAACCCGTGTGCCCTGCATTGGCAGGCAGATTCTTAACCACTGTGCCACCAGGGAAGTCCAAGCTGTTTTTATATTTTGGAAGTTAAGCCCTTGTCGGTCACATGGGTCGTGAATATGTTTTCCCATTCTGAGGTTGTCTTTTTTGTTGTTGATGGTTTCCTTTGTTATGCAAAAGCTTATAATTTGTTTATTTTTGCTTTCATTTCTATTACCTCGGGAGACTGACCTAAGAAAACATTGCTATGATTTATGTCAGAGAATGTTTTGCCTGTGTTCTCTTTTAAGAGTTTTATGGTGTCATGTCTTGTATTTAAGTGTTTAAGCCATTTCAAGTTTATTTTTGTGTATGATATGAGGGAGTGTTCTAACTTCATTGATTTACATGAGGCTGTCCAGGTTTCCCAATACCACTTCTGAGGAGACTTTTCTCCATTGTATATTTTTGCCTTCTTTGTCAAAGATTAATTGACCCTTGGTGTGTGGGTTTATTTTTGGGCTTTCTATTCTGTTCCATTGATCGATACGTCTGTTTTTGTGCCATGGTATCAGCTGTTTAGATTACTGTAGCTTTGTAGTATTGTCTAAGTCTGGGAGGGTTATACCTCCAACTTTGTTCTTTTTCCTGAGGATTGCTTTGGCAATTCTGGGTCTTTTATGGTTCCACATAAATTTTAGGGTTATTAGTTCTATTTCTGTGAAAAATGTCATGGAGAGGTTGCATTAAATCTGTAGATTGAAAAAAAATCTGTAGATTGCTTTGGGTGGTATGGCCACTGTCTTTTTTTTTAATAAATTTTATTATTATTTATTTATTTATTTATTATTTTTGGCTGCGTTGGGTCTTTGTTGCTGCATGCAGGCTTTCTCTACTTGCAGCAAGTGGGGGCTACTCTTCGTTGTGTTGTGCAGGCTTCTCACTGCGGTGGCTTCTCTTGTTGTGGAGCACGGGCTGTAGGCATGCGGGCTTCGGTAGTTGTGGCTTGTGGGCTTCAGTAGTTGTGGCTCTCGAGCTCTAGAGCGCAGGCTCAGTAGTTGTGGCATGCGGGCTTAGCTGCTCTGGGGCATGTGGGATCTTCCCGGACCGGGGCTTGAACCTGTGTCCCCTGCATTGGCAGGCGTATTCTTAACCACTGCACTACCGGGGAACCCCTGGCCACTGTCTCTTAACACAAACCTTGAATTAACTTTCTCAGGAAAGCAAGATGTGGTCTTTGGAGTAAAAAAGACCCAAAATTGAATGTTGTTTCCACCTCATACTGGCTATAACAACACAATAGATTTCCATCTGTTATAAGCCCATATCAGTTACCTATTGCTGCGTAACAAGCCACCCTAAAACCTAAGGGTTAAAACAACATTCATTTATTATCACGCAGGCATCTGCGATTGACTGGAATTCAACTTATCTAGGTGGGTCTGCTTCAGGCTGCAATGGCTGGGGAGATCTGCTTCTCACTGCAGGTCTACAAGTCACATGAGGTGGCTCTGCTCCATGCATCCCTCATCCTCCTTTAACCAGCAGGCTAGCCAAGGTGCATTCTTCCTGGCTCAATGAGAAATGCAACAAACAAGTAGAAACCTGGGACGCCTCACAAGCCCTAAGCTCAGAACTGACTCTTAGCACTCCCACTGACATTCCAGTGGCCAAAGCAAGTCACATGGTTAAGCTCCACACTAAGGGGCCTTTAGAAGAACTGCAAAGTCACATGATGAATGACGGAGCTACAAAGGGAAGGTGAGGAATTGGGGCCAAGATAGGAAGATAGGAATCTACGCTAAACGCCAACCCTCCACTTATTACTCCTCTTTTTCGAACTATCATGGCTATTTTTCCACATAAATTTTTAAATTAATTTTTATTGGAGTAGAGGTGCTTTAGAATGTTGTGCTAGTTTCTGCTGTACAGCAAGGTGAATCAGCTATACGTACACCTATATCCGCTCTTTTTTGGATTTCCTTCCCATTTAGGTCACCACAGAGCATTGAGTAGAGTTCCCTGTGCTATACAGCAGGTTCTCATTAGTTACCTATTTTATACATAGTAGTTTTCCACATAAAATTTAAAGTAATTGCATTAAATTATCAATAATGTCTCATGGGAACTTTGATTGGGATTATGTTCATGTTATCAATTAATTTGGGTGGAACTACTATTTTTCTAATCTTCCCATCCAAGAACACAGTATGTCTCTATAATTCACTCAGGTCTTATTTTTATGTCCCTCAGTAAAACAAGTATAGTCTATTTCAAATATGTCTTCTACACTTAGGAATAAGAAGATTTCCAGGTATTGACCAGAGTGACCTTAAGTTCCTTTCTGGCCACAGAGCATTAGTTTCTAGCCATTGAGCTTTTTGTATTACCACCACAGCATGTTTAAAACTCATTCCCTCTCATGACCGTTCCAGATGATGAACTTTAGGTTTGTTCTGTTTGAAATATACACAAACAAATAAGCTTTTTTAAAATTCAGTTGACAATTATCTACTTAAGAGGAATCAAGTATCATCCCACATTAAAAAATAAGAACAGGGACTTCCCTGGTGGGGTAGTTGTTAAGAATCCACCTGCCAACACAGGGGACATGGGTTCAATCCCTGGTCTGGGAAGATCCCACATGCCGCGGAGCAACTAAGCCCATGCGCCACAACTACTGAGCCTGTGCTCTAGAGCCTGTGAGCCACAACTACTGAGCTCATGAGACACAGCTACTGAAGCCCACGTGCCTAGAGCCCACGCTCCGCAACAAGAGAAGCCACCGCAATGAGAAGCCCGCACACTGCAATGAAGAGTAGCCCCCGTTCGCCGCAGCTAGAGAAAGCCCGCATGCAGCAACGAAGACCCAACGCACCAAAAATAAATGAACTAATTTTTTTGTAAAATAGATAGCTAGTGGGAAGCAGCTGCATAGCATAGGGGGATCAGCTTAGTGCTTTGTGACCACCTAGAGGGGTGGGAGGGAGACGCAAGAGGGAGAAGATATGGGGATATATGTATACGTATAGCTGATTTCACTTTGTTATACAGCAGAAACTAACAAATCATTGTAAAGCAATTATACTCCAGAAAAGATGTTTAAAAAATGAATTAATTTTTAAAAAATATTTTAAAAAAAGAAAATATGAAAACATAATTTTACTTTAATAATACATTATTTGTAGAGCATTTTAGAGTTTACAAAGCACTTTCCAGACAATATCTAAATTTGGTCCATATTGTGACCCCTAAAGGAGGCAGAGTGGACAAATACCGTCTCGACTTTTCAAGTAAAGGCAGTAAGACCCACAGAAATTAAATGATCTGTCCAGGGTCTGAAGGCCAATGATGAGGAGTTTGACATTTGGCTTACAGTCCTGTTCTCTTTACTGCTTTTCTCTGAAGTCTTCACTGATTTCCTCCTTGCCCACTTATCCTTGGCAGTGGGCCCTCCCACTTTGAGGACCTCTCAGAATCTAGAATAAAGCCAGCCTTTAGAGCAGACCCAAGCCTTCAGTTTACATGTAGAATTTTGTGGCTCTGGAACAATTCTTGCTCCGTGTTTTAAAAGGAGGCAGTGAGTTTACTGGAGGAAAGAACTTAAACTTTGGAGCCAGAAATACCTGTTTTCAAATCTTCAGTCCATCTACCACTGAGCAGCTTTGAGGCCTTGGGAAACTTACATAAGCATTTGAATCTTAGTTTCTTCATTTGTAGAATGGGATCAAAGTACCTACCTTGTAAAAATATGGTAAAATAGTTTGTTTCTTATAAATAAATAAAGATCCAACATTCAGGAGGCATTCAGCAATTGTTGAAAATGTTGTACACTAACTGAATCCAAATATATACATGGGTATCATGAAGGAATTGCAGCAGCAGGGATTTTTCTCTTTAAAAAGAGATTTACACCTTATAAACCCTAATACGAGAAATCTGGACTTTCAGATAGTGTGGAAAGAAAAATGGATTTGCAATGAAGTATATCAACCAGGACTCTGCCACAAGTTTGCCACCTTTTCCAAATTCACTGGACTTAGGTTAGTTCTTTTCCTGTCCAAAAATTCCACATAAAATAAAATATCCATATGTGTATTGCAGCCCTTACCATGTGATGTCAAATTCTTCCAAATAGTTAAATGTCTTAGATAATGCGATTTGCTCCAAAGAGATTAATAGAACACCTGGGGACAGGCAGACCACCATGAGGGGAGGTCTGGCTGGAAGCAGTCAAGGGGGTTTCATTGAGGTTTGCCTCAAGTCACCTAGTAAGTATGCCGCTGGAAACCTGTTTTATAACGCACGTGCCCCTGCCCACCCCATCTCCACAATACCTTCCTCTCTGCCTGTGTCTGCTCAGAGAAAACCAGGCCAGCAGTCTAACTGGCTGCCAGACAGAGAAAATATTCACAGGGATGGATGAGCTTTGGGTTGTCACAGTTGACCAGACATCTAGGCATCATGCTGGCACTGTTTATATCTAAATCAACACTGTCCAAAAAAATACATAATTGTGACCCACATAGATAATTTCAAGTTTTCTAGTAATCACATTATAAAGGATGAGACGGAACAGGTAAAAATAATCTTAATATCATAACGTTTAACCCAACATATGTAAAATACCATTCAACATGAAGTCAGTATTAAAAAGTTATTAATGAGAGATTTTACATTCTTTTTCATACCAAGTCTCTAAAATCAGTGTGTGTTTTGTCCTTATAGCACACCTCGGTTCAGGCTAGCCACATTTCAAGTGCTCGGTAGCTACACGTAGCTGTGGCCGACACACTGGACAGAACACCACTGAACTGCCGGTTCCAGTACAGGGCAAGGTAACACATACCATTCCTCCGGCCTCTTGCCATATACATGCTATACCATGCTAAACAGAAGTGCAGAACTTCAGCTAGTTCTTTGGTACCCAGAACTACTACCTCTTCCTTTGCTTAAATAGTGGGGAAAAACTAGCCTTCTCAAATTGAAAGTGTGCTATTTCAACATGTTTTAGGTTTTTTATTCTTGCAATGTGTTTTTCCTCCAAAAGGAAAAATTTGAAGAAAATTTAAGGGACAGAAGGAGTGTAACACATCTACGCATTTTCAACCTATTGAGGTGCCCTCACATGTCTGAAAAATCCCAACTGTTTCCATGACAGCAGACATTATAATGACATCTGCTTCTGGACAAGAAGTAAGTTTATAAACCCTGGATTTATTATCCATGTATCATTTTTCACAAATACATCAGAATGAGACAGGCATACCACACTTTATGAAATAATTCACATAGTTGGCTGTCAGTAGAATTGAGAACTTTGTAAAATACCATGCTTTATAATCATAACGCTATCGTCCCACTAACTATTCCTCACACACAAAGTTGGATTTTGACAAATGAACAGCAGATATCTGTCACAAAACACATGCCATTTCTCACCTTTGCATTTAATGGTTTTACTGAATTACTTGTGTTTGGGGGCAAGAACATAAGTTGCACAAAATTAAAATAGTCAGGAAATCACCCTGAACAGATAACCACCTTCAGGCATGCCATGTACTGATTTAGAGGTGGTTTACTCACAAGGGTGAGTGCTTGACTGAGGGGGCAAGAAGGCTCTAAAATCCAACTCCATGGTCTGCACACCAAGCCTTGTACCCTAATATAGGCTGCTCGGCCCAGGGCAAGCCATGCCTTTTACATTCATACACAGATGGCATACGGGCTAGGAGAAGTCCTGGCCACCCACCCCCTTAGTGACCTGTTTGGTAAACATAATGGGTAAATCACAGAGAATTGAGAAAAATCCAGGTCATTTCTTGCAAAGAGAAACCAAAGAAAATGCTTTTCATACAAATATTTTGAGACATAAATAAGGAATTGGGTCAAATGAAGGCAAAAACAGCATGAAAATAAGAATCCGTAAGCTTTAAGATGCACCAGTCCCCCCTGTAAAGCAGAACTCCTTGGCATGACATCTTTACAGACTGACTTGGACACAGCCCGTGTTGGGGAGCTCTGTGGGGAAGGAGGCCCCAGCTCACAATTCTGACTGTTGCCCCTTCCCCAGAACATCAGCTCCTGGAACCCTGTCTGTATGATTCACTTCGAAATCTATGGCTGGCACAGAGTAGGGGCTCAGTAAACATTCGTCAACCACCCAGGCGCTTGTATCTTTCTGAAGCAGCCTGTGCTCTTCAGGGACAGCTCTAAGCTGTACTGATAAGATTAGAAGGTGTGATAATCTTATTGTGGTTATTTTTTAAAAAAGAATCCTTATCTCTTAGAGGTACATACTGAAACATTTATTATTTGCAGAAAATAGTTATATCATATCTTGGATTGCTTCAAAATAATTCAGGAGAGGACTGGCTGGGGATCTAGATGAAGCAAGATTTGCCATGAGTTGAAAACTGCTGAAGCCTGGTGATGGGGATGTCAGAGTTCATTATATTATTCTCCCTACTCTTGGGTATGCTTGAAAAAAGATCCATAAAAGGGCCTATTATTCATTCAGTAAACATGTATTGAGCACCTAGTATGTGAAGGTGCTAGAGATTTAGTGGTGAAATGATAGATAAGTTTTCTGCCCACATGGAGCTTGTATATGGATGGAGTCAGAAAATAGATAGATAGATACATACATACATACATACATACAGTAACTATGCATTATGACTAATGCTAAGACTGATGTATGTGGGTACTGGGAGAGAAAATAAGTGACAAGAGGTGGGTATTAATTTAGACTGAATGGTCAGGGAAAGCCTCCATGTGGAGGCAACACTGAAGCTGAGTCCAAAAGAATGGGAAGGAGCTAACTATAAAAAAGGTAAAGAAAGGGCCTTCCAGGCAAAGGGAACAGAAAGTGCAAAAGTCCTGTGGCAGAAAAGAGCCTGGCGTGTTGTTGGCATTCGTAGAAAGGTGAGCATGCCTAGAACCAAGCCAGGTAGGAAAGAACGGCATGAGATTTGATCTGAGTGGCCAACAGGGGCCAGATCTTGCAGGGCCTTACAGGCCATGACCAGGAGGTGGCTTTATTCAAATTTTCAGAAAATTCTTCTTCATATACACTTCAAAACTGCATTCCTGTACTTTGATCGATAGAACATGAGGAGAAGGGGTATGTATCATCTCTGGGGTAGAAGCTTTAAGGGCAAGTGCATGTTTTGCCATATTCTCTTCTCCCTCTGCTCCAGTGACTTGTAGTGCTCTACACGGTGATTCTCCCTTCAACCTAGGTCTGATGATGACAAAAACAAAACCTCAATTGATCCCTGAGGGATTCATAGCATAAATAAGAAATAAAGTTTTGGAGAGACTGGTTCAAGATGGCGGAGCAGAAGGACATGCATGCACTCCTTCTTTCAAGAACACCAGAATCACAACTAACTGCTGAACAATCAACAACAGAAAGACACTGGAACTCACCAAAAAAGATACCCCACATCCAAAGACAAAGGAGAAGCCACAATGAGACAGAAGGAGGGGCACAATCACAATAAAATCAAATCCCATAACTGCTGGGTGGGTGACTCACAAACTGGAGAAGACTTATACCGCAGAAGGCCACCCACTGGAGTGAAGGTTCTGAGCCCCACGTCGGGCTTCCCAACCTGGGGGTCTGGCAATGGGAGGAGGAATTCCTAGAGAATCAGACTTTGAAGGCTAGCGGGATTTGATTACAGGACTTTGACAGGACAGGGGGAAACAGAGACTCCACTCTTGGAGGGCACACACAAAGTAGTGTGCACACTGGGACCCAGGGGAAGGAGCAGTGACCCATAGGAGACTGAACCAGACCTACATACTGATGTTGGAGGGTCTCCTGCAGAGGCGGGGGATGGCTGTGGCTCACCGTGAGGACAAGAACACTGGCAGCAGAAGTTCTGGGAAGTACTCCTTGGCCTGAGCCCTCCCAGAGTCCGCCAATAGCACCACCAAAGAGCCAGGTAGGCTCCAGTGTCGGGTTGCATCAGGCCAAACAACCAACAGGGAGGGAACCCAGCCTCATCCATCAGCAGACAAGCAGATTAAAGTTTTACAGAGCTCTTCCCACCAGAGCAACACCCAGCTCTACCCACCACCATTCCCTCCCATCAGGAAACTTGCACAAGCCTCTTAGCCTCATCTACCAGCAGACAGACAGCAGAAGCAAGAAGAACTACAATCCTGCAGGCTGTGGAACAAACATCACATTCACAGAAAGGTAGACAAGATGAAAAGGCACAGAGCTATGTACCAGAGGAAGGAACAAGATAAAACCCCAGAAAAACAACTAAATGAAGTGGAGACAGGAAAGCTTCCAGAAAAAGAATTCAGAATGATAGTGAAGATGATCCAGGACCAAGGGAAAAGAATGGAGGCAAAGATTGAGAAGATGCAAGAAATGTTTAACAAAGACCTGGAAGAATTAAAGAACAAACACCTAGAAGAATTAAAGAACAAACTGACATGAACAATACAATAACTGAAATTAAAAATACACTAGGGGCTTCCATGGTGGTGCAGTGGTTGAGAGCCTGCCTGCTGATGCAGGGGACACAGGTCTGTGCCCCGGTCTGGGAAGATCCCACATGCCGCGGAGTGGCTGGGCCCGTGAGCCATGGCCACTGAGCCTGCGCATCCGGAACCTGTGCTCCGCAACGGGAGAGGCCACAACAGTGAGAAGCCCGCGTACCGCAAAAAGAAAAGAAAAATACACTAGAAGGAATCAATAGCAGAATAACTGAGGCAGAAGAACGGATAAGTGACCTGGAAGACAGAATGGTGGAATTCACTGCTGCGGAACAGAATAAAGAAAAAAGAATGAAAAGCAATGAAGACAGCCTAAGAGACCTCTGGGACAACATTAAATGCACCAACATTCTCATTATAGGGATCCCAGAAGGAGAAGAGAGAGAGAAAGGATCTGAGAAAATATTTGAAGAAGATTATAGTTGAAAACTTCCCTAACACGGGAAAGGAAATAGCCACCCAAGTCCAGGAAGTACAGAGGGTCCCATACAGGATAAACCCAAGGAGAAACACGTGGAGACACACAGTAATCAAATTGGCAAAAATTAAAGACAAAGAAAAATTATTGAAAGCAACAAGGGAAAAACGACAGATAACATACAAGGGAACTCCCATAACGTTAAGAGCTGATTTCTCAGCAGAAACTCTACAAGCCAGAACGGAGTGGCATGATATATTTAAAGTGATGAAAGGGAAGAACCTACAACCAAGATTACTCTACCCAGCAAGGATCTCACTGAGATTCGATGGAGAAATCAAAAGCTTTAGAGACAAGCAAAAGCTAAGAGAATTCAGCACCACCAAACCAGCTCTACAACAAATGCTAAAGGAATTTCTCTAAGTGGGAAATACAAGAGAATAAAAGGACGTACAAAAACAAACCCATAACAATTAAGAAAATGGTAATAGGAACATACATATCGATAATTACCTTAAACGTGAATGGATTAAATGCTCCCACCAAAAGACACAGGCTCACTGAATGGATACAAAAACAAGACCCATATATATGCTGTCTACAAGAGACCCACTTCAGACCTAGGGACACATACAGACTGAAACTGAGGGGATGGAAAAAGATATTCCATGCAAACGGAAATCAAAAGAAAGCTGGAGTAGCAATACTCATACCAGATAAAATAGACTTTAAAATACAGAATGTTAAAAGAGACAAGGAAGGACACTACATAATGATCAAGGGATCAATCCAGAAAGAAGATATAATTATAAATATATATGCATGCAACATAGGAGCACCTCAATACATAAGGCAACTGCTAACAGCTATAAAAGGGGAAATCGACAGTAACACAATCATAGTCGGGACTTTAACGCCTCACTTACACCAATGGACAGATCACCCAAACAGAAAATTAATAAGGAAACACAAGCTTTAAATGACACAATAGACCAGACAGATTTAACGGATGTTTATAGGACATTCCATCCAAAAATACCAGATTACACTTTCTTCTCAAGTGCACATGGAACATTCTCCAGGATAGATCACATCTTGGGTCACAAACCAAGCTTCAGTAAATTTAAGAAAATTGAAATCATATCGAGCATCTTTTCTGACCACAGCACTATGAGATTAGAAGTCAATTACAGGGAACAAAACGTAAAAAAACACAAACACATGGAGGCTAAACAATACATTACTAAATAACCAAGAGATCACTGAAGAAATCAAAGAGGAAATCAAAAAATACCTAGAGACAAATGACAACAAAATCACAATGATCCAAAACCTACGGGATGCAGCAAAAGCAGTTCTAAGAGGGAACTTTACAGCAATACAAGCCTACCTCAAGAAACAAGAAATATCTAAAATAAACAACCTAACCTTACACCTAAAGGATGTAGACAAAGAAGAACAAACAAAAACCAAAGTTAGTAGAAGGAAAGAAATCATAAAGATCAGAGCAGAAATAAATGAAATAGAGACTAAAAAAACAATAGCAAAGATCAATAAAACTAAAAGCTGTTTCTTTGCAAAGACAACGAAATTGATAAAGCATTAGCCAGACTCATCAAGAAAAAGAGGGAGAGGACTCAAACAATAAAATTAGAAATGAAAAAGGAGAAGTTACAACAGACACCACAGAAATACAAAGCATCCTAAGAGACTACTACAAGCAACTCTATGCCAATAAAATGGACAACCTGGAAGAAGTGGACAAATTCTTAGAAAGGTATAACCTTCCAAGAATGAACCAGGAAGAAACAGAAGATATGAACAGACCAATCACAAGCACTGAAATTGAAACTGTGATTAAAAATCTTCCAACAAACAGAAGTCCAGGACCAGATGGCTTCACAGGTGAATTCTATCAAACATTTAGAGAAGAGCTAACACCCATCCTTCTCAAACTCTTCGAAAAAACTGCAGAGGAAAGAACACTCCCAAACTCATTCTATGAAGCTACCATCACCCTGATACTAAAATCAGACAAAGATACTCCAAAAAAAGAAAATTACAGACCAATATCACTGATGAATATAGATGCAAAAATCCTCAACAAAATACTAGCAAACAGAATCCAAAAGCACATTAAAAGGATCATACACCATGATCAAGTGGGGTTTATCCCAGGGATGCAAGGATTCTTCAATACACACAAATCAATCAATGTGATACACCATATTAACAAATTGATGAATAAAAACCATATGATTATCTCAATAGATGCAGAAAAAACTTTTGACAAAATTCAACACCCATTTATGATGAAAACTCTCCAGAAAGTGGGCATAGAGAGAACCGACCTCAACATAATAAAGGCCATATACGACAAACCCACAGCAAATATCATTCTCAATGGTGAAAAACTGAAAGCATTTCCTCTAAGATCAGGAACAAGACAAGGATGTCCACTCTCGCCACTGTTATTCAACATAGTTTTGGAAGTCCTAGCCCCAGCAATCAAAGAAGAAAAAGAAATAAAAGGAATACAAATTGGAAAAGAAGAAGTAAAACTGTCACTGTCTGCAGATGGCATGATACTATAGACAGAGAATCCTAAGATACCACCAGAAAACTACTAGAGCTAATCAATAGATTTGGTAAAGTTGCAGGATACAAAATGAATGCACAGAAGTCTCTTGCATTCCTATACACTAATGATGAAAAATCTGAAAGAGAAATTAAGGAAACACTCCCATTTACCACTGCAACAAAAAGAATAAAATACCTAGGAATTAACTTACCTAGGGAGACAAAAGACCTGTATGCAGAAAACTATAAGACAGTGATGAAAGAAATTAAAGGTGATACCAACAGATGGAGAGATATACCATGTTCTTGGATTGGAAGAATCAATACTGTAAAAATGACTGTACTACCCAAAGCAATCTACAGATTCAATGGAATCCTTATCAAATTACCAATGGCATTTTTTTACAGAACTAGAACAAAAAATCTTCAAATTTGTATGGAGACACAAAAGACCCTGAATAGCCAAAGCAGTCTTGAGGGAAAAAAGACGGAGCTGGAGGAATCAGACTCCCTGACTTCAGACTCTACTACAAAGCTACAGTAATCAAGACAATATGGCACTGGCACAAAAACAGAAACATAGATCAATGGAACAAGATAGAAAGCCCAGAGATAAACCCACGCATCTATGGTCAACTAATCTATGACAAAGGAGGCAAGGATATACAATGGCGAAAAGACAGTCTCTTCAATAAGTGGTGCTGGGAAAACTGGACAGCTACATGTAAAAGAATGAAATTAGAACACTCCCTAACACCATCCACAAAAATAAACTCAACATGGATTAGAGACCTAAATGTAAGACCGGGCACTATAAACGTCTTAGAGGAAAACATAGGAAGAACACTATGACATAAATCCCAGCAAGATCCTTTTTGACCCACCTCCTAGAGAAATGGAAATAAAAACAAAAATAAACAAATGGGACCTAATGAAGCTTTAAAAGCTCTTGCACAGCAAAGGAAACCATAAACAAGACAAAAAGACAACCCTCAGAATGGGAGAAAATATATGCAAATGAAGCAACTGACAAAGGATTAATTTCCAAAATATATAAACAGTTAATGCAACTCAATATTGAAAAAGAAAAGAACCCAATAAAAAAATGGGCAGAAGACCTAAATAGACATTTCTCCAAAGAAGACATACAGATGGCCAAGAAGCACATGAAAAGCTGCTCAACATCACTAATTATTAGAGAAACGCAAATCAAAACTACAATGAGGTATCACCTCACACCAGTCAGAAGGGGCATCATCAGAAAATCTCCAAACAACTAATGCTGGCGAGGGTGTGGAGGAAAGGGAACCCTCCTGCACTGTTGGTGGGAATGTAAATTGATATAGCCACTATGGAGAACAGTATGGAGGTTCCTTAAAAAACTAAAAACAGAATTTCCATATGACCCAGCAATCCCACTACTGGGCATATACCCTGAGAAAACCATAATTCAAAAAGACACATGCACCCCAATGTTCATTGCAGCACTATTTACAATAGCCAGGTCATGGAAGCAGCCTAAATGCCCATCGACAGATGAATGGATAAAGAAGATGTGGTACATATATACAATGGAATATTACTCAGCCATAAAAAGGAAGGAAATTGGGTCATCTGTAGAGACGTGGATGAATCTAGAGACTGTCATACAGAGTGACGTAAGTCAGAAAGAGAAAAACAAATATCGTACATTAACACATATATGTGGAACGTAGAAAAATGATACATATGAACCAGTTTGCAGGGCAGAAATAGAGACACAGATGTAGAGAACAAATGTATCGACACCAAGGGGGGAAAGTGGCCGGGAGGGGGGAGTGATGAATTGGGAGATGGGGATTGACATATATACACTAATATGTATAAAATGGATAACTAATATAAACCTGCTGTATAAAAAAATAAATTAAATTAAATTAAAAAAATAGTTTTGTTATGTTAAGCCACTGACACTTGATAGATGTTTGTTCTTACAGCATAACCTGTCCTATCCTGATTAATACACTGGATTAACTAAAGCTAATCAAGACTTTTTAGCACAGCACTCATACATGCCCAACCCCACACCCCACTCCCCATGAAAGACACTTTCGGCAAAGCCCTTGTCACTCAAGCCTTTTGATAGGCAATTCACTAGTGATAGCCTTTGGCTACCCCCAACCATCATCTTGCAGCTGTAGTCACAGCTTCCTAGCTAATACCTATGGGTTGAACGTACATCCCTTGGGTACCTGGGATCCCTCACAATCTCAGGTCAGGTGCAGAACTGACACGCATGCCTTCTACATTTTCAGAGAAAGCCCCTGTGGCCAGCCCCTTGATCCCACACTAGTGACTTCCCTGGGAGATGCTATTTCTTGGGCTGTCTTATATGATAACAAGAATTTGTCTTACCTAGTGTGGAATTTTTATTCAGAAATATGTATATTGTGCACACCAAAAAGCTGGGTTAAATTCAAGATACATTCATTTAATTGCACATAATAGGAAAGAATTTTAGATTTATTTTTATAGATTTTGATTGAAAAATTCAATTAGAGATCTTTAAAAAAGTTTTTTCTTTGATAATTTTTATTTTATTTAATAAAAAAATTATTGGTGTATAGTTGACTTACAAGGTTAGTGTTAGTTTCAGGTGTACAGCAAAGTGCATCAGTTATACATATACCTATATCCACTCTTTTTCAGATTCTTTTCCCACATACGCCATTACAAAGAATTAAGGAGAGATCCCTGTGCTGTACAACAGGTCCTTATTAGCTATCTATTTTATACATAGTAGTGTGTATATGTCAATCCCAATCTCCCAATTTGTCCCTCCCCCGCCAGAGACCTTTTAAAATATACAAAAAACATGAAATCCTAATGTTTCAGTCTTTCAGAAACTTGCTCTAAAATTTATTATCTGTCCCACTGAATATATACATACCAGGTAGCTAAAATATTAGAATCATTTCAGACTATTAATATGTTCAGTAAATATGGGAAAGGTAGCTCTTGATCACTTTATATTGCCAATCATGTTTAACAGAGCTTTATAATGTGATCTCAGTGAGGTCATTTTCGGCTGAGTTGGAAAATGCTAATACCTGTCAGAATACTAGAAGACAAATGAGGATTTGCTGGCCTGTTGGGAGAGATTGCTACTGAATTTGATGCTGTTTAAGTCCACTGGGAAATTCAGAGAACACAAAATTTTGCAAGAGAAAGGCATCAAGGGATTGTCTGTACTTTAATTCCTCCACTGCGCTCAAGTGTCCATAATACAGCCCTGCCACTTGTCTCATTTACCAGGATGACTTTAGGTAGATTGCGGGAGAAGCTAAAGATTATGGAAGTGCCAAATTCTTGACTAGGAAGTTATATTCCTATTAGATTACATTAGATTCCAACTAGAAATTCCTCAACGTTTTGTTTTTGATCAGGAGTTGGCAAACTTTTTCTGGAAAGGGCTAGTATGCTAGGCAGAATAAGGGCCCACAAACATGTCTATGTCCTAATCCCCAGAACCTATTAATATGTTAGCCTACATGGTAGAAGGAACATCAATGATGTGATTAAGGATCTTGAGAGAGGGAGCTTATCCTGGACTATGTGAGTAGTCTAGGGCCCAATCTAATCATATGGGTCCTTAAAATCAGATAAGCTCTCCCAGCAGTGGTCACAGGGTGATGTGGCTACTGAAGAAAGGCACAGAGAGATGCAACATTGCTGGCTTTGAAGATGGAAAAGGGGGCCATGACCCAAGGAATGCAAGCAGCCTCTAGAAGCTGGAAAAGGCAAGGAAACAGACTTTACCCTAGAGCTGCCAGAAGAGAATGCTGGCCCTACCAACACCTTGATTTTAGTCCAGTGAGACCCTGTGAGACTTCTGACCTAAAAAACTATAAAATAAGAAATCTGTGTTGTTTTAAATCACCATATTTGTGGTAATTTGTCATGGCAGCAATAGCCATCTAGGAGATTTGGGGTGAGCTTTGCGGGCCATACAATCTCTGCCACAATCACTCAACTCTGCCATGGTAGCACAAAAGCAATCATAGACAATATGTAAATGATGGGTGTGGCTGTGTGCCAACAGAAGTTCATTTATGAAAACAGATTATGGGGATTTAGTTTGCTAGCCCCTGTTCTAGATGTCTAGGAGACATCAACAGTCATCCTTCTGTGTCCTATGGGTCATAGCCCACACACAGAAACCTTGTGCTACAAAATGTGGGGGATACATCTACCAAGAGCAAAAGACCTAAAAAATGAAATTATCTTTTGAAAGGATTTTAAAAATAAAATTCAAAACAATATCTGTCTAACTCAGGTTTTCTCATTCTCTTCACTGTAACATAATCCAAGTCAGGTAAGGCTGAAGGTACACACCCTATGAGTCAGCAATCCCAATCCTAGGTGCACACAAAGTAGAAATGTACGTAGCAGAGGCACCTGCCAAAATGTTCACAGCAACACTGTTTGTAGTACTGTAGACCCAAGTTATAAACAACTCACAGATCCATCAGGAGCAGAAAGGGTAAATCGTAACATATTCATACAATGGAATAAGACTCCCAAAATGAATGAAATATAGCTACAGACATCAATATGGATACACCTCACCAACAAAATTTAACTGAAACAAGTCAAACACAAAAGAGTAGAGACTCTACTATTCTATTTATATGAACCACATGATCTAGCAATTCCACTCCTGGGTATATACCAAAAGAACTGAAAGCAAGGCCTCAAAGAGATATTTGTATACCCATGTTCATAACAGCATTATTCACAATAGCTAAAACAAGAGGCAGCTCAAGTGTCCATCAACAGATGAATAGATTACCAAAATGTGGTCTATCCATGCAAAAGAGTATTACTCAAATTTTAAAAGGAAGGAAATTCTACAATATGGTAAAACATGGATGAACCTTGAGGCCATTATACTAAATGAAATAAGCCAATCACAAAAAGACAAATGCTATAATTCCCCTTATCTGAGGTACTTAGAATAGTCAAAATCATACAGACAGAAGATAAAATGGTGGTTGCCAGGAGCTGGGGGGAGGGGAGAATGGAGCGTTATTGTTTAATAGGTATAGAGTTTCAGTTTTACAGGATGAAAAGAGTTGTGGGGATGGTCTGTGGGGATGGCTTCACAACAATGTGAATGTAATTAATATCACTGAACTGTACACTTTAAAATAGTTAATAAGGTAAATTTTATGTTATGTGTAGTTTACCATAATACAAAAGAGTAAAGATTGTATTCTTCTATTTATATAAAGTTCAAACCCAAGCAAAACTAACCTGTAATGTTTAAGGTTGCATATATAGGAAGGCAAAGTGGAAAGAACACCAGGAACTGAATACGTTCTAAAAAAAAAATCAGGACAGTGACTTCTTTGTGAGGAGGGAGGGCACACCAAGGCCTTTCTGGAGTGCTGTAAATGCTCCCTTTCTTGATCTGGGTTGTGGTCCATGTGTGTTCATTTCACAATCATTTATTAAGCTATGCATTGCTGTTCTCTGGACTTTTCTATGTGCGTGTGTTGTATTTCACCCTTTAAAAGATTTAAGAGAAAAAGATTAAGTTGCACTCAGCAGAAAGTTCAGCCAATGCTACTTGGAGTTATACCATTAGAGAAGATGCTCAGAGCGAGCAGCTATGTTACAGAGATTGCGTTGAGCACTTTAAGTACCAAGTTAGGTTTCTAAGTATATTCACTTCTCACTGTACTGTGGGAACACAGGCACTTTCATACACTGCAGGGGGGTGGGGATGGTAAGGGGAGTACACAATGGTACAACTCTAATGGAAAGCAAATTGACAATATCTATCAAAATTTCAAGACCCATTGGCTAAATAATTTCACTTCTGGAATTTATTCTATGGATACACGTCCAGATAAAACGTATATACAAGTCACTCATTGCAGTATTGTTTATAATAGCAAAAATATTGGGACAACCCTATGTCAACAAATAGGGAACTGGTTAAATAAACTCTGTGACAGCCATACAAGGAATACTATGCAGATATTAAAAAAATGAATAAGATCTCCCAGTGCAAATCTGGTCTTAACTCCAGACTGCGGGCCTAACTGAAAAAATTGAGGTAAAGAACCACATATATGCTATCTTTTGTGTAAGAAAGAGGGATATAAGAATATATTTTCATATTTGCTGGCATTGTATAAGAGGATATACAAGAAATTAATAAAAATGGTTACCTCTAGGGGATAAAGGAACAGGTAACAGGAGGATAGGGGAAGGAATGGGCATAACACCTCACAACATATAACTTTTTATGTTGTTCTCTCTTTAAAAATTTATTAGTTATTTATTTTTGGCTGCATCGGGTCTTAGTTGTGGCATGCAGGATCTTTGTTGAGGCATACAGGATCTTTCCTTGAGGTGTGCACTGGCTCTTTGTTGCAGGCTCTCTAATTGTGGCGTGTGGGCTTCTCTCTAGTTCTCGTGTGCGGGTTTTCTCTACTCTAGCTGTGGCGCGCAGGCTTCAGCGTGCGTGGGCTCCGTAGCTTTTGGCACGCAGGCTCTCTAGTTGAGGTGTGAGGGCTCAGTAGTTGTGGCGTGCGGGCTTAGTTGTCCCGCAGCATGTGAGATCTTAGTTCCCTGACCAGGGATCGAACCTGCATCCCCTGCATTGGAAGGTGGATTCTTTACCACTGGACCACCAGGGAAGTCCTGGTTCTGACTTTTGAATCATGTGAACATATTATCCATTCAAAAAATAAAATTAAATGTTAAACGAAAAAAAATTATTTTCTACCAAGAGGACCTCAAGATTAGTTTCCAATCAATATCATTTGAAAGATAACCTAGGAGGAGCTTCAAGATGGCAGAAGAGTAAGACGCAGAGATCACCTTCCTCACCACAAATACATCAGAAATACAACTACATGTGGAACAACACCTACAGAACACCTACTGAACGCTGACAGAAGACCTCAGACCTCGCAAAGGGCAAGAAACTCCCCATGTACCTGGGTAGGGCAAAAGAAAAAAGAAAAAACAGAGACAAAAGAATAGGGATGGGACCTGCACCAGTGGGAGGGAGCTGTGAAGGAGGAAAGGTTTCCACACACTAGAAGCCCCTTCGCGGGCGGAGACTGTGGGTGGCGGAGGGGGGAAGCTTCGGAGCCACGGAGAAGAGCGCAGCCACAGGGGTGCAGAGGGCAAAGCGGAGAGATTCCCGCACAGAGGATCGGGGCCAACCGGCACTCACCAGCCCGAGAGGCTTGTCTTCTCACCCACCGGGGCAGGCGGAGGCTGGGAGCTGAGGCTCGGGCTTCGGTCGGAGCGCAGGGAGAGGACTGGGGTTGGCGGCGTGAACACAGCCTGAAGGGAGCTGGTGCACCACAGCTAGCCGGGAGGGAGTCCGGAAAAAGGTCTGGACCTGGCGAAGAGACAAGAGACTTTTTCTTGCCTCTTTGTTTCCTGGTGCGATAGGAAAGGGGATTCAGACCACCGCTTAAAGGAGATCCAGAGATGGGCACGAGCCGCGGCTATCAGCACAGACCCCAGAGACTGGCATGAGATGCTAAGGCTGCTGCTGCTGCCACCAAGAAGCCTGTGTGTGAGCACAGGTCACTATCCACACCTCCCCTCCTGGGAGCCTGTGCAGCCCGCCACTCACAGGGTCCCATGATCCAGGGACCCTGTACCTATGGAATACCTGAACAGACAACGAATGATCCCAAATTGAGGGGGTGGACTTTGGGAGCAACGATATATATTTTTTTTCCATTTTTCTCTTTCTATGGGTGTGTATGTGTATGCTTCTGTGTGTGATTTTCTCTGTATAGCTTTCTTTTTACCATTTGTCCTAGGGTTCTGTCTGTCCGGTTTTTTATTTGTTGGTTTGTTTGTTTTAGTATAGTTTTTAGCACTTCTTATCATTGGTGGATTTGTTTTTTTGGTTAGGTTACTCTCTACTTTCTTTTTTTTATTACTTTAAAAAAATTTTAATCATTATTTTTTATTTTAATAACTATTTTATTTTACTTTATTTTATTTTATCTTATTCTTTCTTTCTTTTTTTTTTCATCCTTTTATTCTGAGCCATGTGGATGACATGCTCTTGGTGCTCCAGCCAGGCATCAGGGCTGTGCCTCTGAGGAGGGAGAACCAAGTTCAGGACACTGGACCACAAGAGACCTCCCAGCTCCACGTGATATCAAACGCCGAAAATCTCCCAGAGATCTCCATCTCAATGCCAAGACCCAGCTCCACTCAACGACCAGTAAGCTACAGTGCTGGACACCCCATGCCAAACAACGAGCAAGACAGGAACACAACCCCACCCATTAGAAGAGACGCTGCCTAAAATCATAATACGGCCACAGACACCCCAAAAACACACCACCAGATGTGGACTTGCCCACCAGAAAGACAAGATCCAGCCTCATCCACCAGAACACAGGCACTAGTCCCCTCCACCAGGAAGCCTACACAACCCACTGAACCAACCTTAGCCATGGGGAGCAGACACCAAAAACAACAGAAACTACGAACCTGCAGCCTGCAAAAAGGAGACCCCAAACACAGTAAGATAAGCAAAATGAGAAGACAGAAAAACACACAGCAGATGAAGGAGCAAGATAAAAACCCACCAGACCTAACAAATGAAGAGGAAATAGGCAGTCTACCTGAAAAAGAATTCAGAATAATGATAGGAAAGATGATCCAAAATCTTGGAAATAGAGTGGAGAAAATACAAGAAACATTTAACAAGGACCTAGAAGAACGAAAGGGCAAACAAACAGTGATGAACAACACAATAAATGAAATTTAAACTTCTCTAGAAGGGATCAATAGCAGAATAACTGAGACAGAAGAACGGATAAGTGACCTGGAAGATAAAATAGTGGAAATAACTACAGCAGAGCAGAAGAAAGAAAAAAGAATGAAAAGGATTGAGGACAGTCTCAGAGACCTCTGGGACAACACTAAACAAACCAACATTTGAATTATAGGGGTGCCAGAAGAAGAAGAGAAAAAGGAAGGGACTGAGAAAATATTTGAAGAGATTATAGTTGAAAATTTCCCTAATATGGGAAAGGAAATAGTTAATCAAGTCCAGGAAGCACAGAGAGTCCCATACAGGATAAATCCAAGGAGAAATACACCAAGGCACATATTAATCAAACTATCAAAAATTAAATACAAAGAAAGAATATTAAAAGCAGCAAGGGAAAAACAACAAATAACATACAAGGGAATCCCCATAAGGTTAACAGCTGATCTTTCAGGAGAAACTCAGCGACCCAGAAAGGAGTGGCAGGACATATTTAAAGTGATGAAGGAGAAAAACCTACAACCAAGATTATTCTACCCAGGAAGGATCTCATTAAGATTTGATGGAGAAATTAAAACCTTTACAGACAAGCAAAAGCTAAGAGAATTCAGCACCACCAAACCAGATTTACAACAAATGCTAAAGGGACTACTCTAGGGAGGAAACACAAGAGAAGGAAAAGATGTACAATAATAAACCCAAAACAATTAAGAAAACGGTCATAGGAACATACATACCGAGAATTACCTTAAATGTAAATGGATTAAATGCTCCAACCAAAGGACATAGACTGGCTGAATGGATACAAAAACAAGACCCGTACATATGCTGTCTACAGGAGACCCACTTCAGACCAGGGACACATACAGACTGAAAGTGAGGGGATGGAAAAAGATATTCCATGCAAATGGAAATGAAAAGAAAGCTGGAGTAGCAATTCTCATATCAGACAAAATAGATTTTAAAATAAACACTATTACAAGAGACAAAGAAGGACATTACATAATGATCAAGGGATCGATCCAAGAAGAAGATATAACAATTGTAAATATTTATGCACCCAACATAGAAGCACCTCAATACATAAGGCAAACACTAACAGCCATAAAAGGGGAAATCGACAGTAACACAATCATAGTAGGGGACTTTAACACCCCACTTTCACCGATGGACAGATCACCCAAAATGAAAATAAATAAGGAAACACAAGTTTTAAATGATACATTAAACAAGATGCATTTAATTGATATTTATAAGACATTCCATCCAAAAACAACAGAATACACTTTCTTCTCAAGTGCTCATGGAACATTCTCCAGGAGAGATCATATCTTGGGTCACAAATCAAGCCTTGGTACATTTAAGAAAATTGAAATCACATCAAGTATCTTTTCTGACCACAATGCTCTTAGACTAGATATCAATTACAGAAAAAAATCTGTAAAAAATACAAACACATGGAGGCTAAACAATACACTACTTAATAACCAAGAGATCACTGAAGTAATCAAAGAGGAAATCAAAAAATACCTAGAAACAAGTGACAATGAAAACACGAAGTACCAAAACCGATGGGATGTAGCAAAAGCAGTTCTAAGAGGGAAGTTTATAGCAATACAATCCTACCTTAAGAAACAAGAAACATCTCAAATGAACAACCTAACCTTACACCTAAAGCAATTAGAGAAAGAAGAACAAAAGAAGCGCAAAGATAGCAGAAGGAAAGAAATCATAAAGATCAGATCAGCAATAAATGAAAAAGAAATGAAGGAAACGATAGCAAACATCAATAAAACTAAAAGCTGGTTCTTTGAGAAGATAAACAAAATTGATAAACCATTAGCCAGATTCATCAAGAAAAAAAGGGAGAATATCAGAAACTAACACACCATGGTAAAGCAATTATACTCCAATAAAGATGTTAAAAAAAAGAACAAAAAAGGGAGAAAACTCAAATCAATAGAATTAGAAATGAAAAAGGAGAAGTAATAACTGACACAGCAGAAATACAATGGACCATGAGAGACTACTACAAGCAACTATAAGCCAATAAAATGGACAACCTAGAAGAAGTGGACAAATTCTTAGAAATGCACAACCTGCCAAGACTGAACCAGGAAGAAATAGAAAATATGAACAAACCAATCACAAGCACTAAAATTGAAACTGATTAAAAATATTCCAACAAATAAAAGCCCAGGACCAGATTGCTGCACAGGCGAATTCTATCACACATTTAGAGAACAGCTAACACCTATACTTCTCAAACTCTTCCAAAATATAGCAGAGGGAGGAACACTCCCAAACTCATTCTACAAGACCACCATCACCCTGATACCAAAACCAGACAAAGATGTCACAAAGAAAGAAAACTACAGGCCAATATCACTGATGAACATAGATGCAAAAATCCTCAACAAAATACTAGCAAACGGAATCCAACAGCACATTAAAAGGATCATACACCATGATCAAGTGGGGTTTATCCCAGGAATGCAAGGATTCCTCAATATACGCAAATCAATCAATGTGATAAACCATATTAACAAATTGAAGGAGAAAAACCTTATGATCTTCTCAATAGATGCAGAGAAAGCTTTTGACAAAATTCAACACCCATTTATGATAAGAACCCTCCAGAAAGAAGGCATAGAGGGAACTTTCCTCAACATAATAAAGGCCATATATGACAAACCCACAGCAAACATCGTCCTCAATGGTGAAAAACTGAAACCATTTACACTAAGATCAGGAACAAGACAAGGTTGCCCACTCTCACCACTCTTATTCAACATAGTTTTGGAAGTTTTAGCCACAGCAATCAGAGAAGAAAAAGAAATAAAAGGACCCCAAATCGGAAAAGAAGAAGTAAAGCTGTCACTGCTTGCAGATGACATGACACTATACATAGAGAATCCTAAAGATGCTACTGGAAAACTACTAGAGGTAATCAATGAATTTGGTAAAGTAGCAGGATCCAAAATTAATGCACAGAAATCTCTTGCATTCCTATACACTAATGATGAAAAATCTGAAAGAGAAATTAAGGAAACACTCCCATTTACCACTGCAAGAAAAAGAATAAAATATCTAGGAAAAAAACTACCTAAGGAGACAAAAGAACTGCATGCAGAAAATTATAAGACACTGGTGAAAGAAATTCAAGATGATACAGATAGATGGAGAG
Organism: Tursiops truncatus; assembly: GCF_011762595.2. Lineage (NCBI taxonomy): Eukaryota > Metazoa > Chordata > Mammalia > Artiodactyla > Delphinidae > Tursiops > Tursiops truncatus. The sequence continues at coordinate 114,261,939 of NC_047055.1, read as the reverse complement.
ATATACCAGGTTCTTGGATTGGAAGAATCAACATTGTGAAAATGACTATACTACCCAAAGCAATCTACAGATTCAATGCAATCCCTGTCAAACTACAACTGGCATTTTTCACAGAACTAGAACAAAAAAATTCATGATTTGTATGGAAACACAAAAGACCCCCAAGAGCAAAAGCAATCTTGAGAAAGAAAAATGGAGCTGGAGGAATCAGGCTCCCTGTCTTCAGACTATACTACAAAGCTACAGTAATTAAGACAGTATGATATTGGCACAAAAGCAGAAATACAGATGAACGGAACAGGATAGAAAGCCCAGAGATAAACCCACGCACATATGGTCACCTTATCTTTGATAAAGGAGGCAAGAATACACAGTGGAGAAAAGACAGCCTCTTCAATAAGTGGTGCCGGGAAAACTGGACAGCTACATGTAAAAGAATGAAATTAGAACACTCTCTAACACCCTCCACAAAAATAAACTCAAAATGGATTAAGGACCTAAATGTAAGGCCAGACACTATAAAACGCTTAGAGGAAAACATAGGCAGAACACTCTAACATAATCACAGCAAGATCCTTTTTGACCCACCTCCTAGAGAAATGGAAATAAAAACAAATATAAACAAATGGGACCTAATGAAACTTCAAAGCTTTTGCACAGCAAAGGAAACCATAAATGAGATGAAAAGACAACCCTCAGAATGGGAGAAAATATTTGCAAATGAAGCAACTGATAAAGGATTAATCTCCAAAATTTACAAGCAGCTCATGCAGCTCAATATCAAAAAAACAAACAACCCAATCCCAAAATGGGCAGAAAACCTAAACAGACATTTCTCCAGAGAAGATATACAGATTGCCAACAAACACATGAAAGGATGTTCAACATCACTAATCATTAGAGAAATGCAAATCAAAACTACAATGAGATATCATCTCACACTGGTTAGAATGGCCATCATCAAAAAAAAAAAATCTACAAACAGGGGCTTCCCCGGTAGCACAGTGCTTGAGAATCTGCCTGCTAATGCAGGGGACACGGGCTCAAGTCCTGGTCTGGGAGGATCCCACATGCCGTTGAGCAACTAGGCCCGTGAGCCACAACTAGTGAGCCTGCGTGTCTGGAGCCTGCACTCCGCAACAAGAGAGGCTGCGATAGTGAGAGGCCCGCGCACCGTGATGAAGAGCGGCCCCCACTTGCCACAACTAGAGAAAGCCCTCGCACAGAAATGAAGACCCAACACAGCAAAAATAAATTAATTAATTAATAAACTCCTACCCCCAACAGCTTTAAAAAAAAAATCTACAAACAATAAATGCTGGAGAGGGTGTGGAGAAAAGGGAACCCTCTTGCACGGTTGGTGGGAAGGTAAATTGATGCAGCCACTATGGAGAACAGTATGGAGGTTCCTTAAAAAAGTAAAAATAGAACTACCATACGACCCAGCAATCCCACTACTGGGCATATACCCTGAGAAAACCATAATTCACAAAGAGTCACATACCAAAATGTTCACTGCAGCTCTATCTACAATAGCCAGGACATGGAAGCAACCTAAGTGTCCATCGACAGACGAATGGATAAAGAAGGTGTGGCACATATATACAATGGAATATTACTCAGCCATAAAAAGAAACGAAATTGAGCTATTTGTAGTGAGGTGGATGGACCTAGAGTCTGTCATACAGAGTGAAGTAAGTCAGAAAGAGAAAAACTTATACCATATGCTAACGCATATATATGGAATCAAAAAAAAAAAGGTCATGAAGACCCTAGGGGCAAGATGGGAATAAAGACACAGACCTACTAGAGAATGGACTTGAGGATACGGAGAGGGGGAAGGGTAAGCTGGGACAAAGTGAAAGTGGCATGGACATATATACACTACCAAATGTAAAATACATAGCTAGTGGGAAGCAGCCGCACAGCACAGGGAGATCAGCTCGGTACTTTGTGACCCCCTAGAGGGGTGGGATAGGGAGGGTGGGAGGGAGATGCAAGAGGGAGGAGATATGGGGATATATGTATATGTATAACTGATTCACTTTGTTATAAAGCAGAAACTAACACACCATTGTAAAGCAATTATACTCTAATAAAGATGTTAAGAAAAAGAAAGAAAGATAACCTAAAAGGATGAAAAAAATTGGTTTAATGCATTACCAAATAAATGTTTTTTTGTTGACCTGAGTTTTGTGTGGATTTAGACAGCTTGGAATCAGGGTGTCTAGGACATAAGGAAGGGACAAATGATATGTAAAATAGAGCTGTTTTGTGTATCCATATTTGGTGCCAGTTTGTTGATGAAACCCTCTCTAATTTGATGTTACTCAAACATGTCCAGCAATTTTAAGAAGTTTTTCTCCCTGGGAGATATGCTTAGAGTGTTAGCATAAGTGGTTCCTAAGAATTCAGCATCCATGATGATAGGAGTCATCAAAATAGGGAAATAAAGATAAATACATATATTCACAAAGAATATATAAATGAATGAATGAATAAAAGCCACCCATGTCTGCCATGCACAGTAATTGCTTGTTTGTAGCACACTCCTAAACTGTAAGCATTATTTCAGTCCATTTTCTAATTCAATCTGCATCCGTTTCATTAAAAATGTGTATTTTTGCTTTAAAATCAAGATTCCCTCTATCTTTCCCCCTTTCTCTAATGCCCCCCCCCAAAGAATAGGAAGAAAAGAAAAGATTTTCAGTGTCTACTTGAATCTTCATGCTTGACATCCCTGAATTACATAACAAGAAAGAGATATGTTTACTTTGCAAATTGGAAACCTGCCATTCTCTCTACACTCCCCATTTCATTAACTCACAAGTTTCAAGAGTTTAAAAAGCACAGTGAGTTTAAGAACAAGAGAGGAAACTTAGCTCAAAAAGGTTTAGAAGTCTGTGATCATAGAGTTCTGCTTCCTTTGCTTTTAAATGGTTACTACTGCCTTTTGATATTAGATCCATTAACACTAATTTCATTACTAGAAAATCCATTAGTAGCCCCTACTCCACTGAGAGTTTCTCTTTAAACTTAAGAAAGGAGCTAACATCTTTAAACCACACAGATTAAATCTCCTCCAAGTGAACAATAAAGCATATTACTAGTTACATGAATGTGCTCATTTGGGTTTTTTTGGTTGATTTTGGGTAAAGTTTAAGTTACTGGTCTTACTAAGGGGTTTTGTTGTTGATGATGCTTTTAGATTTTGTTGTTTTACAAAGAACGAGTCCACCAGGGCTTCTTGACTTGTAGGTAGAGGGGCTTCCTATACCTTTCCACTAGGAATATTCATGCTGCAGAATGGATTTCTCTCTCTCCTACTGCTGGCAGGTAATTTTGGTTGAGGTGATCAAGACAAAATGACCAGAACACTTGGCCTGAATTGTACTGATTCTGAGGTCAGTGGGATTAAAATATGCAAAGACCCCTGTTGTCAAAAGCAGGTTGATTGCTCTATTATATTTCATTTGACTTATTTCAGTGACAGGCACCTCAGGTGGACTCAGGCAGTGGGAAATTCCAGGCATTTGTCACAGGGAAATGTATTCAAATCTTTATTCTGTAGTGGCTTCCTCAAGTTGGTCTAATTCACATAATAGCCAGGTCTAGACCCCTCCCACTCCCCTTGTCTCTAAATTCCTCATCATGTAACAACCAATTCAGTCAATTCCTCTATAAAGTGCTTTAAGCTACTTAGAAGACAATCCCTGCTATGGGCTGAATTGTGTCCTCCCAAAATTCATATGCTGAAATCCTAACCCCCAGTAGCTCAGAAATGAATCTTTATTTGGAGATAGGGAATTTAAAGAGGTGACTGAGTTAAAATGAGGCCATTAGGGTGGATTCTAATCCAATATGACTTTTGTCCTTATAAGAAGAGGAGATTAGGACACAGAGTGACATGAGGAATGCATGCGCACAGAGAAAAGATCATATGAGGATATAGCAAGAAGGTGGCCATCTGCAAGCATCAGAAGAAACCAAACTGGCCCACAACTTCATCTTGTTCTTCTAGCCTTGAAACTATGAGACAATAAATTTCTGCTATTTAAGACCCCAGTCTGCAGTATTGTTATGGCAGCCCAAGCACACTAATCCAATTCCTTTGAGTCATTCTCCACACAGGGGCTCTCTACCTCTGTTCCAGTTCCAGCAGATTGCTTTAATTCCTTGAATCCTTACTCCTCCAAATACTCATGACCTTTGCCATCCATGTGACTTTGTAGTTCCACTAGAAGTCAAGTACATGTTCCTACCACACTGATACTGGTCTTGGCCACGCAATTTACTTTGCCAATATGGGCAAAAGGGATGGTGTGACAGTTCTGAGCATAGGCTCTAAGAGATGTCACACTTTTCTGCTTGCTCCTTTTGTAAATTTGTCATCAAAAATGGAAATGCCTCTAACCCTCCCAGATTTCAGACAATACTACAAAGCTATAGTAATCAAAACAGCTAGTACCATGGCACAAAAACAGACATATGGATCAACGGAACAAATAGAGAGCCCAGAAGTAAACTCACACTTAACGGTCAATTAATCTACAACAAAGAAGGCAAGAATATACAGTGGACAAAAGCCAGTCTTTTCAGCAGGTGGTGTTGGCAAAGCTGGACAGCTACATGTAAATCAATGAAGTTAGAACAATCCCTCACACCATACACAAAAATAAACTCAAAATGGCTTAAAGCGTTAAATATAAGACATGACACTATAAAACTCCTAGAAGAGAATATAGGGAAAACATTCTCTGACATAAATCATAGCAATGTCTTCTTACGTCAGTCTCCCAAGGCAAAAGAAATAAAAGCAAAAATAAAGAAATGGGACCTAATCAAACATAAAACTTTTTGCACAGCAAAGGAAACCATCAACAAAATGAAAAGACAACCTTGGAATGGGAGAAAATATTCACAACCCATGAGACCAACAAAGGCTTAATTTCCAAAACATACAAACAGCTCATACAACTCAGTAACAAATACCAAACAACCCAACCAAAAAATGGGCAGAAGACCTAAATAGACATTTCTCTAAAGAAGACAAACAGATGGCCAACAGGCACATGAAAAGATGCTCAACATCACTAATTATTAAAAACATGCAAATCAAAACTACAATAAGGTATCACCTCACATCAGCCAGAATGGCCATCATCAAAATATCTACAAACAATAAATGCTGGAGAGGGTGTGGAGAAAAGGGAACCCTCCTACACTGTTGGAGGGAATGTAATTTGGTACAGCCACTATGGAGAAGCGTATGGAGGATCCTTAAAAAACTAAAATTACAGTTACCATATGATCCAGCAATCCCACTCCTGGGGATATATCCAGAAACGATGAAAACTCTAATTCAAAAAGATACACACACCCAAATGTTCATAGTACCAATATTTACAGTAGCTAAGACGACATGGAAGCCACCTAAATGTCCATCGACAAAGGAATGGATAAAGAAGATGTGGTAGAGAGACCTTCAAAATGGCAGAAGAGTAAGATGTGGAGATCACCTTCCTCCCCACAAATATATCAGAAATACATCTACATGTGGAACACCTACAGAACACATACTGAACGCTGGCAGAAGACCTTAACCTCCCAAAATGCAAGAAACTCCCCACGTACCTGGGTAGGGCAAAAAAAAAAAAAAGAAAATACAGAGACAAAGAATAGGGGTGGGACCTGCACCTCTGGGAGGGAGCTGTGAAGGAGGAAAGGTTTCCACACACTAGGGAGCCCCTTCGTGGGCGGATACTGCGGGTGGCGGAGGGGGTAAGCTTCGGAGCCGTGGAGGAGAGCGCAGCAACAGGGGTGCAGAGGGCAAAAAGTGGAGAGATTCCCGCACAGAGGATCGGTGCCGACCAGCACTCACCAGCCCGAGCGGCTTGTCTTCTCACCTGCCAGAACGAGCGGGGGCTGGGAGCTGAGGCTCAGGCTTCGGAGGTCAGCTCCCAGGGAAAGGACTGGTGTTGGCTGGGTGAACACAGCCTGAAGGGGGCTAGTGCGCCACGGCTAGCCGGGAGGGAGTATGGGAAAAAGTCTGGAACTGCCGAAGAGGCAAGAGACCATTGTTTCAGGGTGCGCGAGGAGAGGGGATTCAGAGCACCGCCTAAATGACCTCCAGAGATAGGCGCTAGCTGCGGCTATCAGCACAGACCCCAAGACGGGCATGAGACGCCAAGGCTGCTGCTGCCACCACCAAGAAGCCTGCGTGCGAGCACAGGTCACTCTCCACACCTCCCCTCCCGGGAGCCTGTGCAGCCCGCCACGGCCAGGTTCCCGGGATCCAGGGACAACTTCCCCGGGAGAACACACGGCGCACCTCAGACTGGTGCAACATCACGCAGGCCTCTGCTGCCGCAGGCTCGCCCCGCACTCCGTGCCCCTCCCTCCCCCCCCCCCGGCCTGAGTGAGCCAGAGCCCCCGAAGCAGCTGCTCCTTTAACCCCGTCCTGTCTGAGCGAAGAACAGACGCCCTCAGGCGACCTACACGCAGAGACGGGTCCAAATCCAAAGCTGAACCCCGGGAGCTGTGCGAACAAAGAAGAGAAAGGGAAATCTCTCCCAGCAGACTCAGGAGCAGCGGATTAAATCTCCACAATCAACTTGATGTACCGGCATCTGTGGAATACCTGAATAGACAACGAATCATCCCCAAATTGAGGAGGTGTACTTTGGGAGCAACGATATATTTTTTTCCTTTTTCTCTTTTTGTGAGTGTGTATGTGTATGCTTCTTCATGTGATTTTGTCTGTATAGGTTTGCTTTCACAATTTGTCCTAGGGTTCTGTCTGTCCATTTTTTTTAAATTATAGTTTTTAGCGCTTGTTATCATTGGTGGATTTGTTTTGGTTGCTCTCTTCCTCCTTTCTTTCTTTTTTTATTATTTTTAATTTTTTTCATTTTTAATAATTATTTTTTAATTTTTATTTTAATAACTTTATTTATTTTCTTTTTCTTTCTTTCTTTCTTCTTTTCTCCCTTTTCTTCTGAGCCATGTGGCTGACACAGTCTTGGTGCTCCAGCTGGGTGTCATGTCTGTGCCTCTGAGGTGGGAGAGCCAAGTTCAGGACACTGGTCCATTAGAGACCTTCCGGCTCCATATAATATCAAACAGCTAAAGCTCTCCCAGAGATCTCCATCTCAACGCTAAGACCCAGCTCCACTGAACAACCAGCAAGCTCCAGTGCTGGACACCCCATGCCAAAGACAAGACCACAACCCCACCCATTAGCAGAGAGGCTGCCAAAAATCATAATGAGGTCACAGACACCCCAAAACACACCACCAGACATGGTCCTGCCCACCAGAAAGACAAGATCCAGCCTCATCCACCAGAACACAGGCACTAGTCTCCTCCACCAGGAAGCCTACACAACCCACTGAACCAACCTTAGCCACTGGGGGCAGACACCAAAAACAACGGGAACCACGAACCAGCAGCCTGCGAAAAGGAGATCCCAAACACAGTATGTTAAGCAAAATGAGAAGACAGAGAAATACACAGCAGATGAAGGAGCAAGGTAAAAACCCACCAGACCAAACAAATGAAGAGGAAATAGGCAGTCTACCTGAAAAAGAATTCAGAGTAATGATAGGAAAGATGATCCAAAATCTTGGAAATAGAATGAAGAAAATACAAGAAAAGTTTAACAAGGAACTAGAAGAACTAAAGAGCAAACAATGATGAACAACACAATAAATGAAATTAAAAATTCTCTAGAAGGAATCAATAGCAGAATAACTGACACAGAAGAAAGGATAAGTGACCTGGAAGATAAAATAGTGGAAAAAACTACAACAGAGCAGAATAAAGAAAAAAGAAAGAAAAGAATTAAGGACAGTCTCAGAGACCTCTGGGACAACATTAAATGCACCAACATTCGAATTATAGGGGTCCCAGAAGAAGAGGAGAAAAAAAAGGGACTGAGAAAATATTTGAAGAGATTATAGTTGAAAACTTCCCTAATACGGAAAAGGAAATAGTTAATCAAGCCCAGGAAGCACAGAGAGTCCCATACAGGATAAATCCAAAGAGAAACATGCCAACACACATATTAGTCAAAATATCAAAAATTAAATACAAAGAAAGAATATTAAAAGCAGCAAAGGAAAAGCAGCAAATAACATACAAGGGAATCCCCATAAGGTTAACAGCTGATCTTTCAGCAGAAACTCTGCAGGCCAGAAGGGTGTGGCAGGACATATTTCAAGTGATGAAAGGGAAAAACCTCCAACCAAGACTACTCTACCGAGCAAGGATCTCATTCAGATTCAATAGAGAAATTAAAACCTTTACAGACAAGCAAAAGCTAAGAGAATTCAGCACCACCAACCAGCTTTACAACAAATGCTAAAGGAACTTCTCTAGGCAGGAAACACAAGAGAAGGAAAAGACGTACAATAACAAACCCAAAACAATTAAGAAAATGGTCACAGGAACATACATATTGAGAATTACCTTAAATGTAAATGGATTAAATGCGCCAACCAAAAGACACAGACCACGGGGCTTCCCTGGTGGCGCAGTGGTTGAGAGTCCGCCTGCCGATGCAGGGGATACGGATTTGTGCCCTGGTCTGGGAAGATCCCACATGCCGCAGAGTGGCTGGGCCAGTGAGCCATGGCTGCTGAGCCTGCACGTCCAGAGCCTGTGCTCTGCAACGGGAGAGGCCACAACAGTGAGTGGCCCACGTAACGCAAAAAACAAAAAACAAAAAAAGACACAGACTGGCTGAATTGATACAAAAACAAGACCAATATATATGCTGTCTACAAGAGACCCACTTCAGACCTAGGGACACAAACAGACTGAAAGTGACAGGATGGAAAAAGATACTCCATACAAATGGAAATCAAAAGAAAGCTGGAGTGGCAATTCTCATATCAGACAAAATAGACTTTAAAATAAAGACTATTACAAGAGACAAAGAAGGACACTACATAATGATCCAGGGATCAATCCAAGAAGAAGATATAACAATTGTAAATATTTATGCACCCAACGCACCCAACATAGGAGCACCTCAACACATAAGGCACAACCCAATCCAAAAATGGGCAGAGGACCTAAATACATATTTCTCCACAGAAGATATACAGATTGCCAACAAACACATGAAAGGATGCTCAACCTCACTAATCATTAGAGAAATGCAAATCAAAACTACAATGAGGTCTCACCTCACATCGGTTAGAAGGGCCATCATCAAAAAATCTACAGACAATAAACGCTGGAGAGGGTGTGGAGAAAAGGGAACCCTCTTGCACTGCTGGTGGGAATGTAAATTGATACAGCCACTATGAAGAACAGTATGGAGGTTCCTAAAAACACTAAAAATAGAACTATCATATGACCCAGTAATCCCACTACTGGCATATACCCTGATAAAACCATAATTCGAAAAGAGACATGGACCACAATGTTCACTGCAGCCCTTTTTTTAGGCACCCAACATAGGAACGCCTCAATACATAAGGCAAATGCTAATAGCCATAAAAGGGGAAATCGACAGTAACACAATCAGTAGGGGACTTTAACACCCCACTTTCATCAATGGACAGATCAACCAAAATGAAAATAAATAAGGAAACACAAGCTTTAAATAATAAATTAAAAAAGATGGACTTAATTGATATTTATAGGACATTCCATCCAAGAACAACAGAATACACTTTCTCCTCAAGTGCTCATGGAACATCCTCTAGGATTGATCATATCGTGGTTCACAAATCAAGCCTTGGTAAATTTAAGAAAAGTGAAATCGTGTCAAGTATCTTTTCCGACCACAATGCTATAAGACTACATATCAATTACAGGAAAAAATCTGTAAAAATACAAACACATGGAGGCTAAACAATACACTACTATATAACCAAGAGATCACTGAATAAATCAAAGAGGAAACCAAAAAATACCTAGAAACAAATGCCAATGAAAACACGACGACCCAAAACCTATGGGATGCAGCAAAAGCAGTTCTAAGAGGGAAGCTTATAGCAGTACAATCCTACCTCAAGAAACAAGAAACAACTCAAACAACCTAACCTTACACCTAAAGCAATTAGAGAAAGAAGAACAAAAAAATCCCAAAGTTAGCAGAAGGAAAGAAATCATAAAGATCAGATCACAAATAAATGAAGGAAATAATAGCAAAGATCAATAAAACTAAAAGCTGGTTCTTTAAGAAGATAAACAAAATTGATAAACCATTAGCCAGACCCATCAAGAAAAAAAGGGAGAGGACTCAAATCAATAGAATTAGAAATGAAAAAGGAGAAGTAACAACTGACAGAGCAGAAATACAAAGGATCATGAGAGAATACTACAAGCAACTCTATGCCAATAAAATGGACAACCTGGAAGAAAGGGACAAATTCTTAGAAAGGTATAACCTTCCAAGCGTGAACCAGAAAGAAACAGAAGATATGCTCAGACCAATCACAAGCACTGAAATTGAAACTGTGATTAAAAATCTTCCAACAAATAAAAGCCCAGGACCAGATAGCTGCACAGGCGAATTCTATCAAACATTTAGAGAACAGCTAACACCTATACTTCTCAAACTCTTCCAAAATATAGCAGAGAGAGGAACACTCCCAAACTCATTCTATGAGGCCACCATCACCCTGATACCAAAACCGGACAACGATGTCACAAACAAAAACTACAGGCCAATATCACTGATGAACATAGATGCAAAAATCCTCAACAAAATACTAGCAAACAGAATCCAACAGCACATTAAAAGGATCATACACCATGATCAAGTGGGGTTTATCTCAGGAATGCAAGGATTCCTCAATATATGGAAATCAATCAATGTGATACACCATATTAACATATTGAAGGATAAAAACCTTATGATCTTCTCAATTGATGCAAAAAAAGCTTTCAACAAAATTCAACACCCATTTATGATAAAAATCCTCCAGCTACTAGGAACAGAGGGAACTTACCTCAACATACTAAAGGCCATATATGACAAACCCACAGCCAGCATCATTCTCAATGGTGAAAAACTGAAACCATTTCCACTGAGATCAGGAACAAGACAAGGTTGCCCACTCTCACCACTATTATTCAACACACTTTTGGAAGTTTTAGCCACAGCAATCAGAGAAGAAGAAACAGAAATCAAAGGAATTCAAATCAGAAAAGAGGAAGTAAAGCTGTCCCTGTTTGCAGATGACATGATACTATACATAGAGAGTCCTAAAGATGCCACCAGAAAACTACTAGAGGTAATCAATGAACTTGGTAAAGTAGCAGGATCCAAAATTAATGCACAGAAATCTCTTGCATTCCTATACACTAATGATGAAAAATCTGAAAGAGAAATTAAGGAAACACTCCCATTTACCATTCCAACAAAAAGAATAAAATACCTAGGAATAAACCTACCTAAGGAGACAAAAGACCTGTATGCAGAAAACTGTAAGACACTGATGAAAGAAATTAAAGATGATACAAACAGATGGAGAGATATACCATGCTCTTGGACAGGAAGAATCAACATTGTGAAAATGACTATATTACCCAAAGCAATCTACAGATTCAATGCAATCCCTATCAATCTACCAATGGAATTTTTCACAGAACTAGAACAAAAAATTTCACAATTTGTATGGAAATACAAAAGACCCTGAATAGCCAAAGTAATCTTGAGAAAGAAAAACGGAGCTGGAGGAATCAGACTCCCTGACTTCAGACTATACTACAAAGCTACAGTAAACAAGACAGTATGGTACTGGCACAAAAACAGAAATATAGATCAATGGAACAGGATAGAAAGGCCAGAGATAAACCCACGCACATATGGTCACCTTATTTTTGATAAAGGAGTCAAGGATATACAATGGAGAAAAGACAACCTCTTCAATAAGTGGTGCTGGGAAAACTGGAGAGCTACAAATAAAAGAATGAAGTTAGAATACTCCCTAACATCATACACAAAAATAAACTCAAAATGGACTAAAGACCTAAATGTAGGGATTCCCTGGTGGCACAGTGGTTAAGAATCAGCCTGCCAGTGCAGGGGACACGGGTTCGAGCCCTGGTCTGGGAAGATCCCACATGCTGCAGAGCAACTGAGCACATGCACCACAACCACTGAGCCTGCGCTCTAAAGCTCACGTGCCACAATTTCTGAGCCCACGTGCCACAACTACTGAAGCCCACATGCCTAGAGCCCATGCTCCGCACAAGAGAAGCCACTGCAATGAGGAGCCTGCACACTGCAATGAAGAGCAGCCCCCACTCACCGCAATCTGAGAAAGCCCGTGCACAGCAACAAAGACCCAAGAGAGCCAAAAATAAAAATAAATAATAAATAAATTTATATTAAAAAATGTAAGGCCAGACACTATAAAACTCTTAGAGGAAAACATAGGCAGAAATCTTTATGACATAAATCACAGCAAGATCCTTTTTGACCCACCTCCTAGAGAAATGGAAATAAAAAGAAAAATAAACAAATAGGACCTAATGGAACTTAAAAGCTTTTGCACAGCAAAGGAAAACATAATCAACATGAAAAGACAACCCTCAGAATGGAAGAAAATATTTGCAAATGAAATAACAGACAAAGGATTAACCTCCAAAATTTACAAGCAGCTCAATATCAAAAAAACTGGCAACCCAATCCAGAAATGGACAGAAGAACTAAACAGACATTTCTCCAAAGAAGATATACAGATTGCCAACAAACACATGAAAGGATGCTCAGCCTCACTAATCATTAGAGAAATGCAAATCAAAACTACAATGAGGTCTCACCTCACATCGGTCAGAATGGCCATCATCAAAAAATCTACAGACAAATGCTGGAGAAGGTGTGGAGAAAAGGGAACCCTCTTGCACTGCTGGAGGGAATGTAAATTGATACAGCCACTATGGAGAACAGTATGGAGGTTCCTTAAAAAACTAGAAATAGAACTACCATACAACCCAGCAATCCCCCTACTAGGTATATACTCTGAGAAAACCATAATTAAAAAAGAGACATGGACCACAATGTTCATTACAGCAGTATTTACAATAGCCAGGACATGGAAGCAACCTAAGTGTCCATCAACAGATGAATGGATAAAGATGTGGCACATATACACAATGGAATATTACTCAGCCATAAAAAGAAACGAAACTGAGTTATTTGTAGTGAGGTGGATGGACCTAGAGTCTGTCATACAGAGTGAAGTAAGTCAGAAAGAGGAAAACAAATACCGTATGCTAACACATATATATGGAATCTAAAAAAAAAAATGGTTATGAAGAACCCAGGGGCAGGATAGGAATAAAGACGCAGATGTAGAGAATGGACTTGAGGACATGGGGAGGGGGAAGGGTAAGCTGGGACGAAGTGAGAGAGTGGCATGGACTTATATACACTACCAAATGTAAAACAGATAGCTAGTGGGAAGCAGCCGCATAGCACAGGGAGATCAGCTCGGTGCTTTGTGCCCACCTAGAGGGGTGGGATAGGGAGGGTGGAAGGGAGACGCAGAGGGAGGGGATATGGGGATATATGTATACGTATAGCTGATTCAGTTTGTTGTACAGCAGAAACTAACACAACAATGTAAATTATACTCCAATAAAGTTGTTTACAAAATAAAAAATAAAAGGAGAAATAAAAATCCCCCCCAAAACCCTTTATTTTATAAGTCATTGAAATATACATACAGAAAAATGCATAAATCATGAGTATATAATTCAGTGGATATTCACAAACTGAACACACCCACGTAATTAGCACCCAAGTCAAGAAACAGAACGTTACCAGCACCCCTGAAAACTTTCTCATGTCTGCTCTCAATCACCATACTCCTGTGCCTGACTTTTAACACATAGATTAGTTTTACCTCTTTTGGACCTTAATATGAATGGAATCACACAGTATGCATCTTTGTGTCTAGCTTTTTTTACTTAACATTATACTTAATGAGACTTATCTATGTTTTCTATGCAGCAATAGCCTGTTCATTCTTGTGGCTATGGTTCAAAATCTTTCTTAAATCTAAATCTTGTCAAATGCATCTTCAAGAACTAGATTGGAGATGCCCAGCTGGAGTGTTTTATCATGTTCAATTTTCACTTGACTTTCCATGATTCAGTGAAGACAGTTTCTGCCTCTTCTTTTGGAACACTATTTCACAAGTCCTGACATGTAGAAAATGTTCCTGAGAGCCTGAATTTTCCTTCCCAAGAATGCTTTTTATGTAATCTAATTACTCTCCCTGGGACCATTATATTCTTCCAATGATAGAAGACTATTATTGCTCCCTCTTAGTCATCTTTTGGCAGTAGTGTCTTTCTCCTTGCTTTTGTAGAACAACTTCTAAATGTCTTCCTATCTTCTGCCATCATTTTCAAGTTCAGGGTCCAAACCCATCAGCAAAATTCCAAGGACCATGTCCAGCCAACGGACACACAGTGGGTTGTACACAATCTTCATCTAAGGGAAGAATCTGTTCTTCCATGAGGTCTCTTCCCTGGTGCCCCTAGATTAGAACCAGCATTGTCTTGTCTAAAAACACAAGGCCACCTTTGAGAAGAGGATGCTAAGAGGGGAGAAAATCAACTAATCCTTTATAAGCATCATGGTACTTGAAAGCACTTAGATCCACTCTTCATGTCTTTATCAACCCCCCCACTTTTCCTATAACTCTTCATATGGGCCAGAGAACAACTGTGTTTTGGATTACTTTTTTCCTTTTTTTCCCCCACATCTAAAGATTCAATGTCTCCCAGGCAGTTTTCTCAAAGAATTTTGTTCTGAACTTTTTCTAGCCACTTTGAATTATGTCTTCAGTGAGATTATTTCTGATAACAACTTACAGTTTGGGGTCAGGACATCAGTCCTTTGAGAACTGTTGCCCTTTTTTCTTGGCAATATAGTAACATCTAATAATGACTTCCATAACTGAGGATCTACTCTGCACAGAGTAGTTTATAAACCTTATTTACAATCTACAAACCTGCAACACAGGTATTATTATTTTTATTTATTGACAGGGAAACCAAAGGTCCTAAGAGGTTAAGTGCCCTGCATAAAGTCATACAGTTAGCAAATGGCAGAGCCAGGAATCACACTTAAGTCTCTGGCACCAAAATTCATTCCTGTTTCTCTATCCCATCGTACTCTTCTTCCCTCAGACTCAGCCGTCTATCAGTTTCTTCAGTTCTCCATCTGCTCCCCACATTGCTAACACTCGTGTGTGTAAGCACACACGGGCACACACATACACACTGTGCTTCATTCTTTTTTGATATAGTTACTTCCCTCCTCCACTCCCTCATCCTAGGGCCAAAATTATCTAAGAGAATAAATACTCAGCATCCCAAAGTATTATGGCCTAGTAAGTAAGAACTTAGACTTATAAATCAGACCATTTGTGTATGAATCCTGGTTCTTCCACTTACTAGCGGTGAAATGTTAGGCAAGTTACTTTATTTCTCTGAACTTCAGTTTCCTCATCTTTAAAATGGGAATAACAGTACCTTTCTCATAGGGCTATTGTAAGGATTAAATAAGAGTATGCATGTAAAGCTCTTAGCACTGTGCATATAGCAAATGCTTGATAAACATTAAGTTACTATTACTTATTCACAGTATCCCATATAGTCAGTGGATAGTGGCTGGTTAGTCATAGTCAGGACCAGTGGTTCCCAGACCTGGACCATGGTCTGAGTCACCTGCTGGGCTTTTGGGAAAGACTTTTTCCTTGGCCCTTCCCCTAGGATGAGCCCTGGAATCTGTTTTTTGTTTTGTTTTGTTTCGGTTTGGTTTTTTTGGCTGCGTTGGGTCTTCACTGCTGTGCGCGGGCTTCCTCTAGTTGCGGCGAGCGGGGGCTACTCTTCGTTGCGGTGTGCAGGCTTCTCATCGTGGTGGCTTCTCTTATTGCGGAGCCCAGGCTCTAGGCATGCAGGCTTCAGTAGTTGTGGCACGTGGGCTCAGTAGTTGTGGCTCGCAGGCTCTAGAGCGCAGGCTCAGTAGTTGTGGAGCACAGGCTTAGTTGCTCTGCGGCATGTGGGATCTTCCTGGACCAGGGCTCGAACCCATGTTCCCTGCATCAGCAGGCAGATTCTTAACCACTGCGCCACCAGGGAAGTCCTGGGATCAGTATTTTTTTTAAAGCTTCTCCAGGTGACTTAGATGTTCAGCCAGACTTGGAAATCTCTGACGTAGAGCAAATCTTCAAAGGCAGTGGTTTTGGAAGTTACAATTCATTCATCCAGGGGTATGCCTGGCATTCCTCAATCTCTCCTCTCAGGCTGTGTCCTCTCTCATGCCAAATAACACTCCGGCCCACTCACACATAAACGCAGGACACACATACCCTACTCACACACCACAGCCTGGATAGAGCCATGGCCAGGGTTGGATTCCAGAAAGGGAAGATTACACTCTTACTGATGTGCATTTTAGGGTGGCCCCAGGGGAGCCCCATGTGTGCTGGAAGTGGCCGGCCAGAAGGCTGATCATGTTACTTCTGAACCTCTTTTGTGACTAAAGTCATGCCCGTCATACCTGTTTCTCCATCTGTAAGACAGCACCACCTCCGTAGTCAACAGGCCATTAGCAAGGCGAAAATTGGAGAAAGTACTGAAATCATGGGGTTCCAGGGAATTATCATTTCTACAAATGCTCAGTCAAATGCTTTATCCTTTCCCTATGAGAAGAACCTGTTCTCCTGGCCTCTCGGTGATGGCTTTCCAATTTTCAACGTGTACCCAGTCGATCTCCATCTTAACACACGAGTGGTTCCAAGCCTGTGAACTGCAGTTTCAGAAACCTGGGGCAAGCCTGTGAGTTCTGAGGTGGTATAATGAGAAAAGGGCTCTGGGTCCTCCGTATTTTCTCAGGAGCGACCTCAAATACTCACTCATTTGAGACTAAACATAGTCTTGCAAATAAGGGTGTTAACTTTCATTCAAAATTCGTGCAGTTCATTTCAATGAACCTGAGGAGCAACCAGGCTGGAAACATAGCTGTTCGATCCCAGCTGATCCACAGCCTCAGGTACTTTGATTCAGATTGCAGCTGGGATTTGTTTTCCTGTGAAGAGGCTGTAGCAACTGCTTTCATCATCTACTGTAAGTCTAATAACAGCAGGAAATCAGGCAACGCAGGCGAAATTAAGCTCTGTGACAAATGATTTGGTTTCTTCCCATTAACAATCATGATTTGACCTGAACAGCCTCAATTAAGGGATTGGGGGGGTGCCCTTGGTTTGCTCGTTGTACATGCAAGACAGAGAACGAAAGGGAGACAGAGAAATAGACGAGAGAAAGATGAAACAGAAAACATGACAGGATGCTAATTTGGTGTGGCATATGTAAGTATGTTTTAGACTAAGTAGATGGGGTACTTCCACCCCCATTCCTCACTCTAATAATTCAAGAAAGATCACAAACACTGTATTCATGAGAGCTCGTTATGCCAATGTGTCCATTTGATGAATGGTGTCACTGATTAATGAAGACTTGAAACAATTGGATTCTGACTCCAAAGAAGTACACAGCTTTGAAGGAAAAAAAAATCAAATAATTGGAAGTCCTCCTGCCTTAAATTCCCTCTTCCATGTTTTAGCCTTTAAAAATATATATCTTTTTACATCTTTGGTACTTCCCTGTCCACAGACACATTTCTCACAAGTAATAAAGCTTGTGAAACCAAGTTAGAGAGGCTCTTCTCAATGTTACCCTTTTAGTCTTGAAACATGAAATATTCTCCTAGAGTACCCACGGGATACTGAGAGGCTGCACAAGTTACAACTTGTGGAAATCAAACACAGAATGTGAAGGAAGATAATTATGCGCCCCCATCCAGTTCGCTGAGGCACTTCGCAGGGCAATATCATGCTGCTTGGTCGGGGTTTTTCCCCAGGAAACTTATTTTTTACCTTTTTATTTCAAGGTAAGTTTAGACTTACAGAAAAGTCGGAAAAATTGTACAGAGAATGCATACGCGTATACCCTTCACCCAGCTTCCCTGATGTTACATCCTTCCATAACCGTAGTACAATCATCAAAACCAGAAAATTAGCATTAGCACAGGTACTATCGTATAAACTATCGACCTTATTCAGATTTTCACCAGTCTTCCTACTAGTGTCCCTTTCCTGTTCCAGAATCTACTCATCCTTGGGCACCTTCAATCTGTGACACCTCCTCAGTTTTTCCCTGTCTTTTCTGACCTTGACACTTTTGAAGAGTGCTAGCCAGTTATCTTGTAGAATTTCCCTCGATTTGGGTTTGTCTGATGTTTTCTCATAATTAACTCAAAGCTGCTATGCATTTGGGGTAAGAATACCAGAGAAACAATAATGTACACTTCTCAGGACATCGTATCAGAGGGTACATGGTGTTGACACACCTGATTATTAGTGACGTTAACCTTGATCACTTGCTTGTGCTGTGATTGTTATGCTGGCTCTGCACACTGTTACTGTTTTTCCCTTTGTAATTAATAAATACCTTGAGAGAGAGAGCCTGTTTCTCCACAAATGTTCACCCACTGATTTTAGCACCTATCAGTGGATCTTGTCTTGCAGGCAGCTTTTAAAGAACCACACCAGTAGCTGCCCAAAAGGCTTTAGAAAGAAGATTCTGGAAGGATCAAACATGCTGCAGGAATATCACTTCACACTGCTGTGTACAGGAGGCAAGTCCCTCACTGGACAAATGCAAGGGGCCTCTGGACACCAGGAGTGAGTGTTCTATTTCCTGGCTTGGGGTGGGTTGTGGATGATACCTCTAAGCTTTTAGGGAATGTGGAGAGGCTTAGCTTTTGCTGAAGAAAATCTTCTTGTCCATCTCTCCCCAAACAAGAAATAAAATATCCCATTGAGCTTCACCATATGATACTGACCTCGGCCACACCCACCCCAAATGCTTCCTAATTGACTTATGTCCTTTGGTTTGCAGGTGACAGCCCCCCTCACTTCCATTACCACCACCATCCTCATGGGAGAAAACTTGGCCTTTTCTTTTATCCCTCTAGGATGTTGAGCAATTCCAAGGTGCATTTCTTCATTTTTTTTTTTTTTTTTTTTTTGCGGTACGCAGGTTTCTCACTGTTGTGGCCCCTCCCGTTGCGGAGCACAGGCTCCGGACGCGCAGGCTCCGAACGCGCAGGCTCAGCGGCCATGGCTCACGGGCCCAGCCGCTCGGCGGCATGTGGGATCTTCCCAGACCGGGGCACGAACCCGTGTCCCCTGCATCGGCAGGCGGACTCTCAACCACTGCGCCACCAGGGAAGCCCCGCATTTCTTCATTTTTAAAGAAATTGCCAGGCTTCCCTGGTGGTGCAGTGGTTAAAAATCCGCCTGCCAATGCAGGGAACACGGGGTTTGAGCCCTGGTCTGGGAAGAGCCCACATGCTGCGGAGCAACTAAGCCCGTGCGCCACAACTACTGAGCCTGCGCTCTAGAGCCCACAAGCCACAACTACTGAGCCCAAGTGCCACAACTACTGAAGCCCGCACGCCTAGAGCCTGTGATCTGCATGCAACAAGAGAAGCCACCGCAATGAGAAGCCTGCACACCGCAACAAAGAGTAGTCCCCGCTCGCTGCAACCAGAGAAAGCCCGTGCACAGCAACAAAGACCCAACGCAGCTAAAAATAAATAAATAAAATAAATTTATTTTAAAAATAATTGCCAATGTTAGTGTTGAACTCATTATCACCCATCTCATGAGGAATTCATAACCAGCTGCTTTGAATGGCTCTTGGCTTTTTACAGGCATACTGAAGCTACCTTAAACCCAGAGATGTTCCTGAAAATTGTTGCTTAACTGGGAAATAACTGCTCCATTAAAATTATCCTACAGAATTGTATTGGTGCCAGAACGGAAAGGAAGTTCTGATAAGCCCCTAACCTTGACTGAAAAATTCCCTCCAAGTGGAAAAAACACAATTTTAATGTGTTCAAAAACCAGAAATAAAGAATGAGAAATAAAGAATAATTAGACTCAAGTCTTAGGCTTTCTTTTTTCGACCTGCTGTTAAATGTGTCTATGACCTTGGAGTATCTTCTACTGGGTGGTGGCAATATACTTACAGTGTATAACCCCACATATAAGTTGCTCCCTCAATAATTCCTTTCTAGATGACCCAAGTCACAAGTTTGACTCTTCCAACCCCAGAGGCAAAGGTAGTTTAGTGAGAGGAGACTACTGCAGGAGAGCCGAGATCCTCTAATGTTGTCATCTGCCCTCAGACTTAGGACTACCCATGAACATCAATAAAGTCTTCAGAACATATTCTCACCGAAGGGCACTTCCCACCCCATGGACTGGTCTTGCCAAGCAAAGGAAATGCTGCTGGCCAGTAAGATGTGCTCCAAATTGTCATTTTAGGAATAGTGACAGGGAAAGACACTCACCCTGCCTCTCACCTAGCTCCACATATAACCGTCAATACTTATTTTTTACGTAACTGGCTGAACTGGTCTAAGTAAGACTAACGTCAAAGAACATCCCTTATATGGACACATGTGGAAATCAAGGCTTTGACTGCCTAACTCCAGCCAACTGAGTTTACTGGCCCAAGCCGTCTGTAAAACTCCAACATCAGCACTTAATAAAGGACACTGTTGATTTGATCAGGGGATAGCTGAAAGGGAGGATTATGAATTACTAGTTCCCCAGTGAGTTGTTTTTGAAAAAAACAACCCAAGCCCCCAGAAGATGTTAACCACCTTGTTCTATTTGTTTTGAATGTCAGCCATTAAAATCCATGTGCACTCTAGAGAGGGGAGAATGCAGACTTTCTATAGGAAAAAAGGGAAGGGGTGGGGAGGGCAAATCTGTGCTAGTTAATTTCACTTATTGAACCATTTAATCTTGTGGCAACTCTACAAGTTAATAAACAGTACTGGCCCATTTTATGAATGAGAAATGAAACTCAAGAGAGATTGAGAAATCTGGAATAGTTAAGTGAGATTCAAACCCAGATTGGTTTGACTCCAAAGCCTATTCCTTTTAGATTACCACATCCTGCCTTTGTGGAGCCCCTCTGCATGTTCCCGTGACTTAAACAATGGTGGACCAAGAGTTAGTTCAGAAAACATCCTTTCTGTATATGTTGACCCAGTTGGGGGCGTCCTTGTGAACCATGGCTCTGGTTGGAAGACCCAACGCTAGAAACTGCCCCTGGCCCCAGTGGGCTCCTCTCTGCCTCTGCTTCAAGCGGAAGTATAAATACACCTCCTGGTTGTATTCACACATTCTCTGAATAGTAAAATGACTTGTCCAGCAGCCCTTTTGGCCTTCTGTGTGTCTCCTAACAGCTTTAGGCAGAGCTGAACACTTCATGAATTTTTCTGAGAGCTGATACATAAAATCAACACCCAGAGAATTTTCCAGCAACGACTGGGAACTCAGCAGACCCAAACCACTTTGCAAACCACTTAAAACCCCATCGAAAAGCTGAGAATTTGTGTTTTTCCTTCTCTCATTTTTACTCCTAATTTTCCTCCTCTCAAGTGGATAAACAAAATCTTTTATTTTCTCATGAAAACACACATCATTAACTGCTAATCAACTCAAGGCTCAGAAATCCCTGAGCAACCTCTCAGTTTTCAGAAATGCCAGCAAGAAATAAAGTACCGTTGATAGAGCCTTGGCTAATGGGACCAGGTCAATCTCAGGGGGTTCCAGGTGCCAGGGACAGTGCCGTAAAGTTAGGTCAACAAGCAGGCCCTCTGTCTGTGGGCCACGAAAGACAGATGAGGCTCCCTGGATCTTAGGCGTTAATGCCTCCTGCTTGCCAGGGTCACAAGGGCTGGGACTGCCAACAAAACAGGGTGAGGAGACCAGAGCCCCCCAGCCAAGGTCAGTTGGAGGCCAGTGAGTCTGGGAAAGGAGACGCAGGTGGTCTGGGAAGAGCAAATGAGGCCCCTGGAACGAGCTAGAGGAGGCTGACTGACTGCCTGACCACAGGCATAAACAGCTTCAGGTCTAGTTCTGGCCCAGATGGGACTGGCTCCCCAGAATAGAGCACTGTGCCTTCTCTACCATCAGAGGACATAGCAGCCTTGGGGCTATTATGTAGCAGTAACAGGCCCTCAGTGTGGCTCTCTAGGCTGGGGCAGGTGTGGTGGGTTTATGGAGAAAGTTGCCACCTGATGCACAAGGAGAATGTAGGAGGGAAACGGGCCATGCCAAGGCCATCCAATAGGTCTGGAATTAAGTGGAGGGCAAGACAGGAGGACCTGTGCAAACTCACTACGGAATGCCAAAGGGTCTTGGCAATTCCATTTAATTCAATTTAACAAGTGTGGGTTGGATCATGCTTTGTAAAAGCGTGGGAAACACAAGAGTGGAGGACACAGGGGACCCTTAGCAGTCCTAGATTTGTCATTCATGGCTTTGATTCCAATGAGGGCCCTGATAAGCCATGACATGTGGGAAGGTGCCATGTTGCTATGGCTGAAATTGAATTATGACCATTTGAGGCTGGTGTGGAGAGTGAAACATCTGATGAATGACTGTCCTTCAGGCACGGCAGCATCTCTGCTGTCTCCTAGTGACTACCAAGAGATAGTGTGGCATAGTGGCTAAGAACACGAACACTGGCATTACACTGCCTGGGTTTATAATCCCAGTTTTGTCCCTTACTAGCTATTTAACATTGGACAAATTAATCTCCCAGTGCTTTTGTTTTCCCATCCATGAAATGGGGTGAACAATGCTACCTACGTGTTAAAATTGTCATGAAGATTAAAT
Source organism: Tursiops truncatus (assembly GCF_011762595.2). Lineage (NCBI taxonomy): Eukaryota > Metazoa > Chordata > Mammalia > Artiodactyla > Delphinidae > Tursiops > Tursiops truncatus. Next base: position 114,239,197 of record NC_047055.1, on the reverse strand, counting down.
GAGTTAATACAGGATGACCTGAAAGCGTTAGTGCCACTTTAAGCTTTAATAATTTCAGAAGTATAAATGCTACAAACTCACAAAAACCATCACTCAAAAGTTAAATTATATAAATTAATTTTACACTTTAGTTTCATGAATTCATTTTGTGTATGTGGAGAGCACTTGGAACAGTGCTGGAAACATAGGAAATGTCTGTTGTTATCCTCATGGGCATTAACACCTGGGAAGCTACACTTTACTTTTTTTCATGGGAAAATAAAAGGCCTGGGAATGCCTCCTTGGCAAATGTTAAGGATCCTTCTACTGAAGTCAGGATTCCATTCGTGGGGAGTGAATCGGCACAAGGAACATTGCTACAGCTCCACAAGGCAGCATCTATGGTTGAAGGTCACAGAGTAATTCCAAGAAGGGGCAGATGGACGTGACCCAAACAAAACTTTCCTGGGACTAGGAGAGCACTAAAACCTGTTCCTGATCATTTGAAGGCCTAGAAGAAAGCCCTTAGGCAAAATGGCATTTTATGAAATCCTTTTATACCAGCTCCTTTAGCATCTACAGGTGGTATGATTTGAGTGGCCTCAAAACACACCAAAAATTATATCCCCACCAACCTGTAGTACAGCCTGAAATTCCACCATTATAGGCTCCTAGTCCCAGCTACACACACCCCAGGGAGCATTAAGTGCTTTTATTCATCAACACTGGAGTGTGACTTTGTTTAATCAGCCTCTTTCCTCTAACAGCTAGCTGAGTGGCTTGGAGGGAAAGAAGAGCAATTCTGAAGGTAGCAGAGGAAAGGAGAATTTGCAAACCTGGAGCACTGCCCTGGAGAATGAGGGTTACTGTCTGAGCAGGCACTCCAAGGAGGGCTCTGGGAAGATCGGGCCCCTGTGACAGGAGAGGAAACACTTCAGGGGAGAAGACAGGCCTAGAAGGGGTGGGTGGCAGCAGCCTTGAAGCTGTACAAGCTTTCTGCCACTGTATTGCCCACAAATCACAGCAAAAATGCTTCATGAATGATTAAATTATCTATTACAATATTCTTGTAAAACGACTTTTTAAAAGAGTTACAACCAGACAGAAAATTTACACTTTACTATTGAATGTTGCTGAATTCTAATTTGCTTGTTCGTTTGCTTCCCAAAAGGCTTACTAGTCCCTCACCATAAACTTGCAAAGTAATTTATATTCTTCACAATTAGGTTCCCTTAAGCCAAATCACTCAGTAATGTAATTAAAAATGAAAACTTTAACTCCTCATCTTTAAATGCAATAGTAACAACAGTTCCTGGATAGGATATAACCTTTCAAGCTTCTTTTAAATTTTGTCTTACGCGTAAGATGGTGCTTTAGTGGTAGACATTAATCGCACTAAACTGGTAATGCAAAACCGCCAGCAACTTGCAGCCATATACCTTATACTTGGCTCAGATCAATGCCGTGATTATAATTAAGAATGCATGCTTGTGTCTGGCATAAATCTCCATTTTGTGACGTACAAAATAAGATTTAAGATAATCATTTTCCTTCTAGTCAACCCCTAAATCAAAGGAGAATGTGTGGAGAGAGATTTGTAGGAACTAAGGATATAGTGACCTGCCCTTAACTGGAAGTCACTTACCTGACTCACGTAAACTTGGGGAGAACTGCCAAAAATCTAGATCTGGCATAGCCCAAATGTACCTATCAAATCATGTGTGTAAGAAAGACGCTAGAAAAGTGCACAGGGGCTTCCCTGGTGGCGCAATGGTTAAGAATTCACCTGCCAATGCAGGGGACACGGGTTCGAGCCCTGGTCTGGGAAGATCCCACATGCCGTGGAGCAACTAAGCCCGTGCGCCACAACTACTGAGCCTGCACTCTAGAGCCCGTGAGCCACAACTACTGAGCCCGCGCGCCTAGAGACCGTGCTCCGCAACAAGAGAAGCCACCGCAATAAGAGGTCCGCGTACAGCAACAAACAGTAGCCCCAGCTCGCCACAGCTAGAGAAAGCCCACATGCAGCAACGAAGACCCAATGCAGCCAAGAATTTTTTTTAAAGTGCAGACTGTAGGAGTTGGGGATGTTCATGAGCACCCCCAAATGTGAGTGTGCAGTTAGGTGGAAAGTTCTGGGACACACTATGAAAGTGGCAGAAGGGATGGTGGTAGGTGGTGGGGAGTCGAAGTTAGGATGGAAAGCTCTGGCACCGTTTATATATGTTCCCCTGGGGCTGGGATTAGGGTGGGTGACAGAGGAGCCTACATGGTGGCAAGCCTGCCACTTAACTGAGGAGTCCCCATGACAGCAGGACGATGTCTTTCCCCCACCGCATCTCCAGGGCCTAGCACTTGGTGGGCACTGCACAGAAATCTGTCGACTGACTGAATGACTCACTCCCTTCACTTGGGTCCCAAGGCTGGAAGATTTGGGAAATGGGGCAGATGCTGTCCTACCAAAGCCGCCTCAGGATCTGGAAACGTGAGTAGGAGGTGGACTGGGGCATGCATGACTTCCTCATAAATATCCTCTGAGACATTCAAGTCACCAAAAGGAAAGAGGAAAATGGAGTGTTTTCTACCCTCAGAAACTGAGAGGAAGAAAGAAAAACTGGAGGGGTCCAATTGGACTGGGATGAGAGAGGATGGTGCTGGGAGGGACAGGGTGGGGCATTTTTAAAGAGGATATCATTTTAGGGTCAGTTCCCTGACCCTTAAAGCAGAAAGGGAATACCGTTAGAGGGTGAGGCTGTACAAGGCAGTCGCATGGGCTGCAAAAACGCCAAGGGCGACATGTTTTGGTGTAGGCCCAAGATGGCGACGGAGGAAATGGGGAAACAGGCAAAGCTCATTTGGAATTTGGAGCCTGTGTGGTGAGGTCTGACCACCACACTGAACATCTAAATTCTTGGTGAAGACTCTGCTTTGCTTCTTCCCTGAATGGTTCGAATTATGAAGGGTTGGATCCTTCTTTCCTTTTAGGGGGAATTAATAAGCAAATGAAGATGTGCACATGGGTAAAACCTCCCCTAGGCTGGTCAGTGAACACAGAACGGGGCATCTTACCCTAGTTTTCACAAGGAGTAAAGAGCAAGGTGGCATCCTTGCCAGTCCTCTGCTCTCCACCAAGGCCAGGACTAAACTGTATGCCATCTGAAACCCAGTAGGCACAGCTTGTAAAGTCTTCCACCTACCTGAAGACTTGGGGTTTAAAAACCAACCTCTTTCCTCTGCTTTTAACCCTCCTTTCCATAGAAGTTTCCAGAAAAGTTCAACAAGGGAACCAAAAACTGCGAATGTCCACAAGATTTCCAAACAACAGCAACGATAAAATACAATAACAACAACAAAACCCTCACCCAAACATTTAAAAGTTAAAAATGCCAGTGTTTTCCTTAGCTTGAGGCAAAAATGACTTTTTTATTACATGGGGAAAAGGAGCATGAAATCTCACAGGTCTTTGCCAAAGCTGAAACTCTCTGGGTACGCCTTCAGAAGGAGCACGACGTTGAGTGGGCCATGGAAGGCGTGCTCTTTAATTAGAAGTGCATGGGTCTCTCTGGCTCCATCGTCCCGATATTCACTAAGATCTCCCCCGCCTGGCCCTCTTTCATTCCCTGGCGGAGGAGGAGGGTGGCTCTGGCATCAGCGAGGTTCTTTTGTAGGGGACGCACAATGAAGAGGACAGGCTCACAACAGCTGACCAGAAAGGTTCTGACAAAGCAGGCCTTCTGTTTCTTGCTTCGTAGTCCCTTCATAACAACTTCCTATGGATGTTTAGATTATAGGAATTCCTTACTTAGGAAACAGATGTGTTCCGAGCAGAGAGGTCGCTGGATATGGGCTGTGAGGCCAAGACTGTCTGGCTTCAAAGCCTGGATCTGCCATTTGTTAGCTGTGCATATTGGGCCAGTTAATTAGGTCTGCTTAGCATAGCTTCTTCCTCTGGAAGATGGAGCTAAGACCTACCCTGAAAAGTGGCTGGGGAATTAGGGGAGATGTATTTACATGAAGTACTGGCTGATCCAGTACTGCTTTCTTTTTGACTGCACTGATGGAGTCAGGGATACTGTCCCATGGGAAGCGTTTCCTTACTCATGAGTTGAAACTTTTGATGATAACAAAGATGTCAAGATGAGATTTAGTCTCTCTGAATTTCAGACAGATTGAACATTTTGAAATTTCAAGAGTTCAACTCAGAGCTAGTTTACTCCTGACTTTATACACTTCATAAGGACAAACCGTCACATATGGCCTTTCCTTAACAACACAGGACATTTGCTTGACAAGTGAATTCTTCAGCTTCCATAGGAGATAGGGCACAAACCGGGAATCAGCATAGAAAGATCCCATGGGATACTGGTTCAGCACAGACAGACATGCAATCTGGAATGTTAAGTCCCCGTGAGATGTCACGTGAAATAACCCAATGATTTTACCCCTTGTCAGGCAATCACAACTGGTAGAGCAGAAAATGTCTGGGGCATCCCCTTCATGCACTGTGCTGACCAGCACATTGGGATGGATTTAAGCTCCCGTCCCAACAAAGAACCTGTTGAAGGCAGTCGGCCCTATGCAAGTAGGAAGACCACCCACCCCTGCACCTTCTCTCAGATGCTGAACATTGATGCCACAATATTGTTGTGCAATTGCCCACAGAGAATTCTTTCTTAACATTAAAAAACTGCATTAATATAGCTTGCAGGTAAATTAAGGTACAATGACTAAGATAAATAACAAACTTGGAGGAAATGTCATTATTTCATTCTTTTTTATGGCCTAGTAATATTCCATTGTGTATATGTGCCACATCTTCTTTATCCATTCCTCTGTCAAAGGACATTTAGGTTGCTTCTATGTCCTGGCTATTGTAGATAGTGCTGCTATGAACGTTAGGGTGCATGTATCTTTTTGAATTAGAGTTTTCTCCAGATATATGCCCAGGAGTGGGATTGCTGGATCATACAGAAGCTCTATTTTTAGTTTTTTAAGGAACCTCCATACTGTTCTCTCAACATGGATGGACCTAAAGAGTATCCTATTAAGTGAAGTAAGTCAAACAGAGAGAGCGAAATATCACATGATATCACATATACGTGGAATCTAAAAAAATGATACAAATGAACTTATTTACAAAACAGACTCACAGATATAGAAAACAAACTTAGGGACTTCCCTGGTAGTCCCGTGGGTAAGACTGCATGCTCCCAATGCAGGGGGCCCGGGTTCGATCTCTGGTCAGGGAACTAGATCCCCCATGCATGCCACAACTAAGAGTTCACAGGCCGCAACTAAGAAGTCCGCATGCCGCAACTAAAAGATCCTGCATGCCACAATGAAGATCCCGTGTGCCACAACTAAGACCCAGAGCAGCCAAAATAAATTTTTTAAAAATAAATATTTTTAAGAAAAAGAAAAAAACTTACAGTTACCAAAGGGGATAGCAGTGGGTAGAGGGAGAGATAAAGTAGGAGTTGTGGATTAACATATACACACTACTACATATAAAATAGGTAAATAAGGACCTACCGTATAACACAGGGAACTATACTCAGTATTTTGTAATAAACTATAATAGAAAAGAATCTGAAAAAGAATATACATGAATATATATATATATATATATATATATATATATATAAAACTGAATCCCTATGCTGTACTCCTGAAACTAACACAACATTGCAAATTAACTATACTGCAATTAAAATATGGAGGTAAGTGTACAGGAATATTAATGTCCATTTGAAACATCCAAAGGGATAATTGGTGCTGGCTCCTTTCAAAAAGTAAAATCCTGGACTTCCCTGGTGGCGCAGTGGTTAAGAATCCACCTGCCAATGCAGGGGACATGGGTTCGAGCCCTGGTCTGGGAAGATCCCACATGCCGCAGAGTAACTAAGCCCGTGCACCACAACTACTGAGCCCGCGTGCCACAATTACTGAAGCCTGCGTGCCTAGAGCCCGTGCTGTAGAACAAGAGAAGCCACTGCAATGAGAAGCCCGCGCACTGCAACGAAGAGTAGCCCCTGCTCACTGCGACTAGAGAAAAAGCCCACGCGCAGCAACGAAGACCCGACGCAGCCAAAAATTAAAAAAAAAAAAAGTTAAAAAAAAGTAAAATCCTTTTCTCCTACAAGGAGATTTGGCTTTCTCAGCAATGAGACTCTTACGAGGGAATGGGCACTGCTGGGCTGTGAAGCAAAGAGTTAACCGTTGGATACATAGAGGTTAAGAGCATAGGTCTTTCAGAGACACAAGTTTGAATACATCTACAATGAGTGACTTCGAGTGAAATTCTTAACCACTGTAAGCCTCAGCTTTACCATCTGCAAAATGGGGGTGAGAAAGAATCTCTTCCTTGGGTGGTTGTGAAGATGACCTGGGGTAATGCATGCAACAACAGTATATCAGGAACACTCAATATTATGTCTACTATTATAATAAGACCGTTAGGGATCCAGGAAAACCTTGGGAAATTCACAGTTCTGATGCCTATGATTGGGCCTTAGATGATCATAGGAATTAGTTGGTTAGGAGTTCAAGTTCTGGGACATCACCTAGGCAGTAGGAAGCACTCAGTGCTGGCTGAGGCAGGCATGGTCCGCAAACTGACGTGTCAGAGGGAGTCAGCAAGGTCTGAGCGCTCCTTCACCGTGATCTATATGGCTGATCAGTACAGGTGCCTGAGAGCCCCAGCTATACATTTACCAGGAAATGTTACTTGGTTAGGGAAGGAATAGAGGTACGTGAATGGAAAACATTATATTAGCTACCTATAGGGGCAAGATACAATAATAATAGCACCATCTTACATTTGTAAAAACATCTACAAAGTATCTTTGCAAATGTTACCTCATTTAATTCTTTCATCTGTAAAATGGGGCCAAGAATGCCTATCTCATTACCCCATTGACAGAGGAGGTTATGGAGACTCTGAAATGCTAGGTGACTTGCCCAAGGGTAGACAGAACGTAAAGACAAGTCAAAGGTGGTGGTGTGACGGTATTTGTTAAGTAACAGATACCAGAATCTCAGGGACTTAATATATAGGCATGTATTTCTTGGTTCTAGGATAATCCAAGGTGGGTATCCCTGTTCACTGGGAAAAACAGGGGTCCATATGGTGATTCAGGGATCCAGGTGCCTGGTACCTTGTGGCTCTACCACCACCATGTGGCTTCTCTGTAAGAAACGCATGCGCTGCAAGAGCATGGCAGAACACATGTTTCTATGAGTCAGGCCTAGAAGTGATATACATAGATATCAATTCTGCTCCCATTCTGCTGGTTAGAACTCAGTGACATGGCCACACCTAACTGCAATAGAGCCCAGAAAATAAAGACTAGCTGTGTACCCAAGAAGAGGAGAACACAGGTGTGGTCAACAACACTGGACCATCCCTGCCACAGCCAGAAAGCCATATCACTTGAATCCAAGATCAGTGTTACCTCTATTATACTGGGTTCACGCTGTAATGGATTTTTAATGAGTTAATACATGTACATGGCATAACCCAAGGCATGGAGTACACATCTGCAGACCTTAACACAGAGAGGCATTGAGGGCCACTGAAATTTGGGAGAATGCAGTCTAAAAAGGTCACTGGCAGGTAGAAGACAGGGTCATGCCATGTGACAACCCTGAAAGGGGGCTTCTTAGCTGTTGGGAAGGTACAGGGCCATGCCTATATACGACGGCGGCAATGTTGAGCCAACGGGATGAAGCGAGAGTCACGAAATTACCACGGGGAAGCTCTCTGCCTTATCACCACCTAAGTTAGGACAAAATGTGAAGTGATGCCGTTAAGCAAGAGGATAACTTGGGCTCCGGCTTTTGAGTCCAAATATCAAGTTCTAAGAAGAGCTCCCTGAGGCCAAGGACTAGGTCTTTAATCCCTAAAAGCCTGACACTAAGTAGTTTCTCAGTCCACATTTTGTTGAGTGTATGAAAGAAGGAAGAAATAAGTACACATTTAAGTTTATATTGCTTCCGCATCCCATCTTACAAGGCTCAGCAATCCACATTTGAATCAGTGAAAGCTCTTGAATTCTTCCTAGTGTGAGTGAGTGGACACCATCCATGTCCATTTATTGAATAACTGAGAATACACAACTATCCAAGTCAAGGTGCTGTATCATAAAATGAACTATTCGTGTTTTGATAAGCACAGTTTAATGTGAATTGTTTATTATATTTGTGGTGTGTTTTGTAAAAGTAATGAAGACTTAGTAATGTGAGTCACTGCCAGCTCTTTGCTGGTAAATGCCGTTCCATGCCTGCACACTCCCTCCATCACTGACTTTCGGATGCTTTACTGAGGGACAGCAGTGTGGTGTACCAAGACCCCGTGAACAGACTGGCAATGTCGAGAGGAAGTGACCCACCAGAAGAACTGTCTGCTATGTCGACTTCTACTCCACATCAGCAACCTGGGAAGTGATTTTCATAATGTGTGTTAGTAAAGGTGTACCAATTCCACTAAAATGAGTTTCCTTGGAATCCACCCATGATATTTTGCGGCAGGAGAATTTTTTGATAATGACTGCACTGTTTGAAAATCACATTCTTAATTAACTAGAGTAAAAAAAATCCAGGTAAAGTTCTGGCCCAAAATGCATAACCTGAATCCATTCATGAGGAAGCATTAGATAAACCCAAATCAAGGAACATTTTATGAAACACCGGGACTGTACCCTTCAAAATAAGTGTCATGAAACTTCACAAAGACAGATGGAAGAACTGTTCTAGATTAAAGGGGACTAAAGACATGACTACTGAATGCAATGCTTGAGCTTGGATTGGAACATGGACTGTTTTTAAAAATTGCTCTACGATGGCCAAGAAGTACATGAAAAGTTGCTCAACATCACTAATTATTAGAGAAATGCAAATCAAAACTACAATGAGGTATCACCTCACACCAGTTAGAATGGGCATCATCAGAAAATCTACAAACAACAAATGCTGGAGAGGGTGTGGAGAAAAGGGAACCCTCTTGCACTGCTGGTGGGAATGTAAATTGATACAGCCACTGTGGAGAACAGTATGGAGGTTCTTTAAAAAACTAAAAATAGAACTACCATATGACCCAGCAATCCCACTACTGGGCATATACCCTGAGAAAACCATAATTCAAAAAGACACATGCACCGCAATGTTCATTGCAGCACTATTTACAATAGCCAGGTCGTGGAAGCAACCTAAACTCCCATCAACAGATGAATGGATAAAGAAGATGTGGTACGTATATACAATGGAATAGTACTCAGCCATAAAAAGGAATGAAATTGAGTCATTTGTTGAGACGTGGATGGACCTAGAGACTGTCATACAGAGTGAAGTAAGTCAGAAAGAGAAAAACAAATATTGTATATTAATGCATGTATGTGGAAACTAGAAAAATGGAACAGATGAACCGGTTTGCAGGGCAGAAGTTGAGACACAGATGTAGAGAACAAACGTATGGACACCAAGGGGGGAAGGCCTCGGGGTGGTGGTGGTGGTGGTGGTGGTATGAAGTGGGCGATTGGGATTGACATGTATACACTGATGTTTATAAAATTGATGACGAATAAGAACCTGCAGTATAAAAAAACAAACAAACAAACAAACAAAAAATTGCTCTACGGAGAAAACCATAATTCAAAAAGATACATGCACCCTAATGTTCACTGCAGCACTACTGACAATAGCCAGGACATGGAAGCAACCTGAATGTCCGTCGCCAGAGGAATGGATAAAGAAGATGTGGGGTGTGTGCGTGTGTGTATGCACATATATATATGCGATGGAATACTACTCAGCCACAAAAAAGAATGAAATAATGCCATTTGCAGCAACATGGATGGACCTAGAGATTGTCATACTGAGTGAAGTAAGTCAGACAGAGAAAGACAAATAGCATATGATATCACTTATATGTGGAATCTAAAAAATGTTATAAATGAACTTATTTACAAAACAGAAACAGACTCACAGACATAGAAAACAAACTTATGGTTACCAGGGGTAAGTGGGGGTGATAAATTGGGAGACTGGCATTGACATATACACACTACTATATATAAAATAGATAAATAATAAGGACCTATGGTATAGCACAGGGAACTCTACTCAATACTCTGTAATAGCCTATGTAGGAAAAGAATCTAAAACAGAGTGGATATATGTATATACTAAATCATTTTGCTGTACACCTGAAATTAATACAACATTGTAACAACTATACTCCAATACAAATTTTTTTAAATTGCTCTAAAGGACATTATTGAAACAATCAGCAAAGTTTTAATATGGACTCTATACCAGCTAATGGTGGAATACCAACGCTCAATTTCCTGAATTGGATAACTGAACTGTGGTTTTGTAAGACAATGCCATTACATACTGAAATATTTAGAGGAAAAGGGTCACGATGTCTGCATGCTAGTCTCAAATGGTTCGGTAAATAATGATAACTATACCTACATATAGAGAGAGATTTGAAGGTCTGTTAGAGTAGCTAGAGTTACCTTAACTAATATTCTGTCTCACTAATTACTTGGCCTTATTGTGCTACCGTCTGAAAAATGTTAATAAGTAAATCTAAGTGAAAGTTTGTGGAAGTTCATTATTCTATTTCCATCGTTTTTCTGTAGGTTTAATGTTTTTCATAAATAAGGTTTAAAAAGACACACACACACACACACACACACACACACACACACACACACAAGGACCATATCCCCGTTCAGTATCAGCAAGTGTTAGAAGCAGAATAGGTCTTTAACATTCCTAAGGTATTAACCTTAAGACCTTCCATGAATTCTTGACTTGGTTAATATCCATAGAACATAGCATCCCTCATCAAATGCAGTGAAACGAAACTTCCTGAGCAAAAATGTGTATGTGACAAGCAGAGAAAACAAAACCACCTTGAGATGTGGAGGCTAGCAATTGCCTGGACTGCCCTTAGCAAGAGGCTTGCTGCAGTGCTCGAAATCCATGCCCCACCAAAACCAGAAACGACTGTCAGGGTCACTCACGAGGAGTTGGAATGGCACTTGTTGAATCTTCAGATGCCAAGAACCCACCATATTTGGAAATCAGTAGGGGTTCCTTTTTGAGCTCCAGAAATTTGGGGTTAGAGTTTTGTTTTGTTTGGGAAGTTGGGTGGGTGGTTTGGGAGTCTCAATGAGCCTTTCTGGATGAAGGGATTGAAATGTTTGTGGGGAGGTGGTAAAGGGAGGTCAAAGAATAGTTGGGGATTGATAGTTAAAGAGAAAAACTAAATGGAGTTCAGCTACAGTTCAACTCAGCCTCCTCTTCCCGCCTGCAGTCCATGAGCAGTTGTTTTCCCTGCAGAAAAGGGACTGCTACGTGTGCAGGGAACAAAGATGGAATTTATTGCACTGGGTTATCCATTCTATATAAGTTATTGTGACTAGATAAAAAGAAAATGGTCTTTCTAAGCCATCTGCCTCGAGAGAGAAATAGCAGTGTAGCAGGCAGTCTTTACAATGGTTTTTACTGTAATGTGATTTTTTAAAATCGATGGTCAGAGGTCAGGTGATCTATCAGGTTTCCGATTAAATTTTGGATTTCCTCTTCCATAAGTCATTTTTCTAAAGAGACTGGACAACTGGGTTATGTTTACTAGTTGACACGTGCCCAGCAAGTTGAAAAACATTTTTAATTTGGGAAAATAGTCATGCCACTCCTGCCAGAACCCATTCTGTTTTCTTTTTGCCTTCAGTGTTTATCTTAAAGTCCTTAAAATCCCAATTAGGGCCTTTCAAAATCTCACTCCGAAGTATATTTTCAGTCCATACCCTCCCAACCCTGCCACCACCCAATCCTGCACCCACAATGTAGTCACTAGGATACTTAAAGTTCTCCAAACACATCATACCCTTATGACTAGTTCCATGCTGTTTCCTATTTTGTCTTCTGGAAATGCTCTGCCTGCCATCTCTACCTGGTAAACTCTTATCCATCCTTCAAAGCTCAGCTCAAACATCACCTCTTCTGGAATACGTTCCATGACTCTTGCTCCCTCCTTAATCCCAGGCACAGTGAATCACTTTCTTTTCTGTCCTCCAATGGTACCTTATCAACCCTCTGTCATAGTCATTCACACAGTCTTCTAGAATTAACTTCCTGACTAGATTTTTAACAACTTTAGTATAGAGACCCTGTTTTGTACCTCTGCCTGCTCTGTAACCAGAACAATCAACGCTACATAGTAGGTACTCAAACATGTGTGTTGAGGAATGACTCAATCAATGACATGATCAATGACTGGGAAAACTGCAACTATGTGCACTGTCTTGCCTACAAGCTAAACACTCAAAATGTATGAACACAGCATAACAACCGCTTCTGTTCACTGAGTACCTACTTTCTGCTGGCACAATGCATACATTTTATCTCACATCAACTCTACTACATGATTACTGTTATGTTCATTTTACAAATGAATAAAAACCAAGTTAGGTAGGAATCTTTTGTGACTGGGGCCCTCCTCTTTGTGTCCCTTTGGAGAAAGGATATCCCTCAATATCTTTGGGACAAGATGGATGGAATAAGGAGGAAATCTGGAATCCAGACGCTCTCAGCCTATTCCTATAGCTCTCCCTAGCATCCTTCTGCTGACCAGTGGCCACCACTGGCCGCTAAAGGTAGTTTTGACACAAGTAATAACGGTACTCTGCATTCTCCTGGTATTGATACTTATTGAAATCACAGGGGTTTTTTTCACATTCTGAGCCCCTGAGTTGTCCAGGTTTGGCAGCAAGATATCTAGAACATGCTACAGGCCATTCTGAAAAATCAGGTGTAAACTCTGCAGTGATTCTCTACAAGGGCCAGGGAATGGTTTGGGCTTTCCAGTAATACAGCCTTTCCTGCTGAGCCCATCAGGACCATACTGCAAATCTCTAGGAAACATATTGGCTCCCATTCATCATCCCTTCTCCATTATCCCTAATGCCATTAGCTCTATGTGCCATCCCACTAATGACGCACTGCTATTTGGTAGTCAGAAATTTATTTTTACTCACTATGTGTCATCTATATTCCTCATCCAAGAAAGTGGCAGGGCCCTTTTTAGTGGCATCATTTGTTAATCAGACTCACACAAATGAAAATCACTAGGAATCTTCCAATTCACTTGGCAATGTGGTTATTCAGAATGAAAAAGAAAAGGCATAAACAGAAAACAATTAAAATCCCCATCTTTTAAAATATGTACATATCTGAATAACAGCTAAATAAATCTAACCTTAGCTTGGTGATTTTTTTTTCCACACAAGGTTAACTGGCTTTAAAAAAATAAGGAAAAATGTAATTCACAGAAAACGAACCAAGCATTTACTTTAACCAACTCACTTTTCTTCTAGTTCAGCAGTTTACAGAATTTCTCCCTAATCCTCCAGTGACAAGGTTTTAAGTGACAGATACAAGAGCTTGTCTCCTGGAAACCCCAGCCTACCACCAGCCTGAGGGACTTGGACTCATCTTGGAAAGAGTCCTCCTGTCTGGGTGCCCAGAGGCAGGATGAGGTGGTAGCCATCTCATATCTACTTTTAAACACAAAAATTCTACAGGTTTGAATAGACATTTGGGCAAAGAAGATATATGAATGGCCAATAAGCACATGAAAAGATGCTCAACATCATTAGTCGTCAGAGAAATACAAATCATCACCATAATGAGACACCATTTCACACCCACTGAAATGGTGATAATAATTTTAAAAAGACCATAACAAGCATTGGTAATGATGTGGAGAAACTGGAACCCTCATTACACTGCTGATGAGAATGTAAAATGGTACAACCAATTTGGAAAACCGTTCAGCAACTTCTTTAAAGCTGAAACCTAAATTTACCCTGTGACCCAGCAATTCTACTCCTAGGTATCTCTCTACTCAAGAGAACTAAAAACATACATCCGCACAAGATTCGCATGTAAATGTTCACAGTAGCATTATTCACAATAGGCAAAAGGTGGAAACACCTCAAATGTCTACCAACTAGTGAATGGCTAGACAAAATGTGGTATAACAAGAGAATACTATTCAGCAATAAAAAGGAAGGAAATAATGATACATGCTAGAACGTGAGTGAAACTCAAAAGCGTGATGATGCTAAATGAAAGAAGTCAGATGGAAAAAGCCACTCCATTTATAGGAAATGTCCAGAAAAGGCAACTCTATAGGGACAGAAAGTAGACTAGTGGTTGCCTGGGCTGGAAGTGGGAAGATAGATCAACTATAAATGAGTATGAAGGATCTTATGGGGATGATAAGAATGTTTAAAACTGGACTATGGTTGTCAATCAACAATACTTCAATAAGAATAAAATAAAATTAAAAAAAGAAAAAAACTCGACTATGGTGACGGTTGCACAACTTGGTAAATTTACGAAAAAGTCATTAAATTGTACACTTAAAATGGGTGGGCAGTGTGGGGAATATAGTTGATAATTATGTAGTGTCTTTGTATGGTGACATATCATAACTAGATTTATTGTGATAAGTTTGAAATGTATAGAAATATTGAATCACTATGTTGTGTAAAAGGAATTAACAAGTGTTATAGGTCAAACTTCAAAAACAAACAAAACAAACTCATAGAAAAAGAGATCAGATTTGTGGTTACCAGAGGAGAGGGGTGGGGTGAGGGGAATTGGATGAAGGTGGTCAAAAGGTACAAACTTCCAGTTATAAGTAAGTACCAGGGATGTAATGTACAGCATGATAAATATAATTAACACTGCTGCATGTTATATATGAAAGTTAAGGGAGTAAATCCTGAGTTCTCAACACGAGGAAAAAATTTTTTTCTATTTCATTAATGCTGCATCTATATGAGATGATGGATGTCCACTAAACTTGTTGTGACAATCATTCCATGATGTACGTAAGTCAAATCATTATGCTTATACCCTAAACTTATACAGTGTTGTATGTCAATTATATCTCAGTAAAACTGGAAGGAAAAATATTTTAAGGTTAAAAAAATGGGTGAATTTTATGGTATGTAAAGTACACCTCGATACCACTGTTTAAAAAATTAATAGAAATTGTTAAAGAGTTCCATTTTACATAGCACCAGCCACTCCTTTCTCCAGCTCAGCTGATTGGGGTCCCTTTGTGGTCTTCAGCCTCGTGAGGCCCCTACAGTCCACTCAGTTCCCTGGAGGGCTGGTAGGGGTACCTTCAACTGCACTGGCCAGGTTTCCACCACTCTTAAACTTGAATGGACACTGTGCAGAGATGCCGGGCCATCCGGGGGACAATTCCCACCAAAAGCCTGCTGAATCCTGCCACAGCAGACAGGTAGTTCTTACATATCTCTGGGTTGTGTCAGGACAGTCACCCTGGGGATGGGGATGGGATTCAAGTGGGAAGGGGGGTTCTCTTGTTCTCAAGCAGCTGGCATTCTGTTCTGGTTTCAGGAATACTGAGTCCCTGGGAGTCCTTCTAATCTCCCTTCCCCATAATCCCAGTTTGCTCCATTTTCTTTCTTAAACCAAAAATACTTTCAGAGCAGTCACTGTGTACAACAAGCACTGCATTTATTATTATTATGACTATTATTATCATTATTTAACAAACATATGGCACTTACTCAATGCCAGATACTCTTATTTATTTATTTTTACTTATTTGGGCTGTGCCGGGTCTTAGTTGCGTCATGTGGGATCTTTAGTTGCGGCATGTGGGCTTCTTAGCTGCAGCATGCGGGCTTCTTAGCTGCGGCATGCAAACTCTTAGTTGCTGCATGCATGCGGGATCTAGTTCCCCAAGCAGGGATCGAACTTGGGCCCCCTGCATTGGGAGCACGGAGTCTTACCCACTGGACCACCAGGGAAGTCCCAGATACTCTTCTAAGGGCTTTACAAATGCTAACTCATTTAATCCTTGTAAAAATATGAGAGCGGTACACTATCACTATCCCCATTTTAACAGATGAGGAAGGAGTGACTTGTCCAAGGTAAAAATTGCAGAGCTGGGATTTGAAGCCAGGCTGTGCACTAGAGTTTGTGCTCTTAACTGGTATATAGCAAAAATATCATTATGTTTAATTCTGCAAATTATTTAGTGAAGTTAGTGCTTCCACCTCCATTTAAGAACGAAGAGACAACTAGGATTGAAAGATTTTTCAATTTCCAGCTGAAGGCTTTTATTCCATTATACCATAACTGCCTCTTCCCAGGTTTTTCTTCTACAGCAGTGTTTCTCAAACTAAAGCGTGCATCAGAATCCCCTGGAAAAATCCCCAGAGTTCTGGGCCCTGTCCGTAGAGTCTCTGATTCAGCAGCTCCGGATCAGAGCCTGAGAATCCACAGCTCTAACAACTTCCCAGGTGACTCTGATGCTTCTGGTCCAGGGACCATACTCTGAGAGCCTCTGCTCTGCATCAATCCACTCAAACTAACCCCATCCCAGGAGTATCACTGTAAAGCGATACTAAAATCAGAAAACAAGGTTTTGTTATTAAATTAGCCATGGGCTGCTCAGGCCAACACCAGGGGCAGAAAAGACTGGGCCCACACATTTTTTGTTCTGCCTCTTTCAATTCTAGGTAGGGATGGATCACCCCCAAAAGACTCCTATGCACATTCAAGCTTGAGATGCCTTGCTCTAGTTCACCTCTGAGAGCCTAGATTTCCTTTTGGAAATCTAAATTTCCATTTGGCTGCCACCCACTATTATATACTTAATAAAACTCAAAATGCCTGAATTTGTATCAGCTCCTATGAGGCTTAACGCACAAAGGCCAGAGATCTGGGATCACACAGACGTAGGTGAAATCTCAGATCTTTTCACTGACACTTGAGACTGAATCGTCATGTGTAAATATGGTGGTGATATATGTCTGCCTCAAAGCTTTAGTGTGTCGTGATCTCAAGCTTGTAGAAGTGTCCAGCACATATAGGCACTCAGAAAGGGTTATGATATTAAACTCTATGGGGTAAGAAATGAGTTCAACAGCATGTGAAAGAGACCCCAAATGACAGTGGCCTAAACACAACAGTTCACTTCTTTCTCATAAAGAAGTACAAACTGGTGTGGTGGCCCCACCTAATGAACTCGTCAAGGACCCAGGCTTCATCCCTCTTTTTGATCCATCGCCAAGATGGCTTCTCACCAGACCCACTTTCCAGCAAGTGGGAAGAGGGACGTGTCACTTCTGCTCATATCCTACTGGCCAGAATTCAGTCATATGGCCACATCTACATTTATGGAAGCCTGGGAAAGGAACCTTACTAAAAATCAAGAGTTTTCTTATTATTAAAGAGAGGGAGAGTGAATTCTGGGGGACAATTTGCAGTTTCTGTACATATATTTCTCTATTTGATGTAGAAAGGCTGGATGCTGGGTAAGGAGGTGAAGAGACTGGGAGAAGGACAAGTACAAGCAAGCAGAGTTCTAGTTCTAGCAGGCAATGAGTCCTGAGCAGGGTTCAGCATGTTGAGAGCAGAAATCAAGGCAGAAAGCCAGATGAAGGATGCAGATCAAGACTGGATGTCACTCAGCCACAGAACACTGACGGACAAGCACTCAAGTGTCTTCTGACCTTGACAGGCTGAGCCAGCCAATGGGGTCTGGGCAAACTACAGGGAGGAGGGAGTCAGGGTAGGGCTTGGATTTAGACAAGCTCCTGACCTCCTCACGATCCAAATCTCCTCGGCCCCCACCCTATCCTAGTCACCATCTCTGGCCTGAGCCTCAGCAATGAGTCTCCCAACTTGTCTCCCTGGCCCCTACTCTGGGTTTCCAAATGGTTCTATCCACAGAACTCCTGACTCTCAAGATGCAGGATCCTTTTTTTTTTTAAGTTTATATTTTTAATAGCTTT
Source organism: Tursiops truncatus (assembly GCF_011762595.2). Taxonomy (NCBI): domain Eukaryota; kingdom Metazoa; phylum Chordata; class Mammalia; order Artiodactyla; family Delphinidae; genus Tursiops; species Tursiops truncatus. The sequence goes on along the minus strand of NC_047055.1, from coordinate 114,221,363 downwards.
ATTATTTTGCAAGGACTCATACATGCTTGTTGCAAATAAAATTAAGCAACATAGAAAATTATAAAGTAAAAAAACACCCTAAGTCCCACTACCCATAGATAACCACTATTAATATTTTAGTAAATATGCTTTTCATATATCTCTCCATTTGCATAATTCACCTAAATGGTATCATACTATGCCTGCTTCTCTAACCTGCTTTTTTCATTCAGAGTATGTTGAAAAGAGCTTTCCACGTCAGCTAATATAATTTTACATCATCATTTTTAATGGCTACGTGGTATTCTTTTTTAAATTTATTTTTTATTGAAGTATAGTTGAATTACAATGTTGTGTTAATTACTGCTGTACAGCAAAGTGACTCAGTTATACATATATATTCTTTTTTTAATATTCTTTTCCATTATGGTTTATCACAGGACATTGAATACAGTTCCCTGTGCTATACAGTAGGACTTCGTTGTTTATCCATTCTACATAGACCAGTTTGCATCTGCTAACCTCAAACTCCCAATCCGTCCCTCCCCCACCCCCCTGGCGACATAGTATTCTAATTTAGGAATGTATTTTACTTGACCAGTCTCCTGTTAATGAATTCTGAGACTACTTCCAATTTTTTATTGTTATAGAAATTATTGGGAATTCCCTGCCAGTCCAGTGGTTAGGACTCCGTGCTCTCATTGCCGAGGGCCCAGGTTTGATCCCCCACTGGGGAACCAAAATCCCACAAGCTGCATGGTGAGGCCAAAAAAAAAAAGAAAAGAAAAAAGAGATTATTAACCCCAACTGAAATATTAGGGAACTGAAGCTCTGAGACGCTAAATGACCCCTTTTTCAAAATCCAAGTCTAGAACTAAGCTGCTCAGGCCAATCCCCAGACTTCTGACTCTTAAAACAATATTCTTTCCAACTAGACCACAGGAACAGGAAGCTGGAATTACTGACATAAGATATGGACTTGACAACTAAAAATGAGGTGTTTTTTTTTAACTGCGCCATTTCTTAAAAAGTTAAGCGTATACTTGCCACAAAACCAGGCATTCCACTCCTGTGTATTTACCCAAAAGAAATGAACGCATACATCCATATAGATACTTGTACGTGAGTGTCCACAGCAGCTTTATTTATAGTGTTCAAATAATGAAAACAACCTAGATGTTCATCAACAGGAAAATGGGTAAACAAATTGTGATGTAGCCATTCAATGGAATACTACTCAGCAACCAAAAGGAATGAAGTAATGATACATGAGATGCAGGATCCTTTTACTGTGGCCACTTCGAGGTCTTGGTCCCTTTCTCACAGAGATAGCCCTGTGCTGCCTCCTCTTTCCTCTCACCCCAGTTCCCAGGTTTCCAATGGGCTGCACATTAGAATCACCCGAGGAGCCCCACCCAGACCAACTGAATCAGCATTTCATCCCAGTTGACCCTAACTGGGGCCTGGGCATCAGTATTTTAAGAAGCTCCTCAACTTACTCTAACAGTCAGCCAGGGTCAAGAACCACTGCCTTATAAGAAACGAAGTCACTCTCGAGAGCCAGGAAACACACTTAGAGTTCCACAAATAAGGCGACTGTTGGCAGAGGATTTAGAATTCAGATCTCCAGGATGTGTGCTAAAGCAATACTCCCTAACACCATACACAAAAATAAGCTCAAAATGGATTACAGACCTAAATGTAAGGCCAGAAGCTATCAAACTCTTAGAGGAAAACACAGGCAGAACACTCTATGACATAAATCACAGCAAGATCCTTTTTGACCCACCTCCTAGAGAAATGGAAAGAAAAACAAAAATAAACAAATGGGACCTAATGAAACTTCAAAGCTTTTGCACAGCAAAGGAAACCATAAACAAGACCAAAAGACAACCCTCAGAATGGAAGAAAATATTTGCAAATGAAGCAACTGACAAAGGGTTAATCTCCAAAATTTATAGCAGCTCATGCAGCTCAATAACAAAACAACAAACAACCCAATCCAAAAATGGGCAGAAGACCTAAATAGACATTTCTCCAAAGAAGATGTACAGATTGCCAACAAACACATGAAAGGATGCTCAACATCACTAATCATGAGAGAAATGCAAATCAAAACTACATTGAGATATCATCTCACACCAGTCAGAATGGCCATCATCAAAAAATCTACAAGATTTCTCTAACTTTAAAGTGCAAAGAAGTAACCACAACGGTGGGGGTGTGTTAAAATGCAGATTCTACTGCATGAGGTCTGAGGCGGAGCCAGAGATTCTGCGCTTCCGACAAGCTCCCAGCTGCTACTGCTGCTGCTGGTTCCCCACCATACTTAAGCAGCAAGGCAATAAGCTGTGTGGCTTTCAAAACCAGAGGAGAGACAGAGAGTGGCTGTAAGTGACACTGCTGCCATCCCCAGTGCACATTAGCTTTCTAAGTTCAGCACCCACAGGGTCTTTATTCCGTCCCGGGAAATGGGCAACCCCTAGCACTTTGAGGGTGCAAGCCCTCTGATGCAAGGTGAGGCAGGAAGTCTGGCCTGGGCCCATTTGCTTCTGCGTTCCCCTATAACTTAGCATCTTCCAGTCGTCTCTGCCTCTGGGTTTCCTGGAACCAGATGCAGGCAGCATTTCCTCCTGCCTTTGGCCCCGCTCCTGCTAAACTGGGGCTCAGGTTTTCAGCCCAACCTCCCTTGCCTTGTCCTCAGTGTTGTGTGGCCTCCTGTTTTCATGCCTCTGTTTCTACCTGACTCTGTCAAGCTCCGTCCTCTCCTGATTATTCAACCTGCCATCAACTTTGGCCCATTAAACACAGATTCTCTGGTCCCAAATTCACCTTGTTTTAATAAAATGACTCAGTCAGGTTCAGAGTTCCGTGCCTTTAAGGCCAACGGAGATCTTTCTAAGCTTTCAAAGGAGAGTCCTTGTAAAACCAAAAACTGTGCACCCAAATTCACTGGGATGACCTTGTCAATTCCTTCTCTCCCATCTCCATCCACATCAACACTGATTCCAGGTTCGTCCTAAAGACCTTGACTCTCATATTCAAACTTACCTCTCCTCATTTGTGCTCACCTAGGGTCTGATGACTTGGCTTGACTCTCCCATCTCTCCAGCTCTCGTGTCTGGCCTCAGCCCTGTCCCTATGTCCAGTCCCATAGCTCCCCTCTTGGCATTGACCATTTGAAGCCCCACTATAGAACCCACAATGGGACAACTGCACAGCACCAGCACACATCACTCTGAGCCATGCTGCCCCACCTTGCACCTGGCAGCACCATCTCCTTTACTTACAGAATCCTGCCAAGTAGAACAAGGCACTACGGTGGCCTGAAACCCAGATGAGTGCCACCAGGTGCAGTACCTTTCAGTGAGGAAGCATAATGATTTTGCAGTCTTGTGGAGAAGTGATAATATTATAATTATGTAAGATGTAACCACTGGGAGAAACTAAGAGTCTAATCAGACTTTTCTAGGCTATCTTGGCAACTTCCTGTAAATCTATAATTATTTTCAAATAAAAATTTTTGAAAAAGCAAAAGGGAGGAGGAGGTAGAGAGAGGAAACATGCAAACTTTAGTGTGCATATAAATTGCCTGGGGGATTTATTAAGCTGCAGATTCAGATTCAGTAGGGCTAGGACAGGGCCTGAGACCCTGTGTTTTCTAACTAGCTCCCAGGGGATGCCGAAGCTGTTCACAGACCTTCCTTTGACTATCAAGGTCATAGAACATGCTTTTTTAATGAAATGTTTCGGTCAGCCAAAAATTAACATGCTTTTAAAATATATATATATATATCTAGGGCAATTTGATACCATTTTCAAAACTCCTAACTGGGCACAGTTACTGTATAAAATACATTCTATCACCTCCAGTTTATCTCCAACATCAAGTATAATAGTTCTTTCACACTTGCGCTGAAGTCTTCCAATGGAGTTAGATACCTCCCAGCTCTGAGTCTCTCTCCCTCAGCCAGAAGCAGCCCAGGTCCCCTTCATGACTGTTGGGACCCAATAGATAGGTTATCTTGACAGTTCCTTGGGCCTTGGCCATAAGAATAAGGGTCTGCCTTCCAGTAGCCTAGGCCCTTGTGAACTAAAATTTTCCTGGTAGCATATTCCTTTGGGGAAAGGGCTGTGCCCTTCTGTCCTGCATTAACTGAGACACTAGCCAAGTGACTGGCACAGGCCAGACTCTTACCATCATAGACGACATGGGGAGGGGGGCAGAACCTGGGAGGAAGCTCCAGGAAGGATCAGGACTGGCTTCAAGCTTCAGGTGTAGAAAACTCAGAAACAGGTGAAAAGGACCCAGAGAAAGGATTGCAAACAGACTTTGACTGGTCTTTATCTGCAAGTGGGGGATGGGTGTGTTGGGTGGGAGTAACGAGCCAGAGAGACAACAGACACTCACTGCCCCTCAAATGTTGTGTCTTCTTTCTAGATTTTATATGAACTCAAACCTGCATTCACTGCCCCTAGAGGAAACTATTCCTGTGACAATTTGTTACTGACATAAAGTTTAGAATTAAAAATATTCTCAGCCCCCAATGTGTCCATTAACGGATGAATGAATAAAGAAGATGTGGTATCCCAGCTATAAAATTAATAAGTCCTGAAGATGTAATGTACAACATGGGGACTATAATTAATAATACTGTATTGTATACTTGAAAGTGGCTAAGACAGTAGACCTTAAACATTCATTACACGGAAAAAAAATTCTATAACTGTGTAGTGATGAATGTTAACTAGACATTATGGTGATCATTTCGAAAAATACACAAATATCAAATCATTATATTGTACAACTGAAACTAATATAATGTTATATGTCAACTATATCTACTTTTTAAAAAAGATATAAAGAAATAAATGAGAAATGTATGTGGAATGCTTGGCACATTTTTTTTAATTGAAGTATGGTTGACTTACAATGTTGTGTTAGTTTCAGGTGCAGCAAAGTGATTCAGTTATATAGATATATAGATATAGATATATTCTTTTTCAGATTCTTTTCCATTACAGGTTATTACAAGACTTGGCACATATTTTTAAGTGTACAACTCAATGGTTTTTAGTACACTGGCACATTTTTAATGCTCAGAAATATTAGATATGGTTGGTGTTATTATGATTGGTGTCACATAATCACTAGATTGTCAGCGCCCTAAGGTTGTCTTTATTCATCTCCAAATCCTCGTTACACCTAGTACTGTCCTTCCACATCAGAGGTGCTAAATAAAGTGATCTGCATAATCAAACAGAAGATGTGCTACACACACACACACACACACACACACAAACACACAGAAGAATACTATTCAGCCATGAGAAAGAAGGAGATCCTGCCATCCGTGACAACATGGATGGGCCCTGAAGGCATTATGCTAAGTGAAATAAGCCAGACAGAGAAAGACAAATATTGCATGCTATCACTTGTAAGTGGAATCTAGAAAAAGTCAAACTCATAGGAACAGACAGCAGAAAAGTGGATTCCAGGGGCTGGAGGGAGTGGCGTAGGGGAAGTAGGGAGAGGCTAGTAAAGGAGTACAAACTTTCAGCCGTAAGATGAATAAGGTCTGAGAACCTAATGTAAAGGATGGTGATTATAGTTTATAACACTTTATTGTATAACTGAAATTTGCTAAGACAATAGAACTTAAATGTTCTCACACACAAAAAAGATAAATATGTGAGGTGATGGATGTGTTAATTAACTAGATGGGGAAAACCTTCCACAACATATACATATATCAAATCATCACAATGTACACTTTAAATATCTTACCATTTTACTTGTCAATTATAGCTCAGTAAAGCTGAAAAAAATCTCAGCTCATACCTGAATATTCTAAAGGTGCAAAATCCATAGCAACTATTTATAAACTACATTTAACTAGAGACTAAAAGAGAAAGTTGAAAGGTAATCTCTCAACAATCATAAACCCAAAATTTATTTACATACATAAAAAACCACACGTGCTTATTCATAACCTCTCTTTTTACTACCACATCTGGAAGAAAGAATCTGAAATTAAAATGCAATCAAGTCGTTAAAAGCTTTTGAGAATCAGATCTCCCACAATTCCATCAGTGCACACTAACTGGCGACACCAAGAAATGAACCTACATATGAACCAAATCCTTGGCATATGCCCGGTACTCAAAACCGAGAGCAGGAAAACCAGTTCTGAAAGCTTTGGAATGAAAATGAGAAAACAGAAACAAAGCACGCAGAAGAGTGGAGATGATCTGGGATCGGTTCAGATGAGCGGTTCAGATGAGGTTAATGAATAAAAATCATACAGGCGCCCAAATATACTACATTAGCAACAATTTGAAATGGGGAAAATAGAGCTCTCAGAAGATTACCACATAAGACACCACATCTCCCCAAATACTCCAAGTAAAATTTAAAACTTCAATTAGAGAATAGCTTGATACTGAAACATCAGCTGAGCAAGGAGATTTACGCAGCAATGAACTTGAGTTTGAGAGGCCTAGGCTGGCCACATAGCCCTGTTTACACTTTCTCACATTGCACCACACTGTGGATTACATTTAAACTCCAGGTCACAGGGGTTGGGGGGCAGGGGGAGAGGGCGCAACTTCCCCCTCCCCCCCGCTTCAATACAAGTGAAGGCCCCCAACACAGAGCCAAGCACGAGGCAGGCTGGTGCTGAACTGCCCCTCACCTCCTCCCCAGCATACACCCTCCAGATGCCCAGGGCAAAATGTGGGGTCTCTGTTATCGAAATACTCATTTCACAAGCAATCAGAAGAAAGACTGTAATGGAAAAACAGCTTCTTTATCCTTGCCGGTTCTCAGCTTTTACAAAGTTTGTTTATAGTGGAGTATAAATTAACCCAAGAAATTGAAATTGGATATAGCTCAGGCCTCCGAAGGCGACCCCAGTGGGCGGTGATCTGGGAGAGGCTGCCCTGTCTTGCCAGAGTTCTGGGAGGGTAAACCAAACGCAACCAGCCTCCTGCCTCCGCCTGGTCCTCTGGCAGCCCCACACACTCCTGTTTCCCCACCCCCGGCCCACCGTCAGCTCTCAAAGCTGCTGAGATCAGAACGACTCTGGAATCGCTAATACCAAACTTCTTACTTCACTGAAAGATAGAATTCAGAGCTCACCATGGGCAAAATCGCCAAGTACACAGAATTTGTGTCTTTCAACCCATCTCCCTCTTTCCCAGATAACATTTGCTTTTTATTTTTTTAACATTTGCTTTTGAATAGCTGCTTCCAAGGGCTCACCCGTCCCCCCAGGCCTTTCCTCACACCAGGAGAAGGCTACCTCCTCAGCCTCTGCATGGGGCACTTTATCTTCTTCAGGGAAGCTCCAATGCGAGGAAATATAGGCCATACACTTTCTCAGATGGGCAACAGCTCTCTGAAATGAAATTCTCCAGCGTGATCAAGTGAATACGCCCCCAGAATGTAAAGGCAAAATAAAGTTTGCCTGATAGGAGAATGGATAGACTTTCTGGGATGCAAAATATTTCATCAATCCCAGGAGCTCTTCCAAAGAGATACCAGCAAAAGAGAAAATCTACTTGGCAGACAGCAACACAGGCTACTACGGCGGCAGCTTTCCCCTCACCTTACCAGGATCAGGGAGGAACAAAGAATCCCACTCAAGGCTATTTAAGAATGAGGAAATCGTCAAACCTTTAACTGAAGCATATTGGCTCTAACTCAGCCCTTGGAGCCACAGACTGCCAACTTGTTCCTTTTTCCTTCCTCCACTGCTGGTTGGGGGCCTTTTATTTGCCAGATACTGTGCTAGTTCTGGGATGGAATTGCCAAGAAGTTAGACCCAGTGCCTGCCCTCATGGAGGTGACAGCCACGCAGAAAACACAGGCAAGAGAGAAAAGCCTAAGGATAAGCTCTGGGTGTAGGAGGCCCACCCCAAATCAGTAACTCTTGAAATGGGGCCTCGCATCCGTGTTTTAAGGAGCCCTTCGGGATTCTGATGCACCTCCCAGTTTGAGAACCACTGCTCTAGGAAGAAAACTTCATGACTCTCTAATCTGTGAGTCCCTCAGTCCCTTCACATGTGGTTTACACACAGGATTTCATTTTATAGTTCCAGGGGATAATAATAGTCTGCAAGGTAGATTATTGCTTAAGATAATGCTGGCTGCTGAAATGAATAAACCTAAACCTAAAATTTCAGCAGCTTAACACAACAGAAATTGATTTCTGGCTCATATTACAGGCCCACACAGGTGTCCATTTTGGCAGTGAGAGGAGGAGAGAATCGGCTCCACTCATTGAGGGACCTAGGCTTGTGGAAGCTTTACCATCTTCATCACAAGGCTTCCACGGGTCACCTGGGAGTCAATACAGAGCCAGCAGGTGGGAGAAGAGAGCATAAAGAATTCACCCCTTCTTCATAAGCACCCTCAGCCAGAAGTAACACATATCACTTCCATTCACATTCCAGTGGTAGTCATATGGGCCTCACCTAGATGCACGTGGTACAGAGAAATGTAGTTCCTGTCTGGAAAGCTGCTTCCCAGCCACCACTGCATACTCTGGAAAAGTTGTGTAAATTTCTGATGGGCAGTTGTCATCTCTACCACAGCAGGGGTTACAGTTTTGCAGGTGAACAAAGGTTTAGCCAGAAAAAGAAACTGACTGAAAGTCATACAGCTTGGAAACCTGGAATGGGAATTCAAACCACAGTCTAATTCCATAGCGCTGCTCTTTAGAATACCTCATCATCATGTCCACGGTCACACCTCTGTGCTGGGCTGAATAATGCTCCGTCCCTCAAAAGATGTACACATCCTAATCCCTGGAGCCTGTGACTATGTCATCTTATATGGCAAAAGCGACTTGGCAGATGTAATTAAGGATCTTCCTGGTGGGCTCAATGCAATCACAAGAGGCCCTATAAAAGAGGGAGGCTGTAGAGTTAAGGCCAAAGAGAAAAAAGGAGATGTGCTAATGGAACCAGAGGGTGGAGTGATGTGCCTCGAAGATGGAGGAAGAGGCCACTAGCCAAGGAATGCAGGCAGCCTCTAGAAGCTGGAAAAGGCAAGGAAACAGGCTCTCCCTGAAGCTTCCAGAAGGAACACAGCCCTGATAACACCTTGATTTTAGACTTCTGACTTCCAGAGCTGTGAAAGAATAAATGTGTGCTGTTTTAAGCCACTAAGTTTCTGGCAATTTGTTACAGCAGCCCTGGGAAACTGATAACCCTCTCAGCACCATGGTTTTCTGTTGTTTAACTTGGTAACAGACCCCTCTGGGCAACACCTCGAGATCTCTCCCCTCCATTTTCCCGCAGTCCCACCCAACAAGAAGCCCTTCCGTCACCTGTGTCCTCCCAGTCCGCCCAGGAGGGGCATAGCTGACAAGGAAAATGATGTGTCCTCATATTATCAGAACTTCACACAGAACCAAGATGTCAATTTAAGCATCATTTTGAAAGTACTAAAAGAAAATAACATTTTAAAAGTTCTTGAAAACAGCCATTCATAATTCTTTTAAAAGCTCAGAAAACTAGAAATAGAGAGGTAAAGGTCTTCAACTTGATAAAGACCACCTATTCAAAAACCTACAACTAACATCATACTTAATGAAAGGTGAAAGACTGAATGCTTTCCCTCTAAGATCAGGAACAAGAAAAGGATGTCCATTCTAACCACTCTTATTGAACATAGGACCAGGAGCCCTAGCAAGCACATGGCAAGAAAAGGAGATGAGTCGCATACAGCTCAGAAAGAAAGATAGAAAACCACTGCCTGTTTGCAGATGACATTCTCTACACAGAAAATTCCAAAGAACCTACAAAAAAAACCTCCTAGAACTAATAAGTGAATTCTGTAAGGTTGCAGATACAAGATAAACACACAAAAATGCTCATACCGTTTACATATACTAACAATAAACATAAGGAAACCAAAATTAAAAACACAGTATCATTTACACTCACTACAAAGAAAATGAAATACTTAGGTATAATCTTAGAAAAACATATTCGGGATCTGTATCTTGAAAATTACAAAATGCTGACGAAAAAATCAAAGAAGAACTAAATAAATGGATGCTCATAGATTAGAATACTAAACTTAGTAAAGATGTCAATTATCCCCAAACTGAAATCTATAGGCTTAGCGCAATTACTATCAAAATCTCAGCAAGGATTTTTGGAGACATAGATAAGACTATAGTAAAATTTATATGAAAAGGCAAAAGACCTAGAATCACTAAAACAATTTTTTAAAAGAATAAAATTGGAAGAATCACTTTACCTGATATTAAGACTTACTATACAGCTACAGTAATCAAGACAGTGTGATACTGGCAGAGGGACAGACACATAGATCAATGGAACAGAACAAAGAACCCAGAAATAGAGCTACACAAATGTGCCCAACTGATTTTTGACCAAGATGCAAAAGCAATACAATGGAGGAAAGATAGACTTTTCAACACATGGTGTTGCAGAAATTAGATATCCATAGGCAGAATAAATGAACCTTAACCTAAGTTTCACACCATGGACAAAAATTAACTCAAAATGGATCACAGACTTAAATGCAAAACATAAAGCTATAAAACTTTTAGAAAAAAAATTAGGAGAAATTCTTTGGGATCTAGGCCTAGGCAAAGGGGAGGGGATGTGACTTGCTGTTGGAAACGTCTTAGTGCTGGCCAGACCCCCGGAGGGTATGTGATAATCCTTTGTTCTTGCAGCTGTCCACATAGATCTGGTCACCATGTTCCTGTAAACCTCCAACAGGATAATTGTTATTTTCTGTTGTGCAACTTTTTATCTCTATATGAAGATCAAGCCTGGGAGGCAGAGCCTTGAGAAAGGGCTATTATGTATATTTCAGGCTCTAGGCAACATTCTTTTAGGAAGGTGCAGAGCCAGCATGACTAAGCACAGGCAACAGAGCACAAAGGTTAGAGCTAAAGGAATAGATCCAATATGGAGTCAGGTTTGTTCTTCTCTATTACAAGAGGACCAGACATTTCACCAAAGATAATTTAAAGATGACAAATATGCACATGTAAGGATGTTCAATATCATTAGCCATCAGAGAAATGTGAATTAAAACCAAAATGAGATATTATTGCACACCTATGGGAATGTGAAAATGTCTAAAATAAAAAATAGTGAAAACACTGAATGCTGATGAGGACACAGAGAAAACGGATAACTCATACATTATTGGGGGAAATGTAAAATGGTGCAGCCACTCTGGAAAAGCCTGGCAGTTTCTTATAAATCTAGATATACATTTACCATACAACCCAGAATTTCACATATTCTAAAGAAAAGGAAAGTTATGTTTACTCAAAAACCTGTACACAAATGTTCATAGCAGCTATATTCATAATAGCCAAAGATGGGAAACAACCTGAATGTATTTCAATAGGTGAATGGTTAAAGAGACTATGGTGCCGCCATACCATGGAATACAACTCAGCAATAAAGAGGGATGAACTGCTGATACAGGCGACAACTTAAATGGACCTCAAGGGAATTATGCTAAATGAAAAAGGCAGTCTCAAACAACTACATACTGTGATTTGATGTATATAACATTACTGAAATAACAAAACTATAGAGATGGACTGGGTCATTACCAGGGGGTAGGGATTGTGAGAGAGGAGTATGTGGCTATAAAGAGGTAGCATGACGGAGCCTGGTGATGAAGGAAGAGTCCTGTATCATGACTGTGATGGTAATTACTCGAAGTTACACACGTGATAAATTTTCATGAAGCGACACACACACACAAGTGAGTACAAGTATAACTGCCGATAACTGGCTATATGTGAATAAGCTCTGATTTTGATATTATACTGTAGTTAAGCAAGATGTCAGCATTGATGGAGGTGGATTGTAGGATGCACAGAACCTTCCTGTACATGTCTTGGCAACCTCCTGTGAACCTGTAATTATTTCCAAATGAAAAGTTTGCAAATAAAAATAAGAAAGAATTCTTGACAGTTTACAAAACGATGTCACAAGCATCCTTTGATCTCATACGAGCCTCACAGTAGCACAGGAGGATGCATAGAGTAGATTTCAATCCCATCTTACACGTGGACAATCAGATGCAGATAACCTCTGCTTTGATGATCACCCAATCCAAAGCTCTCTCCCCCTTCACCCCACATAGTAGGCATGAAGCTTAATGTGAGGAATTCAACTGTACCAAAAATGCCCCATTTCTTTGTATTCTTTGAATCAAAGCAAATCAGGCTCTAAATACCCATTCTGTCATGCTTGCAGGAAATCCAATCTTTGGCATTATTGCGTTCCCCCCTGCCTTGCCCTGGCATCACACAAAGAACTGGGAAGCTTCTCTGATGCCCAGGAAATAGGCAAAGGGGATCTTCAGTTTACCATGATGGCAGCTACCATCACCATGGTCTTAGTACAGGTGGCATACAGATGTCTCCGTATCCAAGGTTCCAAACCTGACCAAGACACGATGCCCTGGGTGTAAAAACCTCTGAGATGCTTAAGGAAGGTACAATTCAGGATACCAGCATTGGCCAAGTTTCCTCTAATGGAGGGACCATGACCTACCTCCTCTACTCCAGCCATTTCAATAAGAGGTGTTTTTCCAATAAAATGTTACTTCTTATATTTAATAATTACTTATTATTTACGGTTATAGGAAACAAATTTTAAACCAATTTGCATACATGTTTTGTTGCTGTGATACATGAGAGACTGATCAATAAAAGACTGTCAAGCATAAAAATATCAATGTATCACATCAGGATAAAATTCTGAGGGGGAAGTGAAATGGAAATATAATTTCAAATATTAAAAGGAATGAAGCAAAATGTCTGATTGTTAAAGAGCTTGTCTTGTACTTTTTAAATGGATGATGGTGGCTGTCGCATCATAACGATGTTTTTTTTCAACATCTTTATTGGAGTGTAATTGCTTTACTATGGTGCGTTGGCTTCTGCTGTATAACAAAGTGAATCAGCCATACGTATACACATATCTCCATATTCCATCCCTCTTGCGTCTCCCTCCCACCCTCCCTATCCCACCCCTCTAGGTGGTCACAATGCACCAAGCTGATCTCCCTGTTCCATGCAGCTGCTTCACACCAGCCACCCATTCTACGTTTGGTAGTGTATATATGTCCATACTACTCTCTCACTTCATCCCAGCTTACCCTTCCCCCTCCCCACATCCTCAAGTCCATTCTCTACATCTGCGTCTTTATTCCTGTCCTGCCCCTGGGTTCTTCATAACAATTTTTTTTTAGATTCCATATATATGTGTTAGCAGACGGTATTTGTGTTTCTCTTTCTGACTTACTTCACTCTGTATGACAGACTCTAGGTCCATCCACCTCACTACAAATAACTCAATTTCGTTTCTTTTTATGGCTGAGTAATATTCCATTGTATATATATGCCACACCTTCTTTATCCATTCATCTGTCGATGGACAGGCTGTTTCCATGTCCTGGCTACCGTAAATAGTGCTGCAATGAACACTGTGGTCCATGTCTCTTTTTGAATTATGGTTTTCTCAGGGTATATGCCAAGTAGTGGGATTGCTACATTGTATGGTAGTTCTATTTTTAGTTTCTTAAGGAAGCTCCATACTGTTCTCCATAGTGGCTGTATCAATTTACATTCCCACCAACAGTGCAAGAGGGTTCCCTTTTCTCCACACCCTCTCCAGCATTTATTGTCTGTAGATTTTTTGATGATGGCCATTCTAACCGATGTGAGGTGAGACCTCATTGTAGTTTCGGTTTCCATTTCTCTAATAATTAATGATGTTGAGCATCCTTTCATGTGTTTGTTGGCAATCTGTATATCTTCTGTGGAGAAATGTCTATTTAGGTCTTCTGCCCATTTTTGGATTGGGTTGTGCCTTATGTGTTGAGGTGCTCCTATGTTGGGTGCGTTGGATGCATAAATATTTACAATTGTTATATCTTCTTCTTGGATTGATCCCCGGATCATTATGTAGTGTCCTTCTTTGTCTCTTGTAATAGTCTTTATTTTAAAGTCTATTTTGTCTGATATGAGAATTGGTACTCCAGCTTTCTTTTGATTTCCATTTGCATGGAATATCTTTTTCAATCCCCTCACTTTCAGTCTGTATGTGTCCCTAGGTCTGAAGTGGGTCTCTTGTAGACAGCATATATATGGGTCTTGTTTTTGTATCCATTCAGCCAGTCTATGTCTTTTGGTTGAAGCATTTAATCCATTTACATTTAAGGTAATTCTCGGTATATATGTTCCTTTTACCATTTTCTTAATTGTTTTGGGTTTGCTATTGCAAGCCTTTTCTTTCTCTTGTGTTTCCTGCCTAGAGAAGTTCCTTTAGCATTTTTTGTAAAGCTGGTTTGGTGGTGCTGAATTCTCTCAGCTTTTGATTGTCTGTAAAGGTTTTTAATTTCTCCATTGAATCTGAATGAGATCCTTGCTGGGTAGAGTAATCTTGGTTGTAGGTTCTTCCCTTTCATCACTTGAAATATGTCCTGCCACACCCTTCTGGCTTGCAGAGTTTCTCCTGAAAGGTCAGCTGTTAACCTTATGGGGATTCCCTTGTATGTTATTTGCTGCTTTTCCTTTGCTGCTTTTAATATTCTTTCTTTGTTTTTAATTTTTGATAGTTTGATTAATATGTGTCTTGGCATATTTCTCCTTGGATTTATCCTGTATGGGATTCTCTGTGCTTCCTGGACTTGATTGACTATTTCCTTTCCCATATTAGGGAAGTTTTCAACTATCATCTCTTCAAATATTTTCTCAGTCCCTTCCTTTTTCTCCTCTTCTTCTGGGACCCCTATAATTCGAATGTTGGTGCGTTTAATGTTGTCCAAGAGGTCTCTGAGACTGTCCTCAATTCTTTTCATTCTTTTTTCTTTATTCTGCTCTGCAGTAGTTAATTCCACTATTTTACCTTCCAGGTCACTTATCAGTTCTTCTGCCTCAGTTATTCTGCTATTGATTCCTTCTAGAGAATTTTTAATTTCATTTATTGTGTTGTTCATCGGTTTGTTTGCTCTTTAGTTCTTCTAGGTCCTTGTTAAACATTTCTTGTATTTTCTCCACTCTATTTCCAAGATTTTGGATCATCTTTCCTATCATTACTCTGAATTCTTTTTCAGGTAGACTGCCTATTTCCTCTTCATTTGTTTGGTCTGGTGGGTTTTTACCTTGCTCCTTCATCTGCTGTGTATTTCTCTGTCTTCTCATTTTGCTTAACATACTGTGTTTGGGGTCTCCTTTTCGCAGGCTGCTGGTTCGTAGTTCCCGTTGTTTTTGGTGTCTGCCCCCAGTGGCTAAGGTTGGTTCAGTGGGTTGTGTAGGCTTCCTGGTGGAGGGGACTAGTGCCTGTGTTCTGGTGGATGAGGCTGGATCTTGTCTTTCTGGTGGGCAGGACTGGGTCCCGTGGTGTGTTTTGGGGTGTCTGTGAACTTATTATGATTTTAGGCAGCCTCTCTGCTAATGGGTGGGGTTGTGTTCCTATCTTGCTAGTTGTTTGGCATGGGGTGTCCAGCACTGGAGCTTGCTGGTCATTGAGTGGAGCTGAGTATTAGCGTTGAGACAGAGATCTCTGAGAGAGCTCTTGCCAATTGATATTACGTGGGGCAGGGAGGCCTCTGGTGGACCAATGTCCTGAATTCGGCTCTCCCACCTAAGAGGCTCAGGCCTGACAGCCAACCAGAGCACCAAGACCCTGTCAGCCACACGGCTCAGAAGAAAAGGGAGAAAAAAAGAAAGTAAAACTAAAGTTATTAAAATAAAGAATAAAAATATTATTAAAATAAAAAATTAAAATGTACTAAAAAAAAGAAAGAAGAGAGCAACCAAACCAATAAACAATTCTCCAATGATAACAAGCACTAAAAACTATACTAAAAAAAAACAGACAGAAAGAACCCTAGGACAAACGGTAAAACCAAACCTATACAGACAAAAATCACACGAAGAAGCATACACATACACACTCACAAAAAGAGAAAGAGGGAAAAAATATATTTATATATATATATTAAAAAAAGGGGGGCTTCCCTGGTGGCGCAGTGGTTGAGAATCTGCCTGCCAATGCAGGGGACATGGGTTCGAGCCCTGGTCTGGGAAGATCCCACATGCAGCAGAGCGACTGGGCCCGTGAGCCACAACTACTGAGTCTGTGCGTCTGGAGCCTGTGCTCCGCAACAAGAGAGGCCGCGACAGTGAGAGCCCCGCGCACCACGATGAAGAGTGGCCCCCGCTTGCCACAACTAGAGAAAGCCCTCGCAGAGAAACGAAGACCCAACAGAGCCAAAAATAAATAAATAAATAAATTTATTTTTAAAAAAAAAGGAAGAGAGCAACCAAATCAATAAACAAATCTACCAATGATAATAAGCTCTAAATACTAAACTAAGATAAACATAAAACCAGAAACAAATTAGATGCAGAAAGCAAACCCCAAGTCTACAGTTGCTCCCAAAGTCCACCGCCTCAATTTTGGAACGATTTGTTGTCTATTCATGTATTCCACAGATGCAGGGTACATCAAGTTGATTGTGGGGATTTAATCCACTGCTCCTGAGGCTGCACAGAGAAACTTCCCTTTCTCTTCTTTGTTCGCACAGCTCCCGGGGCTCAGCTTTGGATTTGGCCCTGCCTCTGCGTGTAGGTCACCCTCTGGCGTCTGTTCTTCGCCCAGACAGGAGTGGGTTAAAGGAGCGGCTGATTCGGGGGCTCTGGCTCACTCAGGCCAGGGGGGAGGGAGGGGTACGGTATGCGGGGAGAGCCTGCAGCGGCAGAGGCCGGCATGACGCTGCAGCAGCCTAGGGCGTGCTGTGTGTTCTCCCGGGGAAGTTGTTCCTGGATCATGGGACCCAGGCAGTGGCAGGCTGCCCAGGCTCCCGGGAGGGCAGGTGTGGATAGGACCTGTGCTTGCACACAGTCTTGTTGGTGGCTGCAGCAGCGGCCTTAGCGTTTCATGCCCGTCTCTGGTGTCCGCGCTGATAGCCACGTCTTGCACCTGTCTCTGGAGCTCGTTCAGGCGGTGCTCTGCCTTCTGTGGGCAGACAGGGAAGGAATCCCCCCTCCTCGCTCACCCCGAAACAATGGTCTCTTGCCTCTTAGGCAGTTCCAGACTTATTCCCGGACTCCCTCCTGGCTAGCCGTGGTGCACTAGCCCCCTTCAGGCTGTATTCACGCAGCCAACCCCAGTCCTTTCCCTGGGATCTGACCTCTGAAGCCCGAGCCTCAGCTCCCAGCCCCGCCCGCCCCGGTGGGTGAGAAGACAAGCCTCTCGGGCTGGTGAGTGCCGGTCGGCACCGATCCTCTGTGCGGGAATCTCTCCACTTTTTGCCCTCCGCACCCCTGTTGCTGCGCTCTTCTCTGTGGCTCCGAAGCTTCCCACTCACCCACCCCCCGTTTCCGCCAGTGAAGGGGCTTCCTACTGTGTGGAAACTTTTCCTCCTTCACAGCTCCCTCCCAGGGGTGCAGGTCCCGTCCCTATTCTTTCGTCTCTGTTTTTTTCTTTTTTTCTTTTGCCCTACCCAGGTACATGGGGAGTTTCTTGCCTTTTGGAAAGTCTGAGGTCTTCTGCCAGCATTCAGTAGGTGTTCTGCTGTTCAGAACATGCTGTTCAGCATTCAGGAGCTGTTCCACATGTAGATGTATTTTTGATGTATTTGTTGGGAGGAAGGTGATCTCCACATGTTACTCCTCCGCCATCTTGAAGGTCCCCACCCATAATGATGTTTTGATACCAGCAAGTACAGTATGTTTTATTTTTAAATATCAATAGTTACAATATACTATTATATATTACGTCTTTTAGAATTACAATATTTAAACTTATAAAGGGTTTTAGATATCAACTTTAAAAGTGTGAGGGAATATGTAGTTTTTCAAAATTCTTTTCGAGGACATGCAAGCAGAAAAAGATTTGGAAGCCCACTGATTTAGACCAGTTTCCTCAGTGTGGTATTCAATACAGAGACATCTCTTCACATGGAAAACAAGATGATTTTACTTGGCACAATGATGGTCCACAGACTTCACTTGCCCAACATTTACATCTTCCTGCTTCTCCTCCACCATCTGCCCTTTGCCCTGTCTTATTGTGAGATTCCTCAGCAATGACTCTGCAGTCCTCCCCGATACCTTCCCATCTCTACCTCTTACAGTGCCCCTTCCTGGTTCTTAATGCTGCCCTCAAATGGCTTCCTTCTCAGTATCCTTCTTTAACTACTGCTGCACTTTAATTCTAGCCCAGTCCTCTGCCTCCACCAGCCTCCCCTTCTCCCTTACAGAACTCCTTCTAAGACTCTTCTCTTCTCTCAGCATTCTAGTCCTTTATGAGTCACAGCCAGTCACAGCCTCAGCTCGCCTACAATCTCTCACCCCCTAGACACTGTTCCCTGGTTATACATGGAAATAGACAAACATCATGAAGATGGTTCAGAAGTGACTGAATCTCAAAAACCATTGCTTTAAACATAATGCATGTGGATCTGAACAAGACGCTTGACCAGTCCCTTATTATATCCACACAGAAAAAATATAGACATGTGGTTAGATAAAAATACAGTGAGGTAGATCCATTTATCTGGAGAGATTTGGAATTAGGTCACTCTAAACGTGATGGCATATGATCAGAGCTGAAGGAGAAAAACAGGCAATAAGTGAGGAGAGCAGAGGATGAAGAGATCTCTGTGGGCTTGGCAAATCAGGGAAGCCTACCTGGAGAAGATGGGCTATGAGTTGGGTGTCAGCCACTGCCGTGTTGTAGCTCTGTCTCAGCTTTCTCCAAAGGTCACCCAGATACACTGGGTTATTCCCATTCCTCAGAGCTTGCACATGCCGGTCTGAGATTTGTAGATGTCCTCCTGATACTCTTCATTGAAATACCTGGAAATGATAAACCCGTTGGTATTCAGTGACAGTCTCTGTATCAGCCAGCTATTGCTGCATAACTATTATACAATCACAAATATTTCAGTGTTCAAAATAAGCATTTATTTCTCACACACCATTAGTTTTCCTGGGGCCAAGAAGAACTAGCTTGAGTTCAGCTAGAAGGCCTTCCTTCAAGCTGTAGGTCCACTGGGATTGGTTCCTTGTAATGGGCTGGGCTCTAGTCTCTCCCACATGGGTTAATTCTTGGGCCTAGGCTGAATAAGCAGAACCCAGGGGAAGCTCTTCTCATGAACATGGCCAAAGCATGAGAGAGGGAAAATAGAAACATGTGAGGCCTCTTAAGGCTTTGGTTCAAAACCGAACTTGTGCTGCTTCTTCCCCTATTCTGCTGTCCAAAGTAAGTCTCAAGGCCAAGCCCCAAACAAAGGGGTAGGGAAACCCATTTTGCCTTTTGTCAGAGAAGATGCAAAATTAAAAGGCAAAGGGCATGGATACAGGGAGGGGTGTAGAACTGGGGCTAATTAAGGCAACTTCCCACAATCTTCCATCTGCTTACTTGGGCCTGAAACTGAGCAGGACCCTGTGGGGCTCCTGGGCACAAAAGCCTTTCTGTGTCCCCCATTTCTTTTTTGTAGGAAGTAGGCTTCATTCAGCCTCCATGATCTTCTGTGAGTTCCAAAGGACAATTCAAACAGTTGCTAATCAGGCAAGGGAGGTGATGTGGAGACAAGGGAGAAGCAGTCAAAAAACAACAGTGCAGCCTTGGGGCAGGTTTCTGGTTCCTCCTCAAGGGATACACATAACAATATCTTTGAGCTCTTCTGCAGAACTAAAACCCCCACTAGGGCTTCCCTGGTGGCACAGTGGTTGAGAGTCCACCCGCCGACGCAGGGGACACGGGTTCGTGCCCCGGTCTGGGAAGATCCCACATGCCGCGGAGCAGCTGGGCCCGTGACCCATGGCCACTGAGCCTGCGCGTCCGGAGCCTGTGCTCCGCAACGGGAGAGGCCACAACAGTGAGAGGCCCGCGTACCGCAAAAAAAAAAAAAAAAAACCCACTAAATGGAAGATGTTAACTACTTGAAGAAGCATTCTTCATTTCAGAGAGAAGGTCACAGTTCAATAACCTCAAGAACCACAAAAGCCCATCGTGAGACCACCTGACGCCAGATGATCTCTAGACTGAATGAATGCAGGCCCTGCACACACCCTGATCCTTATCAGCAACCCTGCCCCTTGACTATAAGACTTCTCACAGACCCTCCCAGGTGGGGACACACAGCTTTGAGGACATTAGCACTCTGTGGCCCCCTTTGCCCGGCAAAGCAATAAAGCTATTTTTTTCTACTTCACCCAAACTCTGTCTCCGAGGCTTAATTCAGTGCTGGTGTACAGAGGCCCATTTTCGGTATCAGACCCAAAGAGCCCACCCAGTCATCTGGCCTCACTCTCCCTGGGTCTTGCCAGGACCCCAGAATTCTTGCTGTGCCTTCCCCTAAACCCCATTCCACAGCTCTTTCCATGCCAGGGAAGTTGGCTGCCAGAGACCTGACTCCATCACCAGCTGTTTCCAAGAACTATACCTTTGTTTATGATCCACTCCATCTCCCATCTACTTGAAGTCCCAGGTAATGATGCTATCTGCTCTTAACACTGAATATCAGCAATTCCCATAAGCCAAAAGTCAAGCCACTTCCCTAGCCAGGATACAGTCTCCTTATTTCCTTTGTGTTGCTAAAAATCAGACCAGGGAAAATTCTGTGATGGATTCTACCTTCTCTCTTCCCTGAAGAAACTCTACCATATATTCTGTTTATCCCACTTTTTTGGGTCTCAGACCCTACTGGGCCCCAGCCATCCCCAACTGGGTCCCCTCCATGCTCTAAGGCCAGTGCTGTTTTATAACGTATGTGTGTTTATAAGGTATGGTCTGTTGACACTTGGCCTCCATTCCCACCTCCTTCCATTGTGTCTTACTATACTAAGAAATCCAGAAAGCTAAATACTATATTTCTCAGACTCCCTTGCAGCTAGGCTTCTGTACATAAACAGGTTTCACCAATGGGAAAGAATACATGGGGCAGAGATCATCTTCCTGCTTTTCTGCCTTTAAGCAGAGATGTGGAGTTTCTGAAGCAGATTTCCAATGTTTAATTTGCACCTCTGGGGTGTCAAGAAGTGCATCAGTGGTGGCTTCCTGGACCCTGGATAGTGTATATTCCAGCAGCAGCCTCTGACCCTCCACCTTCCTAGTTGTGACAGAGGTAGGATTTCTTGTGATACCCTGGCAATCATTCCTGTTTGTCCAGCCCTTCCAACAATATGGTAAGCCCCTTATTCTCTGAACTCAAAACCTTTCTATTTAAATACCTAAAGGGGTTTCTGTTTCTAGCACTGAACCCCAATAGCTACAGCATGGTATCTCTCTTGGGCTTGAACTACAGTAGCACCCATATAAGTACCACAGGTTCTCCAAAAAGAATGATATTTATTGCACCCCTGTGAGCAGAGGTTTTCCAAGAAATGTTGCCCAGACAGCATTTTTTACTCAGCTGAGCCAGGAATAAAAAAAGAAAACGCCTTCAGAGCTTTAGTTAACAAAGAAGCAAGAATGCAGCAGGCCTAAGGGAGCCAGCCTCAGGCTGCTCCCATCCTAACATCTTCGTTTCCTTCTGCTTGGCTGCACCTTGCCATGGGGCCTCCTCAGATGCCCTTGAACTCTCCAGGCTGATGCTAGGAGACACGAGACCATTCCTGTCAGACCACATGGACAATGCCAAAGGTTAGTCACCACCCACAGATACTCCTCAGAAATTACAAGAACAGCTTCTCTGTAATAAAGACGGGGAAAGATGGGAGGGTGGAGAATGATTAATGGCCCCTTCATAGTTGATGGGAAGCAAGTGCGATCTGCATTTTGGGTGTTGATGTTTTCTCACACAACGACATTCCCACATGGTAGCAACCTGGGAGATAAAAACAACAGCCTTGTTTGGGAGAAAGAAGGGGGTCTGTGTTCTTCAGTTGCTTTGGAAGAGAGCATGCATTTCGGGAAGTGTTGCCATAGGGGGCCAAAGGCTCCCGTGGTGTTTGGCAAAGCTGGAGGCTCTGGAAAGTCCAAAGGTGATATATTTAATAGGCGGCTGGTTTTCTTTCATCTTCATAGTAAGTGTCTAATCCCAAAGGCAAGACACAGCAGGTAAGATGAGATGAAGTCCCCATCACACTTTGCAGCTGAAACTAAGAGGGGAGAAAGGCTGAAAAACAGCAGCAGGGGATTCTGCTTCTGTAAGAGGAACCGAAAGAAACACAATGAAGGCGGAGCTGATGGCGAAGAAGGAAACAAAGGAATAGAAGCCACAAAGCAGGAATACACTAGCAGGATGCAGACAAGGGACCCATGTCCATGGGACACCCATGGGGAGAAAGGGAAGCACTCCAGTGAAGGGAGATGAAGATGCAGAGGGGATGCAGGGCCACTAGGGAAGGCATTGCAAAATGTACCCTCTCCACAGCCATGCTGGCTGGAAGGCTTCTGAACATTGAGAGCCTAGTTTTAAACTATGATTTCTCTTCAAGGTGGAGGGACACAAAAGTATCTGCTTAACACCTGCCCGGCACTCAGCAAAATGCTTAGAGGTGAAAGATTAGGCAAAAGAATGTTTCGATTTTTACCCCCTGATTATAAAAGTAACACACGTCCACTGCAGAAAATACAAGAAAAAACAAATATTCCATGGTCCCACCATGAAGATACAACAGCTGCTTTGCTATTATTTTCTTCTCTGTGTGGATCTTTCTGAAAAAAATGAGACATCCAGTATATGAAGTTGTATATTCTCATTTCATCACTAAGTATTGTACTGTATTTTCCCATAATACTAAATATTTTTAAAAACATACTTTTCGACTAAATTAACATTTCTTGTATATAAATCTTTTGCAATTTTCTGATTATTTTCTTAGGATAAATCCCTAAAAGCTGAATTACTATGTCAATGGGAATGTTTACCTCTAAAGCGCTTATGCTTATTGCCAATTGTTTTACAAAAAGTTTGCATCATTTCCACTCCCACCACAACGTATAAGGGTGCACTCAAACCACTTTTTGGTTTTTGCTGTAAAAAGTCACCGGTCTCAGGCAATGTGGTGCTATTCTGGAAATATGTGAAGAAACCTAAAGTTTTGGTCCTGGTTCTGCTATGTGTATTTAGAAAAGTTTAGTTCACCTTTGCATGCCTCAGTTATCTTTTTTTTTTTCACATCTTTATTGGAGTATAAATGCTTTACAAGGTTGTGTTAGTTTCTGCTGTACAACAAAGTGAATCAGCTATATGTATACATATATCCCCATATCTCCTCCCTCTTGCGTCTCCCTCCCACCCTCCGTATCCCACCCCTCTAGGTGGTCACAAAGCATTGAGCTGATCTCCCTGTGCTACACAGCAGCTTCCCACTAGCCATCCATTTTACATTTGGTAGTGTATATATGTCCATGCTACTCTCTCACTTCATCCCAGCTTCCCCTTCCCCCCTGTGCCCTGAAGTCCGTTCTCTACATCTGCATCTTTATTCCTGCAATGCCACTAGGTTCATCAGTATCGCTTTTTTAAACTCCATATATATCATGCCTCAGTTATCTTTAGGAACACTTCAAGCTCCAACATTCTTTGAAATTATGTTTTCTTAACAAAGAAAGATAACAAAAAGTGTCGTATTTTATCCAATTAGTACAATATGAAATATTAATATTAAATGAATGCATATGTTACTGAAAATCTGTTAGGCATTTGTGGTTGGTAGAATTTAATACTCCTGAGAATAGTCACTAGAATAAGCTATTAAGGGAGGGCTTTGCATCTGTTTTGGTCACTGCTATATCGCCATGACAAAATGCATGCTGGGAATATATTGGGTGCTCTATAAATATACGTTTAATGCAAGAATGAATTCATGATGAAAGTTTTATTAACTAGACGTAGCCAACCAATATAGCCAATATGCCCTTGGCCCACCTGAAGGTCATCCACAGCTTTGGTGGACAGTCCCCACACACACTGGCAGATTGCAGCCTCAAGCACCTGGGTCTCTCTGCCTGAGGACTTTTCTCTGGCCATAGTAGCAGTCTCTGTCCATGCAGGGCAAACTATAATAGAAGTGCTGGGGAGTTAACACCCCCAGGAGTAACTCTCAAATCATGAGGGCTGGGAGTTGACAGATAAATACCCCAACTTCCTTGCCCCCTGGTGGGACAGTTCTGAGTTACGTTCTGCGCAGTCTTTCAGAGGATCCTTAGCAGGACGGAGCCCAGTTGCCCACAGCAATAACCTGCTCATCAACACACCCCTTTTTCCTTGCTCCCTCCCTGTGCTTCCTGGGATCACCTTCCAAATCAACAGCTTGCATCTAAATTCTCATCTCAGAGTCCAGCTTGGGGGAAACCCAAACACTAGAGTTGACGTTTGCAAAATTATAAGTGCATGATTTGAAAATATGTCTTCCTTTTTACAAGGAACACACACCCCATCATTTTACTTCCTGGAGGCGGAAGTAGAGTAGTAAACTCACTTAGAGGCAGTGATGTAAGTGAGATTTTGTGACTCTGTGTGTGTCCAGAGCAGCCTTGGTCTCAAGGTTGATTTGAGAACAGATGCCAGGAAAGAGGAAAGGCAGCCAATTATTTTTAGAGCATTCAAATTGAAGAGTTAGATGTAGCTCTAAGCTGAAGAGGAATCAGAACCTGCTCCCCTCTGCCCTGGGGAAGACCTTGGCACCAGGATGCCAATCACCATACGTCACCTGTGTGAGTTATTGGAACAAGGCAATGAAGGCTCATTTTTTTCTGAGTCCCTCTAGCTGTTATCACAGTGCTAAACAAAAAGAAGGTCTTCAAGTAAGAGGTGCTGACTGCTTGAAGCACCATTTGGGTATTTGGGTACTACTATACAGCAGGTGTAGGAACCACTGTTTATCAGTCAGGATTTTATTGCAGACAATAGCATTCTAGCTAGGAAAAATCTGAAGGATACAGAGAATCTCTGAAAGACCAGAAAACCAGTTTAAAGGTTATGTAGTAAAGAACAATGCCACAAATTTCACCAAGGACTGGTCTGGTAGAGACACTCCTGCCACCTCCTAGGCAGCACCATAACAGCTGGTATCACCCACCCACTAATGCTGAATCTCTGCCTCACTGCTCCTGGAAGCTGGTGTTGCCAACCTCAACCTCATGGATTCATGGAGTAACACTGGCTGCTTCCACATCACCTCAAATGTGGCCTGTGTGTGTTTGATTGGCTGAGCCCTAATCCCTACCTGCAAATGAGGTTGGGAGAGTAAGAATCTCATCCATTGTGGGGCAGTTTCCAAGTTTCGAGTGCATAAGAGCCCAAAAGGCTGGTGGCTCCCATACTGGACAGTGCAGTACTCCTACTGGGATGGCAGTGCTTGAGCTGCGTCCTCCTCCTCTTCAGCTGCAAGCCACCTGCCATACTTGTGGTCAGGGCAGCCCTTCAGAGAATGGGTATCTCTACACTGCAGTTAAGAAGCGCTGCATGATTCTGTTTAGGAGTTAAGCAGAGAAATTTCTCACTCCTGGTCCTCAGTCATCCTGGCTCCCTGAGCAGTCTACAACCCTGTTACCTCTCTACTCTCACCTGCTGTTAAGTACTCCATGGACTGGGGACATGGGGGAGACAGGCAAGGCACTCACTTTGGGTTTACAATTTAAACAGATGTCAAAAAACTCAGTAATCGAGATAAATATTTTAATACAATATTTCTAAATTAAAATTAATGTAAAAATTCATGATGAAGATAATATCAAAATTTTAAATAACAGGCTCCACCAGGGCTGGGATTGGGGCAAGGTGAGGAAGGTGGGTGTGCAAGTACAAGGACTGTCCTTCTTCTTTCCTTTGCCTCAAGTGGCTCTCAGTGTCACTAGATAATGGGGTCGAATAAAAAAGTACTTTATTATTTAGGCTCAAATTCAATTTTAATGAAAAGTAGTAATACATTGCTTTGACACAATTACAATCAAAATCTCACTGGAGGGACTTCCCTTGTGGCACAGTGATTAAGAATCTGCCTCCCAATGCAGGGGATACGGGTTCGAGCCCTGGTCTGCGAAGATCCCACATGCCGCGGAGCCACTAAGCCTGTGCACCACAACTACTGAGCCTGCGCTCTGGAGCCCGCGTGCCACAACTACTGAAGCCTGCGTGCCTAGAGCCTGTGCTCCGCAACAAGAGAAGGCACCGCGATGAGAAGCCCGCGCACCGCAACGAAGAGTAGCCCCCGCTCGCCGCAACTAGAGAAAGCCTGCACGCAACAACGAAGACCCAACGCAGCCAAAAATTAATTAATTATTTATTTATTTAAAATCTCACTGGAATTTTTTTAACTTACCAACTTGATTCTAGCATTTACACTGAAGAATCAGCAGGTGAGAATAGTGAACAGTGACCAAGAGCATGTCTGGAGAAATTAGGAAGAATGCAAGCCCTGTCTAGTTTCCGCTTCCTGGCTGGGCAGCCCTCGGCCCCAATTCCCACACAGTAAGGCCCAAGCAACCGCTCTTCAGTGTGGGGCAAATCATACTGTGAGGGAACCCTTTCCACTCCCAGAACTGTTCTTAGGTAAGAAGTGGTTAAACAGTCAGCAAGAGCCTTGAAGGGGGAAAAAAAGAAAAGAATGTTCCCAAAGTACAGCCTATGCCCTGAGGAGTTTCTGAAATCGGGGAGGTAAATGCCAGCAGTCTCCACCCCACAGATCTTCAACCACTCTTTCCCACCCCTAGACCACCCCCACCCCACCCCCAGGACCTGGCCACCTTGTCCCAGCCCCTCTTCTAGCAGCATCTATTAGGTCACTTCCACGTCTCCCACCTCCTGACCACCTCTGACTGCCCACACAGCGTGGACCTCAAAACCCCAGCCAAGGACGGAGCTCTGTTTGGTCTAACTCTACCACTCACTCATCTTTTTCTCTACCCACTTCCCAAAGGCACTAAGCACTTCCCAAAGGCCCCACCTTCTAATACCATCACATTGGGGGTTAGGGTTTCATTATATGGATTTGGGGGGTATGGGGGCACAAACATTCAGACCATAGCAGAGAGGTACTCATTTTCTTCCTTTCTCCCCTTGAGGCAACGAGGCTTCTCCCTTGGGGGTGGTCTCTGGCTTCCAGCTTCCTGGCCTTTGAAACCACACGCCGGCATTCTGGCTTCTCCTCAGGAAGCATCCCTAGCCCAGAGGCACAAAAGCCTGTGGTTGCGGCTTGGGCCTTCCCTGACCTCAGTGACTAGGACCCTGGGAGTAAGGCCGTGTGTCCACTTCTGGGCTCGGGCCCTCTGAAGCTGCACTCACAAGAACGCCCCAAGGTCTGCGCCATACCGTCTCCTCCCACTCCCCTTTGTTCCCTCCCCACTTCCTCCCTCTGTTCCTCTTCTCCTTGTATCAGACTCTGGGACACAGCCTTGAAGAGTCTGGGTACCTTCCTGCACCACCCACAGCCAAGGCGACAACTGTACTAAAATTAAAGTTTATCCAAGAACAACTGCTAGTTAACATATTACTGTGCTTATTGAAGTAGTTCCGTACTTTCTGGGAAGAAAACGTCAGTAGTTTGTTAAATGGGTCTTCTTGGTCTGAGAGGATTCATCTTCCATTGTCTTGCTTTCCCCCAAAGACAAATGCAACATTTCAGAACCAAGAACTTTCTGACCCCTTTGCTAGTCCTTCCCTGTTCCATCAAAGCTTCCCTATCATGTGTTCACATCACCAGGATTTTACACAGAGCCTTATCAGCTAATTAGTAAAGCAGTGATTTTCAAGCTGATCTGTATCAACATTTAATATGAGTTTCTTACCTATATATAAAATGTCTACATTATTTAAAAAACCAACACATTCCAGTAGTTACAGACAAAATGGTGTAACCATTAATATGCATAAATCATTGCAAAAATTTTTTTGATCGGTCTCCTAAAGCAAAGGAAATAAAAGCAAAAATAAACAAATGGGACCTAACTAGACTTATAAGCTTTTGCACAGCAAAGGAAACCATCAACAAAACAAGAAGACAACCTACTGAATGGGAGAAAGTATTTGGTAATGATATCACTGATAAGGGGTTAATATCCAAAATATATAAACAGCTCACACAAGTCAACATCAAAAAAACAAACAACTCAATTTAAAAATGGGCAGAAGACCTGAATAAACATTTTTCCAAAGAAGACATACAGATGGCCAACAGGCACATGAAAAGATCCTCATCATCATTAATCATCAGAGAAATGCAAATTAAAACCACAATGAGATATCACTTCACACCTGTCAGAACGTCTATAATCAGAAAGAACACAAATAACAAAAGTTGGCAAGGATGTGGAGAAAAGGGAACCCTCGTCCACTGTTGGCGGGAATGTAAATTGGTGCAGCCACTGTGGAAAACAGTACAGACATTTCCCAAAAAACTAAAAATAGAACTGCCATATGACCCAGCAATTCCTCTCCTGGGTATATATCCTAAAGAAACAAAAACACTAATTTGAAAAGATACATGCACTCCAATGTTCATAGCAGCATTATTTACAATTGCCAAGATACAGAAGCAGCCTAAGTGTCCATCAGCAGATGAATGGATAAAGATGTGGTGTATATATTTATACATGATGGAATACTACTCAGCCGTAAAAAAGAATAAAATTTTGCATTTGCAACAACGTGGATGGACTGGGAGGGTATTATGCTAAGTGAAATAAGTCAGACAGAGAAAGACAAATACTGTATGATATCACTTATATGTGGAATCTAAAAAATAAAACTAGTGAGTTTAACAAAAAGGAAATAGACTCACAGATACAGAGAACAAACTAGTGGTTACCCCTGAGGAGAGGGAAGGTGGGAGGGGCAAGAAAGGGGTAGGGATTAAGAGGTACGAACTATTATGCATAAAATAAATAAGCTACAAGGATATACTGTACAATGCAGAGAATACAGCCAATATTTTATAATATCTATAAATGGAGTATAACCTTTAAAAATTGTGAATCACTGTTGTATACCTGTTAACTTACATCGTACATCAACTATACCTCAATTTAAAAAAAAAAACACACACATTCCAATAGTTATAAACAAAATGGCGCCGCCATTAACATGCTGGTTGGACATATCTTTCGGCAAACTTTAATGCCTTATTGCTGTCCCTAAGAGTATGTTTATTTGACCTTCTTGTGAAAGAGCCCTTGATCAGAAAGTGAATGCCTACTGAGGGACTTAAAAAATCTCCAGGCCTGCACACATCTCCTCACATACTGCTCACAAGCCCAGGGGGACACAGAGCTGAGCCCAAGTGCCCTGCACTCAAAAGCTTGTCACAAAATTACACGTGAACACCAAGAACTGAAGCAGTGTGTTACAGGAATAATCGCTGAGAATGAAAATTCACTTTGGGGTTTTTCTTTTCTGCACTTCCTTAGAGTGACTCTCATCTGGACAGTCAGGGGCATCCATGCTGCCTTCAGGACTACTGAAGGGGGACTGCAAAGAGAAGATGTTCAGATACTACTGTCCAAAATAAGAACGTGAAGCCCGCAGGAAAAACAACATCATTTTGAAGGCGAAAGCAGGATTGGTTGAGAGGAAAGTCTCTTGATAGAAAGAGAAGGGCAGTTTTCACACTGCTCAGAAAGGCAGTTTTGTTACTGTAGTACAGCCTATCTATCTTGACTAATATAATATCCGGTGAGAGAGGGCAGAGAGCCTAATGCAAGCAGAAGGCAGATGTCTATAAATGTTGCCTGAAGAAAGCATTCTCTAAAGTGATAAGGTCACTTTTCCAAGAGTTATGTCCTCACCTCGAAGTCAGGCACCTCAATTCATGAAACTGCACACAGAAGAACTTGACCAAGAAAAAGGAAAAAGAATATCCTTCCTTTCAGGCTTTTTCTTTTTTGCATGTGGCTCAAGATTTAAACTTATCTGTCATTTGTCATTTAACATTCCTTCACACAATTTAAGTAGAAGGTAAGTTCTATTCCAAAGCACAAAACCAAGGAAGGCTAAAGCATGAAACCAACCCTCTTTTTTTTTCTTTAAGAGTTTACTATCAGATTGGAAGAAATTCTTAAAACCCTAGAGCCATCTCTTAGTGCATATCCTGAGTCTATTTTTTCTTCTACAATGAATTTGCCCTGCTTTGAGTCTCTTCAGACAGTCAAAAACACTAGAAGAGACCATGTAGTTTTCCTGATCAAATGTGCACGGATTACAGAATGTGCCAGCACTCTGGAATGCACTTTGAACTTTAAACTCATATCAGTTTCTCATTTTACTATCGTTTTTTTCCGTCCATCTAATTTTCTCTAAGTTTCTACTCTGCTCAGGGAACAATTGAGAAGGTGGTATGCAGCTAAAATTAAAACCTGCCACTTCCCACATAAAATATGTAAATAGTGCAGCGCAGTTTGCATTTTTAAAGACAGCAATTTCAAATTCTCTTAAGTAGTCTAAGAAAAACCATAGATCAGTTTAACCCAGTAACCTCCAACCCTTCCCATTCCACACGATTTTTATTCTAATTAATGGGAAGGATTAAACATCTGGATGTTTGGCTTCCCTCTAATATCTGCCATTCGGTTGACTTGGTTTATTATCCACATATGGCTAAATGAGTCCCTTACTCTCATTCTTCAAAATTCTATGAAAAGCACCAAAATGGAAAATTTCTTCCGACTCCTGCCTTGGAAAAGGATGTACTGGTCAGCATTATCAGAATCAGACTGTGGGGAAGTAGTGTGGGCCCCACCGTACAGTTACCCTGACTCTTAGGTGTCTAGTTGAGACACTAGAGCCTCAGGTAGACTTTGCAGAACTGAGGACTGTTGAACGACTTTATCATTTTGCTGATACTGTTTTCTGAAATTAGAATTATTTATAATACATCATTTTAAAGTAATGGGAATAAATGCATTTTGTTAACTGATAGGCATAAACACTAAGGTCTGTCCCTACATTTCCTCAAGTCTTCCAAACTTCTAGAGTCACCCTATTCTTTAATAGCAAATGTTTTGAGCCCCTGAATTATTCAGGTTAAACTACGCTATGCTACAGCAACGAATTAATTCCAAATTCTAATGGAGGTTATTTCTCATGCACACAAAATTCATTGTAGGTGTTCAAGTTGAAAGGTTCTCCCAGGTGGCTTTTCTTCAAGCATTGATTCAGGGGTCCAGGTTCCGTCTACCTTGTAAGCCTGTCATCCCCTATATGCTTTGGATCCTCTGAATTTGGCTGACTGATGAATAAACTGAGAGAATATAGAAGAGCACATGGGATGGTTTAGGGGCCTAGAAATGAGGTGCACCACTTCCACCCCTATTCAATTAGTCACATGGTTCCACCTAGATGCAAGGGGGCAGAGAATACAGTCAACTGAGTGCCCAGGAAGAGGAAATGGGTTTCACGTGCATTTAGCCAATCTCTGCCACAGCCACGTACCAACAGAAACCACAGTGTTCGATTCCATCAAATCGCCAAGAAGGCTCATTCACCTAATTCTATTTTTATTAAATATATAATTACATATTATTAAATATCATATTTAGTATTCTACATGATATAATAGCAATCATTCACAACTGAGGGTGATTTTTGAATCTTCTCCAGAGGACACTTGGCAACGTCTGGAGACAATTTTGGTGGTCTCAACTGGAAAGGACAGTAAGCTTCTGGTTTCTTGTCCAGCATATAAGGAGCTTGGAAATCATCACTCCCAGCTCCACAATAAGAAAAAAGCTGAAGAAAGTGTAATTCAACAACTCTTCTTAGATTCTCCAGAGAACTGAGGTCATAGGGCAAACTACTGTCCCCAAATTTGTACAGACAGACAGACAGATACAAAGCATCATGTTTTACCATCAGAAGCAGGAATCACTACTGGAACCTGTAGAGGGTAGGAAAATCTAAGCTTTAATTAACAAAAGCTGGGAGCTCAATACGGACAAGCTTGTGGATTTAAAATGCCACAGGGTCCCAGCCTTAAGGGAGCCCCACTCTTTTCTGAATTTTACCTCCAGGAGCCCTATCAGGTTTTCACAGTTAAGACTGAAGGGAGAGAGAGGGGACAATGAGGGGAAGGAAGAATACCGATATGAAAAACAGATGCATAGGGCTTCCCTGGTGGCGCAGTGGTTGAGAGTCCGCCTGCCGATGCAGGGGACGCGGGTTCGTGCCCCGGTCCGGGAAGATCCCACATGCCGCGGAGCGGCTGGGCCCGTGAGCCATGGCCGCTGAGCCTGTGCGTCCAGAGTTTGTGTCCGCAATGGGAGAGGCCACAACAGTGAGAGGCCCGCG
This sequence comes from Tursiops truncatus, assembly GCF_011762595.2. Taxonomy (NCBI): domain Eukaryota; kingdom Metazoa; phylum Chordata; class Mammalia; order Artiodactyla; family Delphinidae; genus Tursiops; species Tursiops truncatus. The sequence goes on along the minus strand of NC_047055.1, from coordinate 114,189,121 downwards.
TACCACAAAAACAAACAAAAAAACAAAACAGATGCATAATTTATGATCCCACAGTCTTGTGCAAGAAGTGGTTTCATTCTCAGTTCTGAGCTTCCTAGCTGTCTACTCATAGTGGGAAACTCAATGAGTTCCATGACTCACTTTGTCTATTGTTAGCTAGTGACATTTCAGAGAAGCTTCTTCATCGGGTGCTCATGATGCAGATACTACATAAAATAGTGATAGAGGGAGAAATAACCTTGAACTTAATATATCAAGTTTCTCAATGCCAGTGAGCATTACAACAACTAAACATAAATCAGCCAAAGCACTTGTACTGGGGCCAAAATAACAAGTTAGATAAAGAGCTATCTCAGGGTCGGGCTGATTCCAAGAAAAAAATTAGCATATCTAAAGGAATGAAAAGACTACATGTTTATTCAGGAAATCTCTCATAAAGAACCTTCCCATTAAGTCACTCAAGGGTACCATCTAACCACCTTCCCACTCCCAATGGTCTTGCTGATGATTACTGAGCCACTGGTCGTCCAGTGGCAGTTTTCAAGGTTCTTCAGCCTCAATACATACAAAAACCCAGTTTTCAGAAATACAAGATGCAGCATAAAACCACATTAAATAGGACCAACTGAAGGAAAGGAAGTCTAGGCTCATGAAAGTTCTAAATATTCAAAAGATATTCCAGTCCTTTAATATAATACAAGCAATTAACTAAAATATTACCATTAGAATTTCTCAAAGACTTGCTTTAGTAAGTTATTTCTAATTAATATACTTTTCTACCACTTTTTTTAATGTATTTTTTAAAATTTAATTTTATTTATTTTTGGCTGCATTGGGTCTTCGTTGCTGTGTGCAGGCTTTCTCTAGTTGCGGCGAGCAGGGGCTACTCTTCGTTGCGGTGCACAGGCTTCTCATTGCAGTGGCTTCTCTTGTTGTGGAGCACAGGCTCTAGGCACATGGGCTTCAGTAGTTGCAGCATAGGGGCTCAGTAGTTGCGGCACTCAGGCCCTAGAGTGCGCAGGCTTCAGTAGTTGCGGCACATGAGCTCAGTAGTTGTGGCTCGCGGGCTCTAGATCTCAGGCTCAGTAGTTGTGGTGCATGGGCTTAGTTGCTCCACAGCATGTGGGATCTTCCCGGACCAGGGATCAAACCCGTGTCCCCTGCATTGGCAGGCGGATTCCTAACGACTGCGTCAACAGGGAAGTCCCTTTTCTACCACTTAATGCTGCCAAAAACTTGAAAATGGTTTGTTTCCCAAAGAGTTTAAATAGGTTTTACATGCCTTTCTTGACCCATATAAACTTATGTATAACCTATTAATTTGCTTATTCTTCATCATACTTAAGGCATTAATTCAGAATCAGGTAGTGAGAAATTTACAGAGGTTAAAACATAATGAGTCTTGACCTTTGAATCAGGCATGTGAAGCATATGCTCTTTTGTCTTTGTGTTATTTTTAAAGATTAAAGGGAAATTTCCTCATGTTTCTAGCAGAGGCAGGGGAAACATGGCCTTTTTAAAAAATATTTATTTATTTGGCTGCACTGGATCTTAGTTGTGGCATGTGGGATCTTCATTGCCACGTGTGGGATCTTCAGTTGAAGCATGTGGGATCTTTTAGTTGTGGCATGCGGGATCTTTTTTTAGTTGCGGCATGTGGGACCTTTTTTAGTTGTGGCATGTGGGATCTTTTAGTTGCAACATGCAAACTCTTAGTTGCAGCATGTGGGATCTAGTTCTCTGACTAGGGATCGAACCCCAGCCCACTGCATTGGGAGCGTGGAGTCTTAACCACTGGACCACCAGGGAAGCCCCAACATGGCCATTTTGAAATATGCCTAGATCATTCTCTGCTTAACAAAGCTTATTCTCAAGAAAACTATTTTGCCAGGGCCTTAACAACTGGGGTTTTACTAACTGACCTGGGAGAAGGGAAACACCCAACTCCAGCCACCTCTAGCCTTCCTATCTTACCTAAGGTTGAGGGGGGGATAAAAGGCACTTGTGGGGGGTACAGACTCACTAAAAGACTAAGACCTAATCATAGGATTATAGAATATATCCCACACCTTACCACATCAATATGGGCTCTTGTATAATAATAAAGTAATACAACTGAGAGAATTGCACATCTCAGATCTTATTTAAGAATACTCTAGGGAAACCCAAAGACAACAGGGGATACAAAAATAAGGACATCAGAGGAAATTTTAGCCTTTGATACCTACAGCTACGGCAAACAATAAGCACATCTTAACTCCTAAGCAGTTAAAACATAAAAACCTCACACTAGAGGGATATGTACCTCAGTTCTTTTTATCATTACATCATGTGTGACTTTCTACAACTAATTACCAGGCAGTCCAAAAGGCAAAAAACACACCAAGCATCAGAATCAGACTCAGATATGGCAGAGATTTTGTAATTATTAGACTGAGAATTTAAAGCAACTATGATTAATATACTCAAGTCTCTAATGGAAAAAGTGGATAACATGCAAAAGCAGATGGAAATGTAAACAGAGAGACAGAAATTCTCGGGATCAAAAGGAAATGCTGGAAATCAAAAACACTAACAGAAATGAAGAATGCCTTTGATGGGCTCGGCAACAGATTAGACATAATTGAGGAAGGGATCAGTGATATGTTAATAGAAATTTCTAAAACTGAAATACAAAGAGAAAAAAAATTAAAAGATAGAACATAATATCCAAGAACTATGGGACAATTACAAAAGTGTCATATATGCATAATAGAAATACCAGATGGAGTAGAAAGAGAAGAAATATTTGAAGAAATAATAACTGAGAATTTTCCAAAATTAATGACAGACACCAAACCACAGATCCAAGAAGCTCAGAGAACACCCAAAAAGATAAATATTAAAAAATCTATACCTAGGCATATCATATTTAAACTGCAGAAAATCAAAGACATAAAATATTGAAAGAAGACAAAAGAAATAAAACACTTTACCTATAGAGGAGAAAAGTTAAGAATTACATCAGACTTCTCTTCAGAAATCATGCAAGCAAGAAGAGACTGGAGTGAAATATTTAAAGTGTTGAAAGAAAAAACCCACCAACCTACAATTCTCTATCCAGTCAAATTATCCTTCAAAAGTGATGGAGAAATAAAGACTTTTTTAGACAAACAGAAATTGAGGGAATTTATTGCCAGTAGACTTGCCTTGCAAGAAAGGTTTTAAAAAAAAGTTCTTCTAGAAGAAGAAAAATGATATAGGTCAGGAAGTCAGAACTACATAAAGAAGAGTGCAATAGAAGGAATAAATAAAGGTAAAATAAAATATTTTCTTTTTCTAATTCTTAATTAATCTAACACAAAACCGTTCATAATAATTGTAGCAGCAGTGTATTCAGCGAACGTAACTTATGAATAAGTGAAACGGATGACAGCAGGTTATAAGGGATGGGAGGGAGGAATTGTGAATACTCTGTTATAAGGTATTTGCACTACCTATGAAGTGGTATAGTGTTCTTTGAAAGTCTATTTGGAATCATTGTAAATATATATTGGAAACTCTAGAGCAACCACTAAATAGAAGTTATTAAAAAAAAGAAGTATAATTGATATGCTAAGAGAGGAGAGAAAACGGAATCATATAAAATGCTCAATTAAAACAAGAGAAGACAGAAAAAAGTAGAAGACCAAGCAAACAAACAAAGGACAAGGGCAATGAACAGAAAACAGTAACGACTAGGGGGATGATACTGGCATCTAATGAGTAGAGACCAGAGATGCTGCTAAACATCTTTAAATGCACAGGATAGGCCCCTGCAACAAGGACTTCTTCAATCCAAAATGTCAATAGTGATGAGGTTGATAAACTCTGTTATACCAATGTCTCATCAACCCCAGGAATTATATATCGGAAAATTTTGTTAGTTACCGAATATGGCAGAGACAGCTAACCATACGATAAAATTCATGTATTTGCTTCCATGGTATAAAATTGTTGCTAAGGAATGGTTTCTCCGTCAGGTACTATATTTCTAGCATATGGGTGGAGCCATATGGCTAGTTTTTGACAAAGGAAAGTGAGCACATGTGATGTGTGCCCCTTCTGAGCTCAGGTGATTAGGAAGCAGGTGTGCCTTCTCCATCTTTTCTTTCACTTGGCTGCTAGCTAGATACAAAGGATTAAGCAGTGGAGTCTTATGCCCTATAGGACAGCAGAGACACAAGATGGAAGGAGCCTGGGTTCCTGAATGACTGCATGGAACACTGTCTGCTGACCAGGAACTCCCTGTGGACAGTTATGAAGGCAAGAAATAAATTCTATTCTGCTAAGCCACTAAAATTTGGGGGAATACTTTTAACAGCAGCTAGAATCTCCCTAACTAATACAGTGAAGTTTTAAAAGGTGCTTGCTTCCAAAAGAAACCTGAATCACCAACATTAAAAACTTACTATTGAGGTAACACATCTCTTGAACAACTTCTTCGATTGTTCAGGAGACACTGCAGATTCTGTCACAAGGGTTATGTTAGAAGACTCCATTTCTTATGAAGTTTTCAAACAAGACTTTATCTTGAAATAACGACTATTGCATGTGTCATTCTCCCTTATCCTTCTCCCCCTCCCCCGGCTGAGCGAGACATATAGTATCTCTCTCTTGTAACAGCCCCAGTTAAATTTCCCAGTTACCCCAGGAGCTTATGGACCAGCCCAGCTTCCAGCTCCCCTAAAAAAGAGAACTTCAGGTGCCATCTCACTCACTGGTAAACCACCAATTCTGTTTCTGTTGCTGTAGAGAACACAGAGTCCAGTAGAAACTGGTCAGTCCCTATTAATATTTTGAATATTAAAAGAAGGAGACTTTATCTAAATGTACCCTACCTAAAGCTACAGTGAACCATGCTAGACACATATACATAAGAATCTCATATGCAACAAAGGTCATCATACTAATCAGCGGTGAACTAAAGGTTTATTAAATAAACTGTCTCAGGCCAACTAGCTGACTAAATCAGAAAAAAGAACAAATAGCCCCAAAGTTAGATTCTTACTTCACACCATACCAGAAAATAAATTCCTGATGGGTTGAGAATTAAAAGAGAAACACAAATTTAAAAACAAATGCTTAAATCATATTGACATGGTAACAAACTTCCAAAATATAAAAGCAGAGAAAGAAATCAATATGATCATCTATAAACAACATAAGTAAAATTAAAAGGCAAATGAGCCAGCAAGGAAAATATCTGTACTACATTTAATATTATTGACCTAAATACTTCAAAAATCAGTGTCTTTTAAAAGATGAAATCCTAAAAAAAAAGAACATGAAAAAATAAATAAAAGATGAAATCCTAATGGAAAAAATAGGTGAAGGCTGTGATAGACACTTCACAAAAGAAGAAATTTAAATGGCTAATAATGTGCGAGAGAATGTTCAATTTCCAACTAATAAATGAATGCAAATTAAAACATACTACTTTTACCTTTCAAACTGATAATAATTTAGAAATGATAATTTAGAAACTGTCCTACTCTGTTTTGATAAATGTGCAATGACATGAACAGTCTCATTACCTTCTTAGAATGCTATAAATTGCGAAGACTTCCTGAAAGGCAATTTGGCAATATAGATCAATGGCTTTAGAAAATACCACAAACTTGACCCAATAATTCTACTTCTAGGAATTATAGCTACTAAAGAGGTAATCAGAAAAGTGGGCGATGATGGATGTACAAGGATTGTCCCCCCCAGCTTCGTCTATAATAGAAAAAATTGGGAATCACCTAGAAGAATGGCTAAATAAGTGATGGCACACTTATTTAATAAAACCTTAAGCATCCAGTAAAGAACACATTGTTGAGGAATATATAACGACATGAGAAAATGCTCAGAACATAACGTAAAAAGCAGGATATAAAACTACATTTCATGTCACAATTTTATAGTGAAATGCAATGAAGAAATGTTAGTAGTAGTCTCTGTAGTGAGATTATGGGCGGTTTCTAGTTTCTTCTTTATTCTTTTCAGTGTTTATCCTCCACATTTTCTAATTTTAAAAGTTTTTACCTTTATAATCAGGAAAAAAGCAAATGAAATGTTATAATCCTTTTTAGCTTTCCATATTTCCAGGGGGAAATTGTCTTGATTATTCGTAAAGCTGAATGTTCTGTTTCCAACTTGGTAGAGCCTGTATACGCTAAGAACTGACTCTAAGTCAGCTATCCGGGTGGGCCTGGTAAACTTCTCACTTTGTTACTCAGGCAACTTCCCAGTTCAATGTTTTCCATGCCAGCCTTGTCTGTGGCACAACTTAGAAGTTCTGAATTTTTTAAGAACTCAAGCGAAATTCCTCAGAAAACATATCTGGTTAGTAGCTGCCTATTCAATGAAGCAGTGAAAGTAATGGGGAGCAAAGACAAGGAATTCTTTAAAAAGCACTCATTTTAGGGCCTCCCTGGTGGCGCAGTGGTTGAGAGTCCGCCTGCCGATGCAGGGGACGCGGGTTCGTGCCCCGGTCCGGGAAGATCCCACATGGCGCGGAGCGGCTGGGCCCGTGAGCCATGGCCGCTGAGCCTGCGCGTCCGCAGCCTGTGCTCCGCAACGGGTGAGGCCACAACAGTGAGAGGCTCGCGTACCAAAAAAAAAAAAAAAAAAAAAAAAAGCACTCATTTTACTTGAATTATCTAGAAAGAAAAGAAAAGGGAGGAGGGAAACCTCGTGGATCTAAAAAAAAATCGCTGCAGTGTCCATTGAAGGTCACCATTCCGGTTGCAGAATGCTGTGTAACAAATCACTTCAAAGCTTAGTGACTTAATACAAGAATCATTTATTACCTCTCATGGTTTTCTGAAGTTCAGGAATCTGGGAACAGCTTAACTGGTGAGTCTGGCTCAGAGCCTCTCATGAGATTGCATTAAGATGTCAGCTTGTCTGGGGCTGGATCAGGACCCACTTCCCACATGGCTCACACTCATGGCTGGCAAATTGCTGCAGACTGTTGTCTGCAGGCCTCAGTTCCTCTCTCTGTGGGCCCCTGCACAGAGCTACAGACGTGTCCTCGTGGCATGGTGCTGGCTTCTCCTAGAGGGAGGGATCCAAGACAGAGGCCCCAATGCTTCTTAGGACCCAGCCTCAGCAGTCACACCGTCACTTCTGCAATATCCTATTGGTGACATAGGTCAGCCCTATTCAGTGGGGGAGAGAAGGAGAGGGGAGGGGTGGGCTGTGACTACCAGGAGGCAAGAATCGTGGAGGCCATTATACAGGCTGACTGCCTGGTTACCTATCCAGCATCTTGACAATGACCACTTCCTGACAAATCCACAGACTTCTGTTTGGGTGTCTTTCTTTTCCCGATACCATTGGTGAGACTAATTGAGCTAAATGTAATTATAGCCCTTGTGACAGTGATTGGCTCAAAATTCCACACCTAAGCCAGTTAGCACATGGCATTCTCCCAGCCTCCATGATTATTCAGGGGTTGGCGGATGACCAGATTCAGGCCAATGAGGCACAAGAGGACACTTTCGGGGTGCTTCTTAAAGAGAACCACCAGAAAAGATGGTTCCTGTCTTCCTCGGGCTATTGGGGTATGGATCTGAGCCCCAGGGGTGCTGCAGCACCTTCTACCAGCCTGAGAATCAAGCCACCCTGTGGAGGAGGAGAGCTGAAAGATTCTCAAGAGAAGATGGTCTTCATAGGACCAAAGCTGATCACTGCCCGGCCAATGGGCTCGTCATTGATTTGGAGCAATTAATTTCCCATATTTTTGAAGACACTTTGAAGATAGGGCTCCTAGCATATACAACCAAACCTGATTTTTCTCACCTGCAAAATGGAGACAGCATGAGGCTAAAAGAAATGAAGACAAATGTTTTGACTACAAGAAATCTTGCTCTTTAACATTAGGGGTAATTATATCTACTTGAACCAAACCAAAATTTGGGACAGCTACCCTGACATGTGGATAAGAGTATTACCAAGCAGCTTTGATCCAACACGTCCAGAACCAACAATGGCTACACCCATAGGCCAAAGAGATGACTGCTTTGGGGGTGCAATGTCAGGACCGCCTGAACAGGATGTGCTGGGATCTGGGGTCCCAGCTGGGGGAACAGTAAGCTCGAGATTTCTGAGCTGTGGCGAGGGACACCAGGAGGGGTCACACAAAACTGATCTTCAAAATGAGCCCCAAGTGGCCCTGAGACGTCCACCACTTCTGGCCAGTGCCTGAAATGCCACATGAGCCCCTGATCTAAGGCTGAGAGGAGGAATATGATGAAGCTTAACAGTCACTAGCATCTCACCATAAATCGAGGTCTTAGCCCCGCCTGAGATTTGTGTGCAATATTTGTACAGAATAAAGGAACATGCCATGGAAGTGAAGGGACAGAGAAAGAGGTCCAAGAATCTGGAGGGCACTGAAGACTAACTTGGCTGCATCGTACTTTTGCAGATAGCATAAAAACTTGGCTGATTCATAGTTTTGCCAATGGCAGGTCATTTACGATATTTAAGAAGCATGTAAATAGACTTGCTATAATGTCAGGCACTGCACTGAGTGCTTTACATTTACTTATTTAATCCCGTCAACAATCTCATGAAATAGGTATTCTTATCATCCTTATTTTACAGATTACGAAACTGTAAAATAAGGCACAGAGATGTTAAGAAACTGTCCCAAGGTCACACAGCTAGAAACCAAGGCACAGAGAGGTTAAGTGACTTGCCCATTATCACACAACTGGTAAGTGGTAGAGTGAGGATTTGAATACAGTCTTTGCTGCCAGGGCCCATGCTCCTAACCACCATGCCTGCTGCCTATGCTATCACATTTCAGTTTCTTTGCAGGCTTGCTGTTAAATGTCCCCTGGTGGGGATGTTCCTCTCTGCATGACTGTTTACCTTAGGGTCTTAGTGAAGCTGGAGCAGATTTAAGTACATGTGGTAGCTGTGGGTGGTTTTTTCTATCAGGTCTGGCCCTCAGTCCTGGGACACTGGGTTGCCACAAACCCTAGTTATGCTGTCTTCAACCAGCCTGATGAATAGCCATAACTTAATGCAGCCAATCACGAGGGACTCAGGCCAGCCATTTACTTCTTTGCCCAAGCTTCCTGATCATTCCAGGCCTCTGCCCATCACACACCCTCCTTCTTAAATACTATCATCAGTGCTGGGGTCATTAGGGAGAAAACCAATGAAGAGGAAATGATTATAGAAGTTACATCTGCTGTTCAGGCAGCTGTTCTCTTTCCTCATTAGGACAATCAATCATTTTTCAACCTCATTTTTGTAACTAGGAAAAGGCTTCATTTATTCTAAGACTAAGGAGTAGGAATGAGGGAATTAAATCCCACAGGTCTTTAGCTGACGGGATTTTTTTTTTGTTAATATTCTGTCCCCGCCAATGACCTAATTAAGCTTTCAGAGAATGATAAACTCTCAGCTCCTCTGTCTCGTTTCCATCGTGCTTTTGCAGAAGAGGAGCTCCACACCCCCAGTAGTCCATGCCTTTTCTTCCGGCTTTCTTTTCAGTCTCATCTTTGTAGATTAAGCTCAGCTTTCTCTGACTTCCTGCAAGGGCTTCTTGGAAATGTGTCATCATCACTAAAACCTCACAGCCAAGCTGCAGTGTCATAGAGGCACTAAGTCATATATCCGTGGAGTCAGAACTGTAGGGGAGGAAATTCACCCCTTGTAATGATGATGAGCCCCAAATATGGAGGCAGACTGCCCAGTTCAAATATCAACTTTGCCCCTTACTAGCTATTTGGCCTTGGGCACGTTACTGAGCCTCCTGGTGCCTTGGTGTCCTCATCTGCAAAATGGAGAATAAAAGTATATACAGATCTCCTGGGGTTGTCGTGGGGATAAGTTAAATAATAGTATACATAAGGCACTTAAAACAGTGTCTGGCACACAGTAAACAAAATTTTATGTATATCTATTATTATTGTTGCCGCTGATGCTGTTGTTGTTATTATCTAGTTCACCTGCCTGTGATGCTTATATGTCCTCTTGAACATCTTCCTCTTCAAACCCCCAAAGTCTGATCAGCCCAACCATCTGACTTCTCCATGCCTGTGTCCTGGCTGTTGAGAGTTTTGGGGAAAATCAAACAAGTGTGTGAACTTCAAACTCATGTTCTCCAAGCTAGGCCCACTCCCCACGTACTCCACCGGTATGCCATCGGTGTACTCCACCAACCAGGATCCAGGCAGAAAGACAAAGCACCAGTTATTTCAGCAGAGGTAAACCAAGGATGGCAGATGAAATTGCTGAAAAAGACACTGAAGAACTCAAGAGGTAGACAGGGGATGCTGAGATAACACAGGAATCGGTGGCCTCCCCGGGATGTGGAGGAACAAAGGGAAGAGGTTGAGGTTATCAGAACCTAGAAGCCTGGAGAAGGGACTCCATGGGGTTGTGACCCACAGCCCCAGAGAGGAGACAACACCCATCTATGAAGGGACGTAATGAGGCTGATTATGAGAGTGTTGGGGAAAATGCAAACTGATTGGGAATCAATTAGTGCCAGGGTGATGCTCACAGCAACAGGAAATAGACATTAAACTCACAGGAAGCAAACAGGAAAGGGCAGCCACCTGTCCTGCCGCACTGATCTTTCTAAAAAGCAAATGTGGCCAGGTCACAAGCCTTCTTAAATCTGTGGCTTTCTCCGCATCTCCAGCAGAGTGTGGAGTGTAGCTTGTTGTATGGGCCTCCTAGAGCTGGTCCTGGCTTGCTCACAAGCACTGTCTTTTCCCGCACTCCAAGCTCTCTCCCTGACAGCATCCACGCCAACCATGTTGAACTCACTGCATTCTCCCAAACACTCCGTGCCTTTGTTCTGGCCTGGAAAGCTCTTCTCTATGAAGTCTTTGTTGATCACCCAAACTAGAAATGGCTAATCCTTTCTGTGTGCCCTCCCTACAAACCCAACATACTTCATTTAGCAGATGCTGCTGGGGCCCTGCCTACATCTCCTTGGAAGAGATGCTTACTATGACGAGGAAGACACAGAAGGATGCTTGCTATGAACACCTGTCGCTCCACCTGGGGCTCTATATTGGCCCACCAGCGCACATTTGGCCAGGTGCTCAGGAGTAGTGCTAGGGAGTTAATGCCACTCCAGACAGCCTTCAAACACTGATGAAGAGGGATCTGATGGCTAACTGCCCCAGCTGTGTGGCCCCTTGATTGGGAGAATGAGACACATTTACACCGGCTGCTAGAGTTCCCCAGGGAGACTGAACCCTGGTTGCCTATGGTAGTAACTAGCTTAAAAATGCACCCTTCATCAGCTTTCTTCTGTTCCCTGCCTTAATTCCCTGATCTTTCTTACCAGTATTTCCTGGCATCACTTCCCAAATAACTTGCATTCAAATCCTTGTTGCACAGGCCTGCTTTGAGAGAAACCCAAATTACGACACTTCTCTCGCAGCCTATTACATAGTGTTGTACTCCTGTTTAAACATCCCTATCACCCTAAGCACTCTCAACTCTATCATTCTTCTTGTATCCTCAGGTCGTAACACAGTTCCAGTCACCTAATATGCCTTCCATCCATGCTTACTGACTAAGGGGAGAGATCTGAAAACCAAAACTGTGGCAGTGTAAAATGTGATGTGTGATGAGCAGGGATTATTGAAGAAGGCTAGCAAGGGGCTCTGAGATTATAATTCACATTTTTGGAGGTGGGGCTACTTGGGCAGCCGAAGAAAGGGAGTAGAATTGCTACTTCGGAGGAGATGGAAATAGGAGTAATGGAATCATTCACACACACACACACACACACACACACACACACACACACACACACACATATAAACACACAGAGAAATGTGAAAGACAGGAATTTTGTCCCTTTCACCCATAGGTCTGGCTCCCACAGCAGCTGTCACCTCTAATTCTAACAATCATATATCCCTTTACGCTACTCTAAGAAATGCCAAGCCCGAGTCACATCACTGTGGCAGCCCTTTCACTCTGAGAAGCTCAGAAGGCAGGCAGTCCTAACATTGTCTGGCATGGCTGATGTCCAGCTTAAAGGCCATCTGGTCCCTCTCTAATCAGGACCAGCCATGTTGGGAATACTCCCTCCAAATTAATCCTTCCTGCGAATGAGACTGATCATAAATAAGAGCCTTTCCATAATGCCCAAGAGTGTCCCAATTCTCTTATGACTGCCAGCATTAGAAATAAAATCTCCACATACTAGAGTCATTTCACCTTCTTCTGCAGGAGGGCTTCTGTGCAACCCAAGCACTGCGTTCTATTATGCAAGTTATTCTGACCTCTTCTAGCCAAGCTCCATACCAACAGTTTTTTTACCATATGCCCTCCTGCCTGGACAACCTGGGGGCCTCTAAATCCACGCATTTCATGATTCTTTCCAATAATGTAACTACTAGAGAAGATTTTTAAATTATAATTATTTTCTTATCTAACTTTTTTGAGCACCTACAGTGTGCCAGTACCACTCACAAAGCACTGCGCAAAAATGGTTCACATACAGCAGCTCTTTAAATCCTCAAAACAACTCAAGAAGAAAGGTAGGTGGATTAGCTTCATGTCACAGTAGGGAAAGCAGAGAGTATGTCTGACTGGCTTAAACACAGGCTTTCCAACTCCCAAGCCTGTGCACTTTACCACAGTATTATTCTGGCATTATTTCAAACGTCATACAATAGAATTTTATTACTGAAAGGGATCATAGAGATTAACTAGAATCCAACCCCCTTCTGAGATGCTACTCCTTGATAATTTAACACATGGTCTTGGCAATCAGACAGACCTGAGTTGGAGTTGCAGACCTGCCACTTAACTAGCTGTGTGATCATAGACAAGACCTTTACTCTCTTGGGCTTCCCTGGTGGCACAGTGGTTAAGAATCTGCCTGCCGATGCAGGGGACACAGGTTCAAGCCCTGGTCCGGGAAGATCCCACATGCCGCGGAGCAACCAAGCCCATGCGCCACAACTACTGAGCCTGTGCTCTAGAGCCCATGAGGCACAACTACTGAAGCCTGTGCGCCTAGAGCCCGTAATCTGCAACAAGAGAAGCCACCGCAATGAGAAACCCGTGCACCGCAACAAAGAGTAGCCCCTGCTCCCCACAACTAGAGAAAGCCTGAGCACAGCCATGAAGACCCAACGCAGCCAAAACTTAATTAATTAATTTTTTAAAAATAAAAAGAGGGCTTCCCTGGTGGTGCAGTGGTTGAGAGCCCGCCTGCTGATGCAGGGGACACGGGTTCGTGCCCCGGTCTGGGAAGATCCCACATGCCGTGGAGCGGCTGGGCCCGTGAGCCATGGCCGCTGAGCCTGCGCGTCCGGAGCCTGCGCTCCGCAACGGGAGAGGCCACGGCAGTGAGAGGCCTGCGTACTGAAAAAAAAAAAAAAAGAAAAAGAAAACAAGACCTTTACTTTCTTTAAGCTTTTAGTCTCCCCATCTGTAAAATGGAGCTAATAGGTACCTCCTGAGGATAGGATTGTTGTGAGGAAGAAACGAGATGCTGTATGAAAAGGACTCAGCTTGCTGCTTAGCAAGTGTCTATTAAATATTAGCTAACACTTATGTAGCACTAACTACATTCCAAGTACTCTTCTAAGTGCTTGCCACACATTGAATTCATCCTAATTCCCAAAATTACCTCAGGAAGTAGCTGCTATTATAATCCACACTTTACATATGGATTAACTGAGGCATGTGGCAGACACCAAACCACAGATCCAGGAAGCTCAAGAGAACACCAAGCAGGATAAATGCCCAAAAACTACACCTAGGTCTATCATATTCAAACTGCAGAAAGTCAAAGATAAAGAAAAAATTCTTGAAAGAAGACAGAGGGCAAAAATATCTTACCAATACAGATGCAAGGATAAGAATTACATCTGATTTCTCATAAACCATGCAAGCAAGAAGAGAGTGGAGCGAAATATTTAAAGTGTTAAGAGAAAAACCCCACCAACCTAGAACTCTGTAACCTTTGAAATTATCCTTCAAAAATGAGGAGAAATAAAGATTTTCTAGGACAAAAATTGAGGGAATTTGTTGCCAGAAGATCTCCCTTGCAAGAAATGATACAAGAAGTTCTTCAGAGAGAATGAAAATGATATAGGTCAGAAACCTGGATCTACATAAAGACAGGCAGAATATCAGAGGATGAATTAAAAGAGGCAAAATAAAAACTCTTATTTTTCTTATGCTTAACTGCTCTACAGGTAACAGTTCATTCAAGATAATAATAGCAACAATGTATTCAACTATGTGTTCTTACGTGTATATATATATATATATACACACATATGTTTATGTATAAATGAAATGAATAACAGTAATGGTACAAGGCATGGGAGGAAGGAATTAGGACTATTTTGTTGTTATAAGGTACCTGTACTACCCATGAAATGGTATAGTGTTACTTGAAAGTGGACTCATATCTGCTGTAAACATATACAGCAAACTCTAGAGGAACCACTAAAAAAGTAAATAGGAAGTATAACTGATATGCTAAAAATGAGAGAAAATGGAATCATACAAAGTGCTCAGTTAAAACCGCAAAAGGCAGAAAAAGTGTGAAAGACAAAAATAGGAAAAAAAGAATAAGGGCAACAAATAGAAAACAGTAACAAATATGGTAGATAGTCATTCAACTATATCAATAATCACTTTTAAACATCAATGGTCTAAATACACCAATTAAAAGACAAATTGTCACCACAGAAATACAAAGCATCCTAAGAGACTACTACAAGCAACTCTATGCCAATAACATGGACAACCTGGAAGAAATGGACAAAATCTTAGAAAGGTATAACCTTCTAAGATGGAACCAGGAAAAAATAGAAAATATGAACAGCATTTTTAATGTGTTGCTTTATTAATTTTTGAAAGGTAATGGTCCCCGCTCCTCAATTTCACCAACCAAAGAGGACGATCCACATTCCTCTCCTACTGCCTTCGGTGATACCACATCTGAGATTCAGCCCCAATTTTCTTTCACCTTTTCAGGATTAATTAGAAAAACGTGCCCCCCAGTAGGAAATTAGTATTTGAATTTGTGAGGTTATACAATCATTTTAGAGATTCAAAAAAATAAAAGAAAAAAGAAAGAAAAAAAAGACAAATTGTCAGAGTGGGTCAAAGAAACAAGACGACTACATGTCTACAAGTAACTCACTTTAAATATAACGACACATATAGAAAAGTAAATGAATGGAGAAAGACATACCACGCTAACACTAATAATCAAAAGGAAGCTGGAGTGGCTGTATTAATTTCAGAGAGAACAGACTTGAGAGCAAGAAAAATCACCAGGGATAAAGAGGGGCATTACATAATAATAAAGGAGTCAATTCTCCAGGGCGTAACATGTATGCACCTAACAACAGAGTATCAACATATGTGAGGCAAAAACAGAACTGAAAGGAGAGACAGACAAATCCACTATTACAGGTGGAAACTTCAACACCCCTGTATCAGAAACAGATCCAGCAGGCAGAAAATCAGTAAGGACATAGGTGAACTCAAGAGCACCACCAATCAACTGGATTTAATTGACATCTATAGACAACTTCGTCCAAAAATAGCAGAATAGAGGGGGAGTCAAAATGGTGGAGGAGTAGGAGGATGTGGAGTTCACTTCTCCCCACAAATGCAGCAAGAACACATCTACAGATGGAAGAATTCTCACAGGGCATGTGCTGAACACTAGCAGAGGACCTCGGATACCTAAAAGGACAGGAAAGATCCCTATGTAACCAGATACGATGAAGGAAAGAAGAAGGGAAAAGGAAGAGGACAGCAAGCGGGACGGGACCTGCGCCCCTGCGAGGAGAAGCTGAAGAAGAGGAGAGGTTCCTGCACCGGGAAAGCCCCCTCACTGGTGGGGAGATCAGCTGGGACAGAAGTGGAGCTTCGGAGGCCAGGAGGAGAGTGCAGCAATCGGTCTGTGGCAGGAAGGACAGAGTGAGACCTACACGAGCAGTGCATGCCACAGCCCTGCACATCCCAGCCTGAGACATGTGTCCGCCGGTATGCACAGGGACTGGGTGCTGGAACTTGGGGGTTTGGAGAGCAGACCCAGGGAGAGGACTGCTGCCAGCTGTGAGGAGACGGCCTGAGGGGATGAGAGCAAGGAGCCGTGCAACTGGAAATGCTTGTGGAGGAAGCCTTGACAGCCACAGAAGCTAAGTGCCATTGTTGAGTGATGTGCAAAGGGCGGGGCCCGCCATTGCAGCCTCTCTCTCCATGTGCAGGCCCCTGCCTCCACAGGCACTAGGAAGGGCTCCTGCTGGAGTGGGCTTGCACACCCCTAGCTGCCGCCGCCTCCTCTGACACCTCCCACCCAGGCGGGCTCACGTGCTCTGGGGCAGTCTCGGGAGCAGACGCCTGTCGGTGGCCCACAAGCAGAGGCAGGGTTGACACCACAGCTGAGCCCCAGGGGTTGTATGACTAAGGAAGAAGAGCTGAAATCTCCCCTCGCAGCTGTGCGAACCATGGATTTATACCCCCGTAACTGGCTTTGTAAACTCAGCACCTACAGAACGTCTGAATGGACAATGAATGCTCCCGCAGCTGAGATGGGTCTAGCTTTAGCAACTGTGGACTTTGTGGGCAGGTACATGCGGCGGCTGGGCCAGGCCAGAGTCTGAGCTGCCTCCATAGTGCCCACAGCGGGTCCAGATCCATGATTACTGCAAGTATATCTACACTGGTGGCCTGGTGAAAACAATGCCTCAGAGACACCTGGACCAATTGCCAACATACCCACAGTTAAAGTGAGGCCAAAAGCAGTGTCAACAAGAGTGTAACAGTGTGAAAGGGGACACAACAGAGCACACCCACAGGTGAACGCCTCCAGAGGAGGAATACTCAGGGCCTTCTCTCCCAGTGGGAGTGCTCCAATCCCACCTACCTTGCAACACAGATCAGAAACAAAGCTAGGGAACAGATCGGGGGGCCTCTACTCCAAAACTAGGGAGGAGAACCTGCTCCTGACAGGGCAGTGACAACCAAAGAGCAAAGGGGAGGCCCCACTCAATATCCAGTGCAGGCTCTGATCACCACAACGTCAGTCACACCTCCAATGAAGGGGATAAAGGCCAGGCTACACTGAGGAAAGAGGTGGCAGACATCCATTCTAAAAACAGCCCTTGGACCAAAAAATAGTAAACACATGCAGGCTACACAGGGACATTCCCACATAAAAATAGCTCTCCAAGACAGTCTGAGGGTCTGGCATCGGGAGGAAGAACCCTCAAAACATTTAGCCTTGAAGCCCAGCAGAGCTTGAGTGCAGGAGCTCCACAAGGTTGGGGGAAACAGAGACTCCACTCTTGGAGGGTGCACACAAGATCTCACATGCACGAGGACGCAGCAGAAAGCAGTACCTCCACAGGAACCAAGGCTAGAGCTACCTAGGGGTCTTGGAGGGTCTCCTGGTGAGGTGAGGGTCGGCTGTAGCCCACTGTGGGGACAAAGACACTGGTAGTGGAGGCCCCAGGGAATACTGATCAGCATGAGCTCTCCCAGAGGTACCCACTTTGGCACCTAGAGGTAACCCCATCCAGCAGCCTGCAGGCTCCAGTGCTGGAAAGCCTCAGGCCAAACAACGAACAAGAAAGGAACACAGCCCCACCCATCAGCAGACAGGCTGCATAAAGTCTTACTGAGTTCTCAGCCAGCTCAAAACACACCCCTTGACACGGCCCTGCCCACCAGAGGGACAAAACCCAGCTCCACCCACCAGAGGGCAGGTACCAGTCCCTCCCACCAAGAAGCCTGCGCAAGACCCTTGACCAACCTCACCCACCAGGGGGCAGACACCAGAAGCAAGAGGAACTACAATCCTGCAGCCTGCAGAAAGGAGACCACAAACACAGAAAGTTAGAAAAAAGGAGATGACAGAGAAATATGTTGCAGACAAAGGAACAAGATAAAAGCCCACAAGAACAACTAAATGAAGAGGAGATAGGCAATCTACCAGAAAAAGAATAAATAAGGAAACACAAGCTTTAAATGATACATTAAACAAGATGGACTTAATTGATATTTATAGGACATTCCATCCAAAAACAACAGAATACACATTTTTCTCAAGTGCTCATGGAACATTCTCCAGGAGAGATCATATCTTGAGTCACAAATCAAGCCTTGGTAAATTTAAGAAAATTGAAATCGTATCAAGTGTCTTTTCTGACCACAACACTATGAGACCAGATATCAATTACAGGAAAAAATCTCTAATAAATACAAACACACGGAGGCTAAACAATACACTACTTAATAACCAAGTGATCACTGAAGAAATCAAAGAGGAAATCAAAAAATACGTAGAAACAAATGACAATGAAAACATGACGACCCAAAACCTATGGGATGCAGCAAAAGCAGTTCTAAGAGGGAAGTTTACAGCAATACAATCCTACCTTAAGAAACAGGAAACATCTCAAATAAACAACCTAACCTTGCACCTAAAGCAATTAGAGAAGGAAGAACAAAAAAACCCCAAAGTTAGCAGAAGGAAAGAAATTATAAAGATCAGATCAGAAATAAATGAAAAAGAAATGAAGGAAATGATAGCAAATATCAATAAAACTAAAAGCTGGTTCTTTGAGAAGATAAACAAAATTGATAAACCATTAGCCAGACGCATCAAGAAAAAAAGGGAGAAGACTCAAATCAACAGAATTAGAAATGAAAAAGGAGAAGTAACAAATGACACTGCAGAGATACAAAGGATCATGAGAGATTACTACAAGCAACTCTATGCTAATAAAATGGACAACCTGGAAGAAATGGACAAATTCTTAGAAATGCACAACCTGCCAAGACAGAATCAGGAAGAAATAGAAAATATGAACAGACCAATCACAAGCACTGAAACTGAAACTGTGATTAAAAATCTTCCAACAAAGGCCCAGGACCAGATGGCTTCACAGGCAAATTCTATCAAACATTTAGAGAAGAGCTAACACCTATCCTTCTCAAACTCTTCCAATATATAGCAGAGGTAGGAACACTCCCAAACTCAATCTATGAGGCCACCATCACCCTGATACCAAAACCAGACAAAGATGTCACAAAAAAAATTACAGACCAATATCACTGATGAACATAGATGCAAAAATCCTCAACAAAATACTACCAAACAGAATCCAACAGCACATTAAAAGGATCATACACCATGATCAAGTGGGGTTTATCCTAGGAATGCAAGGATCCTTCAATATACGCAAATCAATCAATGTGATACACCATATTAACAAATTGAAGGAGAAAAACCATATGATCATCTCAATATATGCAGTGAAAGCTTTTGACATAATTCAACACCCATTTATGATAAAAACTCTGCAGAAAGTAGGCACAGAGGGAACTTTCCTCAACATAATAAAGGCCATATATGACAAACCCACAGCAGACATCGTGCTCAATGGTGAAAAACTGAAACCATTTACACTAAGATCAGGAACAAGACAAGGTTGCCCACTCTCACCACTCTTATTCAACATAGTTTTGGAAGTTTTAGCCACAGCAATCAGAGAAGAAAAGGAAATAAAAGGAATCCAAATCGGAGAAGACGAATTAAAGCTGTCACTGTTTGCAGAAGACATGATACTATACATAGAGAATCCTAAAGATGCTACCAGAAAACTACTAGAGCTAATCAATGAATTTGGTAAAGTAGCAGGATACAAAATTAATGCACAGAAATCTCTGGCATTCTTATACACTGATGATGAAAAATCTGAAAGTGAAATCAAGAAAACACTCCCATTTACCACTGCAACAAAAATAATAAAATATCTAGGAATAAACCTACCTAAGGAGACAAAAGATCTGTATGCAGAAAATTATAAGACACTGATGAAAGAAATTAAAGATGATACAAATAGATGGAGAGATATACCAGGTTCTTGGATTGGAAGAATCAACATTGTGAAAATAACTCTACTACCCAAAGCAATCTACAGATTTAATGCAATCCCTATCAAACTACCACTGGCATTTTTCAAAGAACTAGAACAAGAAATTTCTCAATTTGTATGGAAACACAAAATACCCCGAATAGCCAAAGCAATCTTGAGAATGAAAAATGGAGCTGCAGGAATCAGGCTCCCTGACTTCAGACTATACTACAAAGCTACAGTAATCAAGACAAGATGGTACTGGCACAAAAACAGAAATATAGATCAATGGAACAGGATAGAAAGGCCAGAGATAAACCCACGCACATATGGTCACTTATCTTTGATAAAGGAGGCAAGAATATACAGTGGAGAAAAGACAGCCTCTTCAATAAGTGGTGCTGGGAAAACTGGACAGGTACATGTAGAAGCATGAAATTAGAACACTCCCTAACACCATCCACGAAAATAAACTCAAAATGGATTAAAGACCTAAATGTAAGGCCAGGCACTATCAAACTCTTAGAGGAAAACATAGGCAGAACACTCTATGACATAAATCACAGCAAGATCCTTTTTGACCCACCTCCAAGAGAAATGCAAATAAAAACAAAAATAAACAAATGGGACCTAATGAAACTTAAAAGCTTTTGCACAGCAAATGGAACCATAAATGAGATGAAAAGACAACCCTCAGAATGGGAGAATATATTTGCAAATGAAGCAACTGACAAAGAGTTAATCTCCAAAATTTAGTAGCAGCTCATGCAGCTCAATATCAAAAAACCAAGCAACCCAATCCAAAAATGGGCAGAAGACCTAAATAGACATTTCTGCAAAGAAGATATACAGATTGCCAAGAAACACATGAAAGAATGCTCAACATCACTAATCATTAGAGAAATGCAAATCAAAACTAAAATGATATATCATCTCACACTGGTCAGAATGGCCATCATCAAAAAATCTAGAAACAGTAAATGCTGGAGAGGGTGTGGAGAAAAGGGAACCCTCTTGCACTGTTGGTGGGAATGTAAATTGATACAGCCACTATGGAGAACAGTATGGAGGTTCCTTAAAAAACTAAAAATAGTACTACCATATGACCCAGCAATCCCACTACTGGGCATATACCCTGAGAAAACCATAATTCAAAAAAAGTCATGTACCAAAATATTCATTGCAGCTCTATTACAATAGCCAGGACATGGAAGCAACCTAAGTGTCCATCAACAGATGAATGGATAAAGAAGATGTGGCACATATATACAGTGGAATATTACTCAGCCACAAAAAGAAACGAAATTGAGTTATTTGTAGTGAGGTGGATGGACCTAGAGTCTGTCATACAGAATGAAGTAAGTCAGAAAGAGAAAAACATATACCATATGCTAACACATATATATGGAATCTAAGAAAAAAAATGGTCATGAAGAACCTAGGGGCAAGATGGGAATAAAGACACTGACCTACTAGAGAATGGACTTGAGGATATGGGGAGGGGGAAGGGTAAGCTATGACAAAGTGAGAGAGTGGCATGGACATACATACACTACCAAACGTAAAATAGATAGCTAGTGGGAAGCAGCCGCATAGCACAGGGAGATCAGGTCGGTGCTTTGTGCCCGCTTGGAGGGGTGGGATAGGGAGGGTGGGAGGGAGGGAGACACAAGAGGGAAGAGATATGGGAACATATGTATATGTATAGCTGATTCACTTTGTTATAAAGCAGAAACTAACACACCACTGTAAAGCAATTATACTCCAAGAAAGATGTAAATAAATAAATAAATATCAAAAAACAAAAAAAGAAATCGTTGGCATGTTGCTGGGTGTGGAAGCATAACGCAACTCTATCAGATCCTCTGCTTCACGGCAAACCTGAGATGGAGAAGAGAAGTTGGAGGAGGCTTTTTCTTTTTTCGTTTTTTGTTTGTTTGGTTTTGGTTTTGGTTTTCTTTGTTTATTTGCTTGTTTGGAAAGTTAGAGGGAATAAGAGCTTCTGGCTGCTGAGCACGAGGGCCTCAAAAATTAAAAAGGAGCTGTGTGTGTATGTTCTTTGTTTATATGTGGATAGTTGGATGTCATATACAAAAGTCATAATAGATGTCCTACTTGCAATAACCAGTCCAGGGAAGAATGTCAAGGATGATAGAACTTACCATGCATTATCAAACCTGTGGTAGTTTTATAGTCTGGGAGGTTATAGCATCTTAAGGAGCCTGGCAAGAAATTAGGCTTGAATGCAAAACGCCACTTTCCCTTAATTTCATCCTAGTATACTTCTATCAAGGCATTCAAATTATGAAATGTCAAAGGTCCATTGACAATCTCTATTTTTACACCGCATGAAAAAATATATTACCCTGTTACATATACTTGTACTTGGTATATACTGGGATCAACTATAAAGAGTCTTATCAAAGAAAGAACATCTTTCTTTCACTCCTAAAATTAACATTCAAAGATAGGTAAGCCAAGCAATAATGATTCCCTTCCTGTATATGTTGATTTACAGTTTTCAAGCCATTTTCACACAGATCATCTCCTTTGATCTTCACAATAACTCAACAAAGAAGAAGGGCAGATATTACTTGCTTCATTTTACAGTTGAGGAAACCAGAACCCAGAGACTATGGTAGAGACTGGCCAGTTATTTACCAAACTGTGTTCCTTTTCCTTTTTGGCACATACCAAGACTACATTTCCCAAGATCCCTTGAAGTTAGGTGTAAACACGTGATGATTCCTGTCCAATAGAATGTGGGTAGAAGTGATGTGTACCATTTCATGGCCTGACCCATAAAACCCTCCAATATATAAGCTTCCTATTTTCTTTCCTCAGTGGCTAACTAAATGACAATTACTCCAAGAACTCAGAGGACAGCAAAGCTACAATATGGAAGAAGTTTGAGTCACCACTTGGAGACTCAAGAGAGTTGTCCAGGAAAGCCAATCAACCAGGAATATGTATTGGATTGTTGTGTGAGTGAGAAATACGCTTATGTTGTTTTAAGTGATTGGAATTTGGGGGTGGTTTGTTGCAGCAGTTACCCTACGTTAATACAGAGAACTTAAATGATTTACCCAATGTTATACAAATAGTTTTTAAAGAGAGAGAGAGAGAGAGAACTAGAATTTTGTTCTTCTAGTGCTTAGTTTAATATTGATTTGTTTACAGCACCAACCATATGTAAGGCACCCTGTTTTTAATACAGTAATTGTAGGACTGAAAAGTATGACAGGCTCTTTATATCTCTCCACTCTCTGATGGTCTCCTTTTTTTGTTTCCTCTATGTGATCTTCTTGTAGTTTCTTTCTCAAGCATCCCAGCAACAACCAAATACAGTGACAGGTACTAGGTTTTACTGATCTAAAAGCATTCATATCTGAAAATCACCTCTCCTGTGTTCCCTCTCCTCCTGATAGTACAACCAAGAATTAATAAAGCATATATTCTCTGCTACTGACATAGCCTCAAATAGACTTCCTTTAGAAGGAACCTGATAAATGAAGCTGCCAGTACATGCAGAGAACAGACAGTGACTGAAGTACCATTAGGTATGGTCATAGACAGATTGTGTCAGGGAGTCAGAGGCCAGAGGGCAAGTGTCAAGGCAAGCAGAGGTAGTGAATCCTTCAGGTGAGAGACACTAGTGACAGGAAGGTTCTATTAGGCTGTAGAGAGATGCAGGCAGTTGTTCAGGACCTTGGAGAGATCCTGGTGAGTGCCATTGCTCTGAGGTTATTTATTCTGAGGCCCAATCAGGTAGTTTGCCCTTCCTTCTGACCCCTCTAGGTGATAAAGGGGTCTTGTCCTTTCTATGCATGTCTTAGCTTCTATAGAATAAGAGATTCATTCTCATTCTTTCTGAGAAGTTCAGGGTCTGTGTCCAGTAGGTAGGTTGGAGCTGTCTTATCTAGCCTTACTAAAGGCCACATGAGATGCTCACACCTCAGAAAATCTAGAACAGTACATAATCAAGGGACTTCATCCTCTTTGTTTATGTTCTAGAAGCTCTCTCTCTCTCCTTGGTGAAAGGCTAGTGCTTAGGTGGGCCTGAGCTCCGAACTTTTCACCCAACTGAAACCTTATTGCCAAATGAACCACATCATTAATTTTATAACCCTAAGAGGAAGATCACCAAAATGAGGGGCTCCCTTCTTCCAGAAGCCATGTTCTCAAGAAACTTAATAGATATTCTATGAAAAAAAGATTATACAGAAAAATTAATTTGAGAAACCTTCAATAAAAATGCTAAATACTTTAAGTGCTTTCATATATATCCTCCCTCTCTCCCTCTCTCCCTCCCTCCCTCCCTCCCTCCCTCCCTCTCTCTCTCTTTCTCTCTCTCTCTCTTTCTCTCTCTCTCCCCCTCTCTCTTTATAAAATACAATGTGACGAACATCTTCAGGCATATGTTTTCTTCGCCTCTTGGGATTACTTTTTCCTTTGGAGATGTGTTCCCCAAAGTAGAATTCCTGACTTAAAACAATACTATCACCTGATAGGTATGGCCAAATTCAATTGGGATTGTGTAGTTTTACTTCCATCAGCAGTGTATGAAAGTATCAGTTTTGCTAGTATCAAATTAGTAATTTGCTTTGTATTCTTCAATGACTAGTACCTAGAACTGTATCTAGCCCATAATATTATACTCAATAAGAACTTGTTTAAGGTTGAAGTAAAAAGTTTAACACTTTCCCATATATTTCTTTACTTAGCATAGGTCCTCATTGGGAATTGCCAGTCTTTTTCTTCTCTATTATTGGGGTATTAATGTTTTCTTTTGAATTTTCCTAAGATATTAAACCTGTTTTCCATATTTGTTAAAAATATTTCCCCTGTGTTTTTTAGTTTCTTGTATACAAAGCTTTAAATTTTTATGTAGTCAGAAATTGTCAGTTATAATTGTGATTTTTTTTCACTTTAAAGCTTATAAAACTTGGGACTTCCCTGGTGGTACAGTGGTTAAGAATCCACCTGCCAATACAGGGGACACGGGTTAGAGCCTGGTCCGGGAAGATCCCACATGCCGCGGAGCCACTAAGCCTGTGCACCACAACTACTGAGCCTGTGCTCTAGAGCCCGCGAGACACAACTACTGAGCCCTCATGCCACAACTACTGAAGCCTGCGTGCCTAGAGCCTGTGCTCTGCAACAAAAAGAAGCCACTGCAGTGAGAAGGCTGCATACCACAACAAAGAGTAGTCCCCGCTCGCCGCAACTAGAGGAAGCCCACGCACAGCAACAAAGACCCAACTCAGCCAAAAATAAATAAATAAATAAATTTTTAAAAGCTTATAAAACTTATAGAGAAGGCCAGAGACCTCATAAAGTTCAATGTTTTCCTTATGAATTAATTTCTTATACATATTTTATTCATCTGGCACTGTGGTGTAAGGCGTGGGTCTAAAATGATTTTTCTCTAAATCAGTAACAGATATCCCAATGCAATTTCTAGTCAAGTTTCCTTTTCCATGGTGTCTTTTGAATTTTACAAGTGGCTCTTGGTAACACGTGTGGGTTGAAACAAAAGAGGATGAGTTTCAAATCTCATTAGGGGAAATAATATGAGATAAAAGAGAATTATCTAACACTTCACTGTGTGGGCTTCACCACTTTGCTCTCAAAGGGTTTACAATCTTGTTGTCATAGGTCAAACTTTTGTTTATTCCACTTATGTGTCTGACTGTAACAATCTAGTGGACATATTGTGTTTTAAAGTGGGTGTTGAAATTTCACTTACACTACAACTCAGATATGCAGTGTAAATGTAGTTTATGTCTTAAAAACCTAATATATTATTCTTCACAAACCCCAACGGCACTTATTTCCAAGCCCTAGGGTCTTCTCGAGGCTAGAGCCTGGATGATGAAAATGGGGTTGGTCTTAGAGAGAAGATGTCCTTATATTCTCTTGTGCTGTGTTCCCTGCAGGCCTTAAGGTCAGCATTGGCAGCTGGTGAACTTGTGATCTGTTTCTGGTTTTTTTTTTTTTTTTTTGCGTACACGGGCCTCTCTCTGTTGTGGCCTCTCCCATTGCGGAGCACAGGCTCCGGACGCGCAGGCTCAGCGGCCATGGATTACGGGCCCAGCCGCTCCGTGGCATGTGGGATCTTCCCGGACCAGGGCACGAACCCGTATCCCCTGCATCGGCAGGCGGACTCTCAACCACTGCGCCACCAGGGAAGCCCTCTGGTTTTGTTTTTTGGCTCAGTGTTCTAGGAGAATATTGATCCTCTCCCTGTGGCTGTTTCAATCTCATCTCTAGAAATCCCTCTGAGTCTCTGTCGCAACCGCCTCCTCACCCTCTGAGAACAGAGCTCACCCTTTATCCTCTGCTCTAGATCACTGTGCCCTGTAAGGTCCAGCCTCACGCAGGCTTCTGGGCTCCAACATACGATCCACACCACATGGGAACTGAGATTGACTCAGACATGCTAACCAGGTCCTCACTGCGGAGGACACTCTTGGTGCTCCACAGAGATGCCTTTTACAAACCAATTCACCCATGCCTCCAGATGTTGTGTGATGGTTGCTAATAGCTTACAAATGTCCCCTTCTTTGGAGAATGTCCCCCAGCTGAGCAGCAGCCACTTTTGCTTAGGAAGCTATGCTCACCCCCACCTTTGGGGTACAGCCCACAGCCAGTGACTAAATGCCACAGGTATGGAATTCTGGCCTCCGTGCCTCAAGGGGAAACAGCTCTGTGGTGCAATTCATGTTACAGAACTCCCTATGGCTTCAGGCTGAAGCTAAGAACACATCCTTGCTTAGCACCTTCCCCTGCCCTATCCCACTTCCCTCATTCCCCTTCTCCTGAGAGCATTCCTCCAATAAAGAGCATGCACTGGAATCCCTGTCTCAAGCTCTGCTTCTAGTGAACATGACCTAAGACACTCACTATGTCTGACAATGCCTCTCTTTACTAGGCTGAGCCATCCCATGTTGGCAAAGGGTCTCTGCCCAGCAGACTCCTCTAAAACTTCCAAGCAGTAAATGAGGCAAAAGTTCCTTGGTCTCAGTTTTCCCCAAATTTGTCTGTCAGCACCACCCCCATCCTTTTCCCCAGGACTTGCCTACATGAGACTTCTTAATACGCCAAAATACCAGTTTTGTCAGTTTCGTGAGCTGCAAATACCTTCCCTCACCCTGTGATTTACCTTTTCACTCTTACAGTGTTCTTTAACAAACAGAAATTCTTAAATATCTAATTTATCAATATTTCCCCTTTCCTTATGAATAGGTATCTTTTGTATCTTGTTTATGCAATTCTTCCCTACCCCCCAACCTCATGAAGATATTTTATATTATCTTTTAGGAACTTTTTGATTTTTCATGTTTAGGTTTTCAATACACCTGGAATAGATGTGGGGATATGGTGTGAGACAGAGGTTTAATTTAATTACAGTTACCCATTGTCGCAGTACTATTTATTCTAAGGACTGACATTTCTCTTCTATAGTGCAACATATATCAAATATTGACCTTATATGTGGATATGTTTCTGGTTTATTCATTCTATTTCATGGTCTATTTTTCTATCCCTGAAAAAGTAATATATTGTCTTGATTACTATAGATTTATAACAGTCTTCTTATCCAATGGATCAAGTTTTCTCCCTTACTCCTCTGCTTCAAAAGGGTAATGCCTATCCTTGGCCTTTTATATTTCCATATGAATTTTAAAATCAGTTTGTCAAGTTCCACCAAAAAACAGTAACTGGATTACATTAAATTTAGAAATGAATTTGGGGAGAATAGGCATCTTTTTTTCTCATATTTTCTACTGTATATCTCCCTGTTCTTATACTCCTTTAATGTCTGAGAATAAGGTTTTATCATTTTTTTCTGTAGAATCTTGCACATCCTTTATTAGATTTATTTCTTGGTATTTTATATTAATTTCATTTTCTCTTTCTTGCTGGTATGGAGAAACATTGGATTTTGGGGTATTGAGCTTTCATATCCAGGGGCTGTGCTAAAATTCTGTTATTAATTCCAATAGTTTATCTGCCAAATCATTTGGATTTTCTAGTAATATAATCATATATGCAAATAATGACAGTTTTCTGTTTCTTTCTTTACAATTCTCATGCCTTTTTTCTTGCTTTGTGCCCTGGCCAGAACACTCTGAACAATGTTGAATTGCAGTGGTTATCAGGGCATTCTTGTCTTGTTCCTGATCTCCAAGGGAAAGTTTTCAACATTTTATCATTTAGTATGTTTGCAGTAAGTCTTTTAGAGATTAAGGATGTTCCCTTCTTCTCTGACTTTGCTAAGAGTTTCTACCATTAAAGGATATTTAATATTATCAAATGAATTTGTACAGCTATTGAAATTACCATATGATTCCGCCCTCCTTGTTCTATTAATGTGATGAATTAAACTGTTGGATTTTCTAATTTTAACCCGACTTTGCATTCCTGAGTCAATCTCTATTTGGTCTCTATCATGTTCTATGAACACTCTTACACATGTCTCTTGGTTCATTGTGCACACATTTATTTTGTCTACATATATAAGAGTAGAATTGCTAGGTCATAAAGTGTGGAAGCTGGTTTTAAGGAAAGAGTATGACGTTAGGTGAGTCATACTCAAGTCATACTTGAGTCAAGGCTTCAGAAGAACCTCTAGGGGAAAACATTTAGCAGGCAATTAAAGATGTGGAACTGGAGTTTAGGTAGAAGCCTGAGATGTGGATTTGGGAGGCATCAACATTAAGTTTATATTAGAAGCCAATGGCATGGAATGCTCTTTGTGGGGGAGGATCACAGAAGAGAGA
Organism: Tursiops truncatus; assembly: GCF_011762595.2. Lineage (NCBI taxonomy): Eukaryota > Metazoa > Chordata > Mammalia > Artiodactyla > Delphinidae > Tursiops > Tursiops truncatus. Next base: position 114,160,437 of record NC_047055.1, on the reverse strand, counting down.
AAAGGACTCCAGATCAACATGTGGAAAACACCTGTAACTAGGAGGCATGAGGACAAAGAGTCAGTAGAGACAGGCATGACATCAGATGGGTGGGAGGAAAGCTGAGAGTGTATCAAGCTTTGAACACTATGGAGAAAAAGGATTTGGTGACTAGGAGGCCTTCACACTATTTTCTCCTTTGCCATAGTTGCTGCTATAGCTACTGCTATGCTTCTTTGTTCATTTGCTTTTAATCTTAATAAAGTTCTTTGGTTACTTTTGGAGTCATGCCAATTGGCAGGACTGTTATCACCCTGGCAGCTGCTAAGAACATTCTTTACCATCCCACAGAAATACTCAGGACAGAGTACTTAATGAGCACTTACTAATTATAGGCCCATCAGTCAAAATTATGACCTCAAAAATAGCAGGCTTTCGAACGTCAGCTGAAGGTGCATGTGTCACAGGACAAAGCTGTCACACAAATGGAGAGAAAGAAAAAAAGAGGTTCCCTTTAAAAACTATTAACTTTACAGAACTGGGTAGCTGAGGCTTCATAACTTGATATACTGAACTTTCCTTCATGCTACCTCTTTCAACTCCTGTCACTATTTAAGGCTCCTTTTCAAAGGCCACGAGAAAAATCATGAGGAAAGAGAAAGGGAAGAAGAGGGAGGGTCAGCCAAGTACTGTGGATAGAAATGCCAAAGAAAGTTTGGGACGATTTCACTAATTTGCCCCATACCCTCTGTGAGCAGGGAGTAAAGCAACATATACACTATATGTCATTAGGTACACAGCAACAACCCTCAAATATGCAGTGAATGTTATTCCAGAAGACAAATATTTATCATGGTTTTACTCTATTCCAAGCTAAAGAAAGACAACCTTGCAAAAAACATCTCATCAGCAACATAGAAGGTCAAAAGGCAATGGAAAATGAGAGTAAGAAATGAATGATAAAGAAAGAAATAGAATCGATAACTTCCAAACCAGAAGAAAACAAAAATGAAAAAATAAACAGGAACAACAAGAAAGCAAAAATTAAACCCAAATATAGCAGTAATCTATGCTTTTAATCTTTAATAGATAAGTAAATCTATTTATATTTGGTCGGTGAAAAACAAAAACTAGATATGGGCTATTTATAGGAGGCACACCTAAAACACAATGACATACATAAGCTAAAATAAAATGAATGGGAAATATATATTAGACAAATAACAACAAAAATCTATCTAGCAAAATTAATATCTGGCAAAACAGAACTTAAAGCAGAAAGACAGTAAGAATAAAGCAGGACCTCACTAGATGATAAAAACAATCTACCAAGAAGCTATAACAATTTTGAACCTGTATGCATTGAATAATGTAGTTTCAAAATACATAAAGCAACATTTTTATAACCGATCCACCATCATAGAATATTTTCAGTTAACTTCTCTAGAAAAGTTATCAGTAAGGTGGGCAATATATATACATACATTAAAAACAGTGAAAATTTAATCCACACTAAAAACACAGCTTGATCTAATATTCATACACAGAATATTGCACTCAACAAATAGAGAATACACACTCATTTTGAGATCACATGTAACATTTACAAAAATTGACTACAAAGAGAATACTAACCTTGCATTCATGGTGGTAAGAGATATGCTAACAGTGTTGGTTCTCTTCAGTTCAGAGACTGGAACAGTCTGAGCCTTCATGTGGCCACGTCAGGAGCAGCTGGCCCACGGTCCCAAAGTGATAACATGTCACATTCCAAGAAGGCTTTCTGATGAATCAGAAAACGTGAAATAAACTAAATCACATGAAACTCCACATTTGGGGATTCAGAAGCAAAACCACTTAAAACAATAAAAAGAGAAAAAAACTGTGATAGTTTTATTTTCCAGTTTACTGTTTTTCCTTGGTTCATTTTGTTATCCAGCTGCAAACAATCAAATAATTTCAACTGCCATCTTCCATTTCTCTTGTACTTTCACAGCTAGTACTAATTCACTTCATCCTCACAATAAACCTGTGAGGTTGAAAAAGTATTATCATTCTCAGCTACTAAACTCAAGTAAATGAAACCAGCCTCTTGCCCATCACCAGAAAAAAACAATTCTTTAATGACAGAACTGCCAAACCTTGCTGAAAGATACTGCAATGTTATTCTGGATATCCAACAGTATCTTTGCAACGGCCACCCATATCCCTAACCCACTAGCATAAAGCCCATTTTTGCCACCAGGGCAGCAGGCTGAAAGTGCTACGAAATTAAGGTTCTCCCAACAGTCCTCAACCCAGAGCTGACAGGATTTGTGTATGAAATGCTTCAGCTTCCTCACCCTCAGGTGGGAGAACTCTGAGTCTCCTACACCACCTCCCAGAGATCCCCAGCAGGCTGAAGCTCTGGTAGCACCCTATATTAGCTCCTTTATGCCTGTCTCATTTCCTCACCCCACTCCAGTGTTTCCTTAACCTCTCAATTAAATGATTTGCATTTGAATCCTTGTCTTGGGATCTACTTCCACAGGAACTCAAACTAGGACAATCTTTCACACTAAAAAAAAATTGCACCATGTTTTCCACAATTTCTACCTATTGCTTAATGTCAGAGAAAAATCAGTCATTAACATTCGGTTTTGATCTTCTGAAATGTAGGGAATTCAAGGGAAAATATAACCAATGAACACGGTATTTAGTGAGCACCCCAGCGTGCATAGCTGGGTACTAATGGCCTTATTTACAATACAACACTATCTACAGTACAGAGTAAGGGCTGTACTAGGCTACTGCAGAGGGGGAAAGCACTAATGAAGAACAGACTATTTAAGGTTGGCATTTAGTAAGGACATGGGGCCAGGGAGGGGTTAGCAATTCTTCATATTTTGGTTGTCACAAATGATTCGCCTATGTATGCTCTAAAAAAGCTGCACAGGTCAACTCTCCAAAGGCACCTTGAGACTGCAGTCGGGTCTCCAGGTGGGAATTATAACACCAAACAGCACTGCCACTTTCAGAGAGGACTGTTCTTTCTCTGGAAACCTTCCATGAAAGCAGCGATCTTGTCTGGGCAAACCTGCCCACTCTCTGTATCCATGTTCTATTTATTTTTTTTTAACGTTTTCACTGGAGTATAATTGCTTTACAATGTTGTTAGTTTCTGCTTTATAACAAAGTGAATCAGTTATACATATACATATATTGCCATATCCCTTCCCTCTTGCATCTCCCTCCCTCCCACCCTCCCCATCCCACTCTTCTAGCTGGTCACAAAGCACCGACCTGATCTCCCTGTGTCATGTGACTGCTTCCCACTAGCTATCTATTTTACATTTGGTAGTGTATATATGTCCATATATACACTACCACTCTCTCACTTTGTCCCAGCTTACCCTTCCCCCTCCCCGTGTCCTCAACTCCATTTTCTAGTAAGTCTGCGTCTTTATTCCCGTCTTGCCCCTAGGTTCTTCATGACCACTTTTTTTTTTTTAGATTCCATATATATGTGTTAGCATATGGTTATTTGTTTTTCTGACTTACTTCACTCTGTATGACAGACTCTAGGTCCATCCACCTCACTACAAATAACTCAATTTCGTTCCTTTTTATGGCTGAGTAATATTCCATTGTATATATGTGCCACATCTTCTTTATCCATTCATCTGTTGATGGACACTTAGGTTGCTTCCATGTCCTGGCTATTGTAAATAGAGCTGCAGTGAACACTGTGGTACATGACTCTTTTTGAATTATGGTTTTCTCAGGATATATGCCCAGTAGTGGGATTGCTGGGTCATATGGTAGTTCTATTTTTAGCTTTTTAAGGAACCTCCATACTGTTCTCCATAGTGGCTGTATCAATGTACATTCCCACCAACAGTGCAAGAGGGTTCCCTTTTCTCCACACCCTCTCCAGCATTTACTGTTTCTAGATTTTTTGATGATGGCCATTCTGACTGGTGTGAGATGATATCGCATTGTAGTTCTGATTTGCATTTCTCTAATGCTCAGTGATGTTGAGCATTCTTTCAAGTGTTTGTTGGCAATCTGTATATCTTCTTTGCAGAAATGTCTATTTAGGTCTTCTGCCCATTTTTGGATTGGGCTGTTTGCTTTTTCATATTGAGCTGCATGAGCTGCTACTAAATTTTGGAGATTAATCCTTTGTCAGTTGCTTCATTTGCAAATATATTCTCCCATTCTGAGAGTTGTCTTTTCATCTTGTTTATGGTTCCATTTGCTGTGCAAAAGCTTTTAAGTTTCATTAGGTCCCATTTGTTTATTTTTGTTTTTATTTCCATTTCTCTAGGAGGTGGGTCAAAAAGGATCTTGCTGTGATTTATGTCATAGAGTGTTCTGCCTATGTTTTCCTCTAAGAGTTTGATAGTGTCTGGCCTTAGATTTAGGTCTTTAATCCATTTTGAGTTTATTTTCGTGGATGGTGTTAGGGAGTGTTCTAATTTCATTCTTTTACATGTAGCTGTCCAGTTTTCCCAACTCCACTTGTTGAAGAGGCTGTCTTTTCTTCATTGTATATTCTTGCCTCCTTTATCAAAAATAAGGTGACCATATGTGCGTGGGTTTATCTCTGGCCTTTCTATCCTGTTCCATTAACCTATATTTCTATTTTTGTGCCAGTACCATACTGTCTTACCGTAGCTTTGTAGTATAGTCTGAAGTCCGGGAGCCTGATTCCTCCAGCTCCATTTTTCGTTCTCAAGATTGCTTTTGCTATTCGGGGTACTTTGTGTTTCCACACAAATTGAGAAATTTTTTGTTCTAGTTCTCTGAAAAATGCCAGTTGTAGTTTGACAGGGATTGCATTGAATCTGTAGATTGCTTTGGGTAGTATAGTCATTTTCACAATGTTGATTCTTCCTATCCAAGAACATGGTATATCTCTCCATCTATTTGTATCATCTTTAATTTCTTTCATCAGTGTCTTATAATTTTCTGCATACAGGTCTTTTGTCTCCTTAGGTAAGTTTATTCCTAGATATTTTACTCTTTTTGTAGCAGTAGTAAATGGGAGTGTTTTCTTAATTGCACTTTCAGATTTCTCACCATTAGCGTATAGGAATGCAAGAGATTTCTGTGCATTCACTTTGTATCCTGAAACTTTAGCAAATTCATTGATTAGTTCTAGTAGTTTTCTGGTAGCATCTTTAGAATTCTCTATGTATAGTATCATGTCATCTGCAAACAGTGACAGCTTTACTTCTTCTTTTCCAATTTGGATTCCTTTTATTTCCTTTTCTTCTTTGATTGCTGTGGCTAAAACTTCCAAAACTATGTTGAATAATAGTGGTGAGAGTGGGCAACCTTGTCTTGTTCCTGATCTTAGTGTAAATGGTTTCAGTTTTTCACCATTGAGGACGATGTTTGCTGTGGGTTTGTCATATATGGCCTTTATTATGCTGAGGAAAGTTCCCTCTATGCCTACTTTCTGGAGGGTTTTTATCATAAATGGGTGTTGAATTTTGTCAAAAGTTTTCTCTGCATCTGTTGAGATGATCATATGGTTATTCTCCTTCAATTTGTTAATATGGTGTAACACATTGATTGATTTGCATATATTGAAAAATCCTTGCATTCCTGGGATAAACCCCACTTGATCATGGTGTATGATCCTTTTAATGTGCTGTTGGATTCTGTTTGCTAGTATTTTGTTGAGGATTTTTGCATCTATGTTCATCAGTGATATTGGTCTGTAGTTTTCTTTGTTTCTGTGACATCTTTGTCTGGTTTTGGTATCAGGGTGATGGTGGCCTGTAGAATGAGTTTGGGAGTGTTCCTCCCTCTGTTATATTTTGGAAGAGCTTGAGAAGGATAGGTGTTAGCTCTTCTCTAAATGTTTGATAGAATTCGCCTGTGAAGCCATCTGGTCCTGGGCCTTTGTTTGTTGGAAGATTTTTAATCACAGTTTCAATTTCAGTGCTTGCGACTGGTCTGTTTATATTTTCTATTTCTTCCTGGCTCAGTCATGGAACGTTGTGTATTTCTAAGAATTTGTCCACTTCTTCCAGGTTGTCCATTTTATTGGCATAGAGTTGCTTGTAGTAATCTCTCACGATCCTTTGTATTTCTGCAGTGTCAGTTGTTACTTCCCCCTTTTAATACCTAATTCTACTGACTTGAGTCTTCTCCCTTTTTTTCTTGATGAGTCTGGCTAATGGTTTATCAATTTTGTTTATCTTCTCAAAGAACCAGCTTTTAGTTTTACTGATCTTTGCTATCGTTTCCTTCATTTATTTCTGATCTGATCTTTACGATTTCTTTCCTTCTGCTAACTTGGGGGTTTTTCATTCTTCTTTCTCCAGTTGCTTTAGGTGTAAGGTTAGGTTGTTTATTTGAGATGTTTCTTCTTTCTTGAGGTAGTATTGCATTGCTATCAACTATCCTCTTCAAACTGCTTTTGCTGCATCCCATAGGTTTTGGGTCGTCATGTTTTCATTGTCATTTGTTTCCAGGCATTTTTTGATTTCCTCTTTGATTTCTTCAGTGATCTCTTGGTTATTAAGTAGTGTACTGTTTAGCTTCCATGTGCTTGTATTTTTTAGAGATATTTTCCTGTAATTGATATATAGTCTCATAGCACTGTGGTCAGAAAAGATACCTGATACGATTTCAATTTTCTTAAATTTACCAAGGTTTGGCTTGTGACCCAAGATATGATCTACCCTGGAGAACGTTCCATGAGCACTTGAGAAGAAAGTGTATTCTGTTGTTTTTGGATGGAATGCCCTATAAATATCAATTAAATCCATCTTTTTTAATGTATCATTTAAAGCTTGTGTTTCCTTATTTATTTTCATTTTGGATGATCGGTCCATCGGTGAAAGTGGGGTGTTAAAGTCCCCTACTATGATTGTCTTACTGTTGATTTCCCCTTTTATGGCTGTTAGTATTTGCCTTATGTATTGAGGTGCTCCTATGTTGGGTGCATAAATATTTACAATTGTTATACCTTCTTCTTGGATCGATCCCTTGATCATTATGTAGTGTCCTTCTTTGTCTCTTGCAATAGTCTTTGTTTTAAAGTCTATT